>NW_027646181.1:1800000-2257626 GCF_951394435.1 Stenella coeruleoalba
TTTTGGACGATAGCTGTCATTTATAACTCTGCAGGTTTGTGAATTACAGTGCCCCTGAGCGCCTTTCTTCAACTCGCTTTCTTTTGAGCTGGCCGCAACACCGCAGGATGGCTTCAGGCCCTAATCTGGTTCCGGCACGGCACGCTGAGCCTTTGGTTAATTCCTCTTCCTGGTGGGAAATGAGAGTTAAATTTGCCCGTCCAGACACCTCCAGCTAGCCTCTCATTGGTTCTCGCTATTCCTGTTCATCTTCCGCAGAAATTGTAAACTGGGCCAAACAGGAGGTTAAAGGGACTGACTCTCCAAGACGGGAGAGTGTTAGTAAAGCGTCTGGAATGTTGCACCCGAGTACCAGGGTACGAAAACTGAGACATATTTGAACACGTCTCCCGATCACATGGTTGATCATACTCTAGGTTCCACATGCATGTTTTAGCTGAAGGAAGAATACCTTAAACCTGGGTAGTTGAAACCCGTGGAATGGGTACCATGCAATATGACTTCAAAGGGTCTTCATTTGCTCACCGAACCTCTCCAATCCTATCACTGCTGCGTTTATGCCCCTGTACACATGCTTGATTCTCTTTCGGAGACATAGCAATCCATAGGTTTTAAGATACTTACTAGTCAGGTACATTCTTAGGCGTTTAATATGCGGTGTTGAGTCCATTTCGTTGAGCAAGGAGTAGCTCTTGTCTATTCCATATTTGACTTAAGGAACTTTATCTGTGCTCATTTCAATCTCTGGTTTTATGCAGCACCCCAACTCACCTTTACCCTTAAGCAAGCATAAGTTGGTTTTCTAAATTTGAGTCCCTGTTCTGTTCTGTAATTCAGTTCCTGTGTAGCCAAGTTTACATTCCGTGTATTACTGATATCTTATGATGTTTCTTTTTCTGTGTGACTTACTTCAGTTAGAATCATCATACCTGAATCCACTCATTGTTCTGCCAAGGGCCTGATGACACAGATTTCATTGCTGAGTGATATTGCTTTGTAAGTAAATACCACAACTTCTTTATCCATTTTTCACTTTCTGCGATGTTGAACTTGTACTGTAAACGAGGTTCTTGTAAACAGAGCCGTTCCAAACTTTGGGGTGGCTGTGTCTTTTTGATTTTAATTTCCCTAAGCTATAGGACCATAAGTGGAAGTGCCCTAGGTTCTGTTGCTTTGTTTTTTAGATGTTTCAGGAAACACCATACACTTCTCCCGAGTGTCTGTTGGCAATTTACATCCCGCCCATCAGCACAACAAGGCTCCCAGTTCTCCATGGCCTGTCCTGCCTTTCTGGATTTTACACTTTTTTCAGATGGCCCTTTTGACCGGGGGGAAGTGAGACTTCATTGTAGTGCAGATTTCCTTTGCAAGCTTGCTTGGTTGGCCAAAAAGGGCGTATGCGTTTTTTCCTGAATATATTCAGGAAAAAACGCATACGCCCTTTTTGGCCAAGTGCATCATTGTGGACGTTCTGCCTCTTTTCCTATGCTTTCAATGCAATTCCAGTCTACCTCCTGAAATCGGTTTCCTGCAATTCTGCCCCGCTTTCAAGTCCTCTTGGCAGCCTTACTTCAGTCTATTTTTGGACGATAGCTGTCATTTATAACTCTGCAGGTTTGTGAATTACAGTGCCCCTGAGCTCCTTTCTTCAACTCGCTTTCTTTTGAGCTGGCCGCAACACCGCAGGATGGCTTCAGGCCCTAATCTGGTTCCGGTACGGCACGCTGAGCCTTTGGTTATTTCCTCTTCCTGTTGGGAAATTAGAGTTAAATTTGCCCGTCCAGACACCTCCAGCTAGCCTCTCATTGGTTCTCCCTATTCCTGTTCATCTTCCGCAGAAATTGCAAACTGGGCCAAACAGGAGGTTAAAGGCGCTGACTCTCCAAGTGGGGAGAGTGTTAGTAAAGCGTCTGGAATGTTGCACCCGAGTACCAGGGGAGGAAAACTGAGACATATTTGAACACGTCTCCCGTTCACATGGTTGATCGTACTTGGGTTCCACATGCATGTTTTAGCTGAAGGAAGAATACCTTAAACCTGGAGAGTTGAGACCCGTGTAATGGGTACCATGCAATATGACTTCAAAGGGTCTTCATTTGCTCACCGAACCTCTCCAATCCTATCACTGCTGCGTTTATGCCCCTGTACACATGCTTGATTCTCTTTTGGAGACATAGCAATCCATAGGTTTTAAGATACTTACTAGTCAGGTACATTCTTAGGCGTTTAATATGCGGTGTTGAGTCCATTTCGTTGAGCAAGGAGTAGCTGTTGTCTATTCCATATTTGACTTAAGGAACTTTATCTGTGCTCATTTCAATCTCTGGTTTTATGCAGCACCCCAACTCACCTTTACCCTTAAGCAAGCATAAGTTGGTTTTCTAAATTTGAGACCCTGTTCTTTTCTGTAATTCAGTTCCTGTGTAGCCAAGTTTACATTCCGTGTATTACTGATATCTTATGATGTTTCTTTTTCTGTGTGACTTATTTCAGTTAGAATCATCATACCTGAATCCACTCATTGTGATGCTAAGGGCCTGATGACATAGATTTCATTGCTGAGTGATATTGCTTTGTAAGTAAATACCACAACTTCTTTATCCATTTTTCACTTTCTGCGATGTTGAACTTGTACTGTAAACGAGGTTCTTGTAAACAGAGGCGTCCCAAACTTTGGGGTGGCTGTGTCTTTTTGATTTTAATTTCCCTAAGCTATAGGACCATAAGTGGCAGTGCCCTAGGCTCTGTTGCTTTGTTTTTTAGATGTTTCAGGAAACACCATACACTTCTCCTGAGTGTCTGTTGGCAATTTACATCCCGCCCATCAGCATAACAAGGCTCCCAGTTCTCCATGGCCTGTCCTGCCTTTCTGGATTTTACACTTTTTTCAGATGGCCCTTTTGACCGGGGGGAAGTGAGACTTCATTGTAGTGCAGATTTCCTTTGCAAGCTTGCTTGGTTGGCCAAAAAGGGCGTATGCGTTTTTTCCTGAATATATTCAGGAGAAAATGCATACGCCCTTTTTGGCCAAGTGCATCATTGTGGACGTTCTGCCTCTTTTCCTATGCTTTCAATGCAATTCCAGTCTACCTCCTGAAATCGGTTTCCTGCAATTCTGCCCCGCTTTCAAGTCCTCTTGGCAGCCTTACTTCAGTCTATTTTTGGACGATAGCTGTCATTTATAACTCTGCAGGTTTGTGAATTACAGTGCCCCTGAGCTCCTTTCTTCAACTCGCTTTCTTTTGAGCTGGCCGCAACACCGCAGGATGGCTTCAGGCCCTAATCTGGTTCCGGCACGCCCGCTGAGCCTTTGGTTATTTCCTCTTCCTGGTGGGAAATGAGAGTTAAATTTGCCCGTCCAGACACCTCCAGCTAGCCTCTCATTGGTTCTCGCTATTCCTGTTCATCTTCCGCAGAAATTGCAAACTGGGCCAAACAGGAGGTTAAAGGGACTGACTCTCCAAGTCGGGAGAGTGTTAGTAAAGCGTCTGGAATGTTGCACCCGAGTACCAGGGGAGGAAAACTGAGACATATTTGAACACGTCTCCCGATCACATGGTTGATTATACTCTAGGTTCCACATGCATGTTTTAGCTGAAGGAAGAATACCTTAAACCTGGGTAGTTGAAACCCGTGGAATGGGTACCATGCAATATGACTTCAAAGGGTCTTCATTTGCTCACCGAACCTCTCCAATCCTATCACTGCTGCGTTTATGCCCCTGTACACATGCTTGATTCTCTTTCGGAGACATAGCAATCCATAGGTTTTAAGATACTTACTAGTCAGGTACATTCTTAGGCGTTTAATATGCAGTGTTGAGTCCATTTCGTTGAGCAAGGAGTAGCTCTTGTCTATTCCATATTTGACTTAAGGAACTTTATCTGTGCTCATTTCAATCTCTGGTTTTATGCAGCACCCCAACTCACCTTTACCCTTAAGCAAGCATAAGTTGGTTTTCTAAATTTGAGTCCCTGTTCTGTTCTGTAATTCAGTTCCTGTGTAGCCAAGTTTACATTCCGTGTATTACTGATATCTTATGATGTTTCTTTTTCTGTGTGACTTACTTCAGTTAGAATCATCATACCTGAATCCACTCATTGTGCTGCCAAGGGCCTGATGACACAGATTTCATTGCTGAGTGATATTGCTTTGTAAGTAAATACCACAACTTCTTTATCCATTTTTCACTTTCTGCGATGTTGAACTTGTACTGTAAACGAGGTTCTTGTAAACAGAGCCGTTCCAAACTTTGGGGTGGCTGTGTCTTTTTGATTTTAATTTCCCTAAGCTATAGGACCATAAGTGGAAGTGCCCTAGGTTCTGTTGCTTTGTTTTTTAGATGTTTCAGGAAACACCATACACTTCTCCCGAGTGTCTGTTGGCAATTTACATCCCGCCCATCAGCATAACAAGGCTCCCAGTTCTCCATGGCCTGTCCTGCCTTTCTGGATTTTACACTTTTTTCAGATGGCCCTTTTGACCGGGGGGAAGTGAGACTTCATTGTAGTGCAGATTTCCTTTGCAAGGTTGCTTGGTTGGCCAAAAAGGGCGTATGCGTTTTTTCCTGAATATATTCAGGAAAAAATGCATACGCCCTTTTTGGCCAAGTGCATCATTGTGGACGTTTTGCCTCTTTTCCTATGCTTTCAATGCAATTCCAGTCTACCTCCTGAAATCGGTTTCCTGCAATTCTGCCCCGCTTTCAAGTCCTCTTGGCAGCCTTACTTCAGTCTATTTTTGGACGATAGCTGTCATTTATAACTCTGCAGGTTTGTGAATTACAGTGCCCCTGAGCTCCTTTCTTCAACTCGCTTTCTTTTGAGCTGGCCGCAACACCGCAGGATGGCTTCAGGCCCTAATCTGGTTCCGGTACGGCACGCTGAGCCTTTGGTTATTTCCTCTTCCTGTTGGGAAATGAGAGTTAAATTTGCCCGTCCAGACACCTCCAGCTACCCTCTCATTGGTTCTCGCTATTCCTGTTCATCTTCCGCAGAAATTGCAAACTGGGCCAAACAGGAGGTTAAAGGCGCTGACTCTCCAAGTGGGGAGAGTGTTAGTAAAGCGTCTGGAATGTTGCACCCGAGTCCCAGGGGAGGAAAACTGAGACATATTTGAACACGTCTCCTGATCACATGGTTGATCATACTCTAGGTTCCACATGCATGTTTTAGCTGAAGGAAGAATACCTTAAACCTGGGTAGTTGAAACCCGTGGAATGGGTACCATGCAATATGACTTCAAAGGGTCTTCATTTGCTCACGAACCTCTCCAATCCTATCACTGCTGCATTTATGCCCCTGTACACATGCTTGATTCTCTTTCGTAGACATAGCAATCCATAGGTTTTAAGATACTTACTAGTCAGGTACATTCTTAGGTGTTTAATATGCGGTGTTGAGTCCATTTCATTGAGCAAGGAGTAGCTCTTGTCTATTCAATATTTGACTTAAGGAACTTTATCTGTGCTCATTTCAATCTCTGGTTTTATGCAGCACCCCAACTCACCTTTACCCTTAAGCAAGCATAAGTTGGTTTTCTAAATTTGAGACCCTGTTCTGTTCTGTAATTCAGTTCCTGTGTAGCCAAGTTTACATTCCGTGTATTTCTGATATCTTATGATGTTTCTTTTTCTGTGTGACTTATTTCAGTTAGAATCATCATACCTGAATCCACTCATTGTGCTGCTAAGGGCCTGATGACACAGATTTCATTGCTGAGTGATATTGCTTTGTAAGTAAATACCACAACTTCTTTATCCATTTTTCACTTTCTGCGATGTTGAACTTGTACTGTAAACGAGGTTCTTGTAAACAGAGCCGTTCCAAACTTTGGGGTGGCTGTGTCTTTTTGATTTTAATTTCCCTAAGCTATAGGACCATAAGTGGAAGTGCCCTAGGTTCTGTTGCTTTGTTTTTTAGATGTTTCAGCAAACACCATACACTTCTCCCAAGTGGTTGTTGGCAATTTACATCCCGCCCATCAGCATAGCAAGGCTCCCAGTTCTCCATGGCCTGTCCTGCCTTTCTGGATTTTACACTTTTTTCAGATGGCCCTTTTGACCGGGGGGAAGTGAGACTTCATTGTAGTGCAGATTTCCTTTGCAAGCTTGCTTGGTTGGCCAAAAAGGGCGTATGCGTTTTTTCCTGAATATATTCAGGAAAAAACGCATACGCCCTTTTTGGCCAAGTGCATCATTGTGGACGTTCTGCCTCTTTTCCTATGCTTTCAATGCAATTCCAGTCTACCTCCTGAAATCGGTTTCCTGCAATTCTGCCCCGCTTTCAAGTCCTCTTGGCAACCTTACTTCAGTCTATTTTTGGACGATAGCTGTCATTTATAACTCTGCAGGTTTGTGAATTACAGTGCCCCTGAGCTCCTTTCTTCAACTCGCTTTCTTGTGACCTGGCCGCAACACCGCAGTATGGCTTCAGGCCCTAATCTGGTTCTGGCACGGCACGCTGAGCCTTTGGTTAATTCCTCTTCCTGGTGGGAAATGAGAGTTAAATTTGCCCGTCCAGACACCTCCAGCTAGTCTCTCATTGGTTCTCGCTATTCCTGTTCATCTTCCGCAGAAATTGCAAACTGTGCCAAACAGGAGGTTAAAGGCGCTGACTCTCCAAGTGGGGAGAGTGTTAGTAAAGCGTCTGGAATGTTGCACCCGAGTACCAGGGTACGAAAACTGAGACATATTTGAACACGTCTCCCAATCACATGGTTGATCATACTCTGGGTTCCACATGCATGATTTAGCTGAAGGAAGAATACCTAAAACCTGGGTAGTTGAAACCCGTGGAATGGGTACCATGCAATATGACTTCAAAGGGTCTTCATTTGCTCACCGAACCTCTCCAATCCTATCACTGCTGCGTTTATGCCCCTGTACACATGCTTGATTCTCTTTCGGAGACATAGCAATCCATAGGTTTTAAGATACTTACTAGTCAGGTACATTCTTAGGCGTTTAATATGCGGTGTTGAGTCCATTTCGTTGAGCAAGGAGTAGCTCTTGTCTATTCCATATTTGGCTTAAGGAACTTTATCTGTGCTCATTTCAATCTCTGGTTTTATGCAGCACCCCAACTCACCTTTACCCTTAAGCAAGCATAAGTTGGTTTTCTAAATTTGAGAACCTGTTCTGTTCTGTAATTCAGTTCCTGTGTAGCCAAGTTTACAATCCGTGTATTAGTGATATCTTATGATGTTTCTTTTTCTGTGTGACTTATTTCAGTTAGAATCATCATACCTGAATCCACTCATTGTGCTGCTAAGGGCCTGATGACACAGATTTCATTGCTGAGTGATATTGCTTTGTAAGTAAATACCACAACTTCTTTATCCATTTTTCACTTTCTTCGATGTTGAACTTGTACTGTAAACGAGGTTCTTGTAAGCAGAGGCGTCCCAAACTTTGGGGTGGTTGTGTCTTTTTGATTTTAATTTCCCTAAGCTATAGGACCATAAGTGGCAGCGCCCTAGGCTCTGTTGCTTTGTTTTTTAGATGTTTATGGAAACACCATACACTTCTCCCGAGTGTCTGTTGGCAATTTACATCCCGCCCATCAGCATAACAAGGCTCCCAGTTGTCCATGGCCTGTCCTGCCTTTCTGGATTTTACACTTTTTTCAGATGGCCCTTTTGACCGGGGGGAAGTGAGACTTCATTGTAGTGCAGATTTCCTTTGCAAGCTTGCTTGGTTGGCCAAAAAGGGCGTATGCGTTTTTTCCTGAATATATTCAGGAAAAACGCATACGCCCTTTTTGGCCAAGTGCATCATTGTGTACGTTCTGCCTCTTTTCCTATGCTTTCAATGCAATTCCAGTCTACCTCCTGAAATCGGTTTCCTGCAATTCTGCCCTGCTTTCAAGTCCTCTTGGCAGCCTTACTTCAGTCTATTTTTGGACGATAGCTGTCATTTATAACTCTGCAGGTTTGTGAATTACAGTGCCCCTGAGCTCCTTTCTTCAACTCGCTTTCTTTTGAGCTGGCCGCAACACCGCAGGATGGCTTCAAGCCCTAATCTGGTTCCGGTACGGCACGCTGAGCCTTTGGTTATTTCCTCTTCCTGGTGGGAAATGAGAGTTAAATTTGCCCGTCCAGACACCTCCAGCTAGCCTCTCATTGGTTCTCGCTATTCCTGTTCATCTTCCGCAGAAATTGCAAACTGGGCCAAACAGGAGGTTAAAGGCGCTGACTCTCCAAGTGGGGAGAGTGTTAGTAAAGCGTCTGGAATGTTGCACCCGAGTACCAGGGGAGGAAAACTGAGACATATTTGAACACGTCTCCCGTTCACATGGTTGATCATACTTGGGTTCCACATGCATGTTTTAGCTGAAGGAAGAATACCTTAAACCTGTGTATTTGAAACCCGTGGAATGGGTACCATGCAATATGACTTCAAAGGGTCTTCATTTGCTCACCGAACCTCTCCAATCCTATCACTGCTGCGTTTATGCCCCTGTACACACGCTTGATTCTCTTTCGGAGACATAGCAATCCATAGGTTTTAAGATACTTACTAGTCAGGTACATTCTTAGGCGTTTAATATGGGGTGTTGAGTCCATTTCGTTGAGCAAGGAGTAGCTCTTGTCTATTCCATATTTGGCTTAAGGAACTTTATCTGTGCTCATTTCAATCTCTGGTTTTATGCAGCACCCCAACTCACCTTTACCCTTAAGCAAGCATAAGTTGGTTTTCTAAATTTGAGAACCTGTTCTGTTCTGTAATTCAGTTCCTGTGTAGCCAAGTTTACAATCCGTGTATTAGTGATATCTTATGATGTTTCTTTTTCTGTGTGACTTATTTCAGTTAGAATCATCATACCTGAATCCACTCATTGTGCTGCTAAGGGCCTGATGACACAGATTTCATTGCTGAGTGATATTGCTTTGTAAGTAAATACCACAACTTCTTTATCCATTTTTCACTTTCTTCGATGTTGAACTTGTACTGTAAACGAGGTTCTTGTAAACAGAGGCATCCCAAACTTTGGGGTGGCTGTGTCTTTTTGATTTTAATTTCCCTAAGCTATAGGACCATAAGTGGAAGTGCCCTAGGTTCTGTTGCTTTGTTTTTTAGATGTTTCAGGAAACACCATACACTTCTCCCGAGTGGTTGTTGGCAATTTACATCCCGCCCATCAGCATAACAAGGCTCCCAGTTGTCCATGGCCTGTCCTGCCTTTCTGGATTTTACACTTTTTTCAGATGGCCCTTTTGACCGGGGGGAAGTGAGACTTCATTGTAGTGCAGATTTCCTTTGCAAGCTTGCTTGGTTGGCCAAAAAGGGCGTATGCGTTTTTTCCTGAATATATTCAGGAAAAAACGCATACGCCCTTTTTGGCCAAGTGCATCATTGTGGACGTTCTGCCTCTTTTCCTATGCTTTCAATGCAATTCCAGTCTACCTCCTGAAATCGGTTTCCTGCAATTCTGCTCCGCTTTCAAGTCCTCTTGGCAGCCTTACTTCAGTCTATTTTTGGACGATAGCTGTCATTTATAACTCTGCAGGTTTGTGAATTACAGTGCCCCTGAGCTCCTTTCTTCAACTCGCTTTCTTGTGAACTGGCCGCAACACCGCAGGATGGCTTCAGGTCCTAATCTGGTTCCGGCACGGCACGCTGAGCCTCTGGTTATTTCCTCTTCCTGGTGGGAAATGAGAGTTAAATTTGCCCGTCCAGACACCTCCAGCTAGTCTCTCATTGGTTCTCGCTATTCCTGTTCATCTTCCGCAGAAATTGCAAACTGGGCCAAACAGGAGGTTAAAGGCGCTGACTCTCCAAGTGGGGAGAGTGTTAGTAAAGCGTCTGGAATGTTGCACCCGAGTACCAGGGGAGGAAAACTGAGACATATTTGAACACGTCTCCCGATCACATGGTTGATCATACTCTGGGTTCCACATGCATGTTTTAGCTGAAGGAAGAATACCTAAAACCTGGGTAGTTGAAACCCGTGGAATGGGTACCATGCAATATGACTTCAAAGGGTCTTCATTTGCTCACGAACCTCTCCAATCCTATCACTGCTGCATTTATGCCCCTGTACACATGCTTGATTCTCTTTCGGAGACATAGCAATCCATAGGTTTTAAGATACTTACTAGTCAGGTACATTCTTAGGCGTTTAATATGCGGTGTTGAGTCCATTTCGTTGAGCAAGGAGTAGCTCTTGTCTATTCCATATTTGGCTTAAGGAACTTTATCTGTGCTCATTTCAATCTCTGGTTTTATGCAGCACCCCAACTCACCTTTCCCCTTAAGCAAGCATAAGTTGGTTTTCTAAATTTGAGACCCTGTTCTGTTCTGTAATTCAGTTCCTGTGTAGCCAAGTTTACATTCCGTGTATTACTGATATCTTATGATGTTTCTTTTTCTGTGTGACTTATTTCAGTTAGAATCATCATACCTGAATCCACTCATTGTGCTGCTAAGGGCCTGATGACACAGATTTCATTGCTGAGTGATATTGCTTTGTAAGTAAATACCACAACTTCTTTATCCATTTTTCACTTTCTGCGATGTTGAACTTGTACTGTAAACGAGGTTCTTGTAAACAGAGGCGTCCCAAACTTTGGGGTGGCTGTGTCTTTTTGATTTTAATTTCCCTAAGCTATAGGACCATAAGTGGCAGTGCCCTACGTTCTGTTGCTTTGTTTTTTAGATGTTTCAGGAAACACTATACACTTCTCCCCAGTGTCTGTTGGCAATTTACATCCCGCCCATCAGCATAACAAGGCTCCCAGTTCTCCATGGCCTGTCCTGCCTTTCTGGATTTTACACTTTTTTCAGATGGCCCTTTTGACCGGGGGGAAGTGAGACTTCATTGTAGTGCAGATTTCCTTTGCAAGCTTGCTTGGTTGGCCAAAAAGGGCGTATGCGTTTTTTCCTGAATATATTCAGAAAAAACGCATACGCCCTTTTTGGCCAAGTGCATCATTGTGGACGTTCTGCCTCTTTTCCTATGCTTTCAATGCAATTCCAGTCTACCTCCTGAAATCGGTTTCCTGCAATGATGCCCTGCTTTCAAGTCCTCTTGGCAGCCTTACTTCAGTATATTTTTGGACGATAGCTGTCATTTATAACTCTGCAGGTTTGTGAATTACAGTGCCCCTGAGCTCCTTTCTTCAACTCGCTTTCTTTTGAGCTGGCCGCAGCACCGCAGGATGGCTTCAGGCCCTAATCTGGTTCCGGTACGGCACGCTGAGCCTTTGGTTATTTCCTCTTCCTGGTGGGAAATGAGAGTTAAATTTGCCCGTCCAGACACCTCCAGCTAGCCTCTCATTGGTTCTCGCTATTCCTGTTCATCTTCCGCAGAAATTGCAAACTGTGCCAAACAGGAGGTTAAAGGCGCTGACTCTCCAAGTGGGGAGAGTGTTAGTAAAGCGTCTGGAATGTTGCACCCGAGTACCAGGGTACGAAAACTGAGACATATTTGAACACGTCTCCCAATCACATGGTTGATCATACTCTGGGTTCCACATGCATGTTTTAGCTGAAGGAAGAATACCTAAAACCTGGGTAGTTGAAACCCGTGGAATGGGTACCATGCAATATGACTTCAAAGGGTCTTCATTTGCTCACCGAACCTCTCCAATCCTATCACTGCTGCGTTTATGCCCCTGTACACATGCTTGATTCTCTTTCGGAGACATAGCAATCCATAGGTTTTAAGATACTTACTAGTCAGGTACATTCTTAGGCGTTTAATATGCGGTGTTGAGTCCATTTCGTTGAGCAAGGAGTAGCTCTTGTCTATTCCATATTTGGCTTAAGGAACTTTATCTGTGCTCATTTCAATCTCTGGTTTTATGCAGCACCCCAACTCACCTTTACCCTTAAGCAAGCATAAGTTGGTTTTCTAAATTTGAGAAACTGTTCTGTTCTGTAATTCAGTTCCTGTGTAGCCAAGTTTACAATCCGTGTATTAGTGATATCTTATGATGTTTCTTTTTCTGTGTGACTTATTTCAGTTAGAATCATCATACCTGAATCCACTCATTGTGCTGCTAAGGGCCTGATGACACAGATTTCATTGCTGAGTGATATTGCTTTGTAAGTAAATACCACAACTTCTTTATCCATTTTTCACTTTCTGCGATGTTGAACTTGTACTGTAAACGAGGTTCTTGTAAACAGAGGCGTCCCAAACTTTGGGGTGGCTGTGTCTTTTTGATTTTAATTTCCCTAAGCTATAGCACCATAAGTGGAAGTGCCCTAGGTTCTGTTGCTTTGTTTTTTAGATGTTTCAGGAAACACCATACACTTCTCCCGAGTGGTTGTTGGCAATTTACATCCCGCCCATCAGCATAACAAGGCTCCCAGTTCTCCATGGCCTGTCCTGCCTTTCTGGATTTTACACTTTTTTCAGATGGCCCTTCTGACCGGGGGGAAGTGAGACTTCATTGTAGTGCAGATTTCCTTTGCAAGCTTGCTTGGTTGGCCAAAAAGGGCGTATGCGTTTTTTCCTGAATATATTCAGGAAAAAACGCATACGCCCTTTTTGGCCAAGTGCATCATTGTGGACGTTCTGCCTCTTTTCCTATGCTTTCAATGCAATTCCAGTCTACCTCCTGAAATCGGTTTCCTGCAATTCTGCCCCGCTTTCAAGTCCTCTTGGCAGCCTTACTTCAGTCTATTTTTGGACGATAGCTGTCATTTATAACTCTGCAGGTTTGTGAATTACAATACCCCTGAGCTCCTTTCTTCAACTCGCTTTCTTGTGACCTGGCCGCAACACCGCAAGATGGCTTCAGGCCCTAATCTGTTTCCGGCACGGCACGCTGAGCCTCTGGTAATTTCCTCTTCCTGGTGGGAAATGAGAGTTAAATTTGCCCGTCCAGACACCTCCAGCTAGTCTCTCATTGGTTCTCGCTATTCCTGTTCATCTTCCGCAGAAATTGCAAACTGGGCCAAACAGGAGGTTAAAGGCGCTGACTCTCCAAGTGGGGAGAGTGTTAGTAAAGCGTCTGGAATGTTGCACGCGAGTACCAGGGGAGGAAAACTGAGACATATTTGAACATGTCTCCCGTTCACATGGTTGATCATACTTGGGTTCCACATGCATGTTTTAGCTGAAGGAAGAATACCTTAAACCTGGGTAGTTGAAACCCGTGGAATGGGTACCATGCAATATGACTTCAAAGGGTCTTCATTTGCTCACCGAACCTCTCCAATCCTATCACTGCTGCGTTTATGCCCCTGTACACATGCTTGATTCTCTTTCGGAGACATAGCAATCCATAGGTTTTAAGATACTTACTAGTCAGGTACATTCTTAGGTGTTTAATATGCGGTGTTGAGTCCATTTCGTTGAGCAAGGAGTAGCTCTTGTCTATTCCATATTTGACTTAAGGAACTTTATCTGTGCTCATTTCAATCTCTGGTTTTATGCAGCACCCCAACTCACCTTTACCCTTAAGCAAGCATAAGTTGGTTTTCTAAATTTGAGACCCTGTTCTGTTCTGTAATTCAGTTCCTGTGTAGCCAAGTTTACATTCCGTGTATTACTGATATCTTATGATGTTTCTTTTTCTGTGTGACTTATTTCAGTTAGAATCATCATACCTGAATCCACTCATTGTGCTGCTAAGGGCCTGATGACATAGATTTCATTGCTGAGTGATATTGCTTTGTAAGTGAATACCACAACTTCTTTATCCATTTTTCACTTTCTGCGATGTTGAACTTGTACTGTAAACGAGGTTCTTGTAAACAGAGCCGTTCCAAACTTTGTTGTGGCTGTGTCTTTTTGATTTTAATTTCCCTAAGCTATAGGACCTTAAGTGGAAGTGCCCTAGGCTCTGTTGCTTTGTTTTTTAGATGTTTCAGGAAACACCATACACTTCTCCCAAGTGTCTGTTGGCAATTTACATCCCGCCCATCAGCATAACAAGGCTCCCAGTTCTCCATGGCCTGTCCTGCCTTTCTGGATTTTACACTTTTTTCAGATGGCCCTTTTGACCGGGGGGAAGTGAGACTTCATTGTAGTGCAGATTTCCTTTGCAAGCTTGCTTGGTTGGCCAAAAAGGGCGTATGCGTTTTTTCCTGAATATATTCAGGAAAAAACGCATACGCCCTTTTTGGCCAAGTGCATCATTGTGGACGTTCTGCCTCTTTTCCTATGCTTTCAATGCAATTCCAGTCTACCTCCTGAAATCGGTTTCCTGCAATTCTGCCCCGCTTTCAAGTCCTCTTGGCAGCCTTACTTCAGTCTATTTTTGGACGATAGCTGTCATTTGTAACTCTGCAGGTTTGTGAATTACAGTGCCCCTGAGCTCCTTTCTTCAACTCGCTTTCTTGTGAACTGGCCGCAACACCGCAGGATGGCTTCAGGCCCTAATCTGGTTCTGGCACGGCACGCTGAGCCTTTGGTTATTTCCTCTTCCTGGTGGGAAATGAGAGTTAAATTTGCCCGTCCAGACACCTCCAGCTAGTCTCTCATTGGTTCTCGCTATTCCTGTTCATCTTCCGCAGAAATTGCAAACTGGGCCAAACAGGAGTTTAAAGGCGCTGACTCTCCAAGTGGGGAGAGTGTTAGTAAAGCGTCTGGAATGTTGCACGCGAGTACCAGGGGAGGAAAACTGAGACATATTTGAACACGTCTCCCGTTCACATGGTTGATCATACTCTGGGTTCCACATGCATGTTTTAGCTGAAGGAAGAATACCTTAAACCTGGGTAGTTGAAACCCGTGGAATGGGTACCATGCAATATGACTTCAAAGGGTCTTCATTTGCTCACTGAACCTCTCCAATCCTATCACTGCTGCGTTTATGCCCCTGTACACATGCTTGATTCTCTTTCGGAGACATAGCAATCCATAGGTTTTAAGATACTTACTAGTCAGGTACATTCTTAGGCGTTTAATATGCGGTGTTGAGTCCATTTCGTTGAGCAAGGAGTAGCTCTTGTCTATTCCATATTTGACTTAAGGAACTTTATCTGTGCTCATTTCAATCTCTGGTTTTATGCAGCACCCCAACTCACCTTTACCCTTAAGCAAACATAAGTTGGTTTTCTAAATTTGAGACCCTGTTCTGTTCTGTAATTCAGTTCCTGTGTAGCCAAGTTTACATTCCGTGTATTACTGATATCTTATGATGTTTCTTTTTCTGTGTGACTTATTTCAGTTAGAATCATCATACCTGAATCCACTCATTGTGCTGCTAAGGGCCTGATGACATAGATTTCATTGCTGAGTTATATTGCTTTGTAAGTGATTACCACAACTTCTTTATCCATTTTTCACTTCCTGCGATGTTGAACTTGTACTGTAAATGAGGTTCTTGTAAACAGAGCCGTTCCAAACTTTGGGGTGGCTGTGTCTTTTTGATTTTAATTTCCCTAAGCTATAGGACCATAAGTGGCAGTGCCTTAGGCTCTGTTGCTTTGTTTTTTAGATGTTTAAGGAAACACCGTGCACTTCTCCCCAGTGTCTGTTGGCAATTTACATCCCGCCCATCAGCATAACAAGGCTCCCAGTTGTCCATGGCCTGTCCTGCCTTTCTGGATTTTACACTTTTTTCAGATGGCCCTTTTGACCGGGGGAAAGTGAGACTTCATTGTAGTGCAGATTTCCTTTGCAAGCTTGCTTGGTTGGCCAAAAAGGGCGTATGCGTTTTTTCCTGAATATATTCAGGAAAAAACGCATACGCCCTTTTTGGCCAAGTGCATCATTGTGGACGTTCTGCCTCTTTTCCTATGCTTTCAATGCAATTCCAGTCTACCTCCTGAAATCGGTTTCCTGCAATTCTGCCCCGCTTTCAAGTCCTCTTGGCAGCCTTACTTCAGTCTATTTTTGGACGATAGCTGTCATTTATAAATCTGCAGGTTTGTGAATTACAGTGTCCCTGAGCTCCTTTCTTCAACTCGCTTTCTTTTGAGCTGGCCGCAACACCGCAGGATGGCTTCAGGCCCTAATCTGGTTCCGGCACGGCACGCTGAGCCTTTGGTTATTTCCTCTTCCTGGTGGGAAATGAGAGTTAAATTTGCCCGTCCAGACACCTCCAGCTAGCCTCTCATTGGTTCTCGCTATTCCTGTTCATCTTCCGCAGAAATTGCAAACTGGGCCAAACAGGAGGTTAAAGGCGCTGACTCTCCAAGTGGGGAGAGTGTTAGTAAAGCATCTGGAATGTTGCACCCGAGTACCAGGGGAGGAAAACTGAGACATATTTGAACACGTCTCCTGTTCACATGGTTGATCATACTTGGGTTCCACATGCATGTTTTAGCTGAAGGAAGAATACCTTAAACCTGGAGAGTTGAGACCCGTGTAATGGGTACCATGCAATATGACTTCAAAGGGTCTTCATTTGCTCACCGAACCTCTCCAATCCTATCACTGCTGCGTTTATGCCCCTGTACACACGCTTGATTCTCTTTCAGAGACATAGCAATCCATAGGTTTTAAGATACTTACTAGTCAGGTACATTCTTAGGCGTTTAATATGCGGTGTTGAGTCCATTTCGTTGAGCAAGGAGTAGCTCTTGTCTATTCCATATTTGGCTTAAGGAACTTTATCTGTGCTCATTTCAATCTCTGGTTTTATGCAGCACCCCAACTCACCTTTACCCTTAAGCAAGCATAAGTTGGTTTTCTAAATTTGAGACCCTGTTCTGTTCTGTAATTCAGTTCCTGTGTAGCCAAGTTTACATTCCATGTATTACTGATATCTTATGATGTTTCTTTTTCTGTGTGACTTATTTCAGTTAGAAACATCATACCTGAATCCACTCATTGTGCTGCTAAGGGCCTGATGACACAGATTTCACTGCTGAGTGATATTGCTTTGTAAGTAAATACCGCAACTTCTTTATCCATTTTTCACTTTCTGCGATGTTGAACTTGTACTGTAAACGAGGTTCTTGTAAACAGAGCCGTTCCAAACTTTGGGGTGGCTGTGTCTTTTTGATTTTAAATTCCCTAAGCTATAGGACCATAAGTGGAAGTGCCCTAGGTTCTGTTGCTTTGTTTTTTAGATGTTTCAGGAAACACCATACACTTCTCCCCAGTGTCTGTTGGCAATTTACATCCCACCCATCAGCATAACAAGGCTCCCAGTTCTCCATGGCCTGTCCTGCCTTTCTGGATTTTACACTTTTTTCAGATGGCCCTTTTGACCGGGGAGAAGTGAGACTTCATTGTAGTGCAGATTTCCTTTGCAAGCTTGCTTGGTTGGCCAAAAAGGGCGTATGCGTTTTTTCCTGAATATATTCAGGAAAAAACGCATACGCCCTTTTTGGCCAAGTGCATCATTGTGGACGTTCTGCCTCTTTTCCTATGCTTTCAATGCAATTCCAGTCTACCTCCTGAAATCGGTTTCCTGCAATTCTGCCCCGCTTTCAAGTCCTCTTGGCAGCCTTACTTCAGTCTATTTTTGGACGATAGCTGTCATTTATAACTCTGCAGGTTTGTGAATTACAGTGCCCCTGAGCTCCTTTCTTCAACTCGCTTTCTTGTGAGCTGGCCGCAACACCGCAGGATGGCTTCAGGCCCTAATCTGTTTCCGGCACGGCACGCTGAGCCTTTGGTTAATTCCTCTTCCTGGTGGGAAATGAGAGTTAAATTTGCCCGTCCAGACACCTCCAGCTAGCCTCTCATTGGTTCTCGCTATTCCTGTTCATCTTGCGCAGAAATTGCAAACTGGGCCAAACAGGAGGTTAAAGGCGCTGACTCTCCAAGTGGGGAGAGTGTTAGTAAAGCATCTGGAATGTTGCACCCGAGTACCAGGGGAGGAAAACTGAGACATATTTGAACACGTCTCCCGTTCACATGGTTGATCATACTCTGGGTTCCACATGCATGTTTTAGCTGAAGGAAGAATACCTTACACCTGGGTAGTTGAAACCCGTGGAATGGGTACCATGCAATATGACTTCAAAGGGTCTTCATTTGCTCACGAACATCTCCAATCCTATCACTGCTGTATTTATGCCCCTGTACACACGCTTAATTCTCTTTCGGAGACATAGCAATCCATAGATTTTAAGATACTTACTAGTCAGGTACATTCTTAGGCGTTTAATATGCGGTGTTGAGTCCATTTCGTTGAGCAAGGAGTAGCTCTTGTCTATTCCATATTTGGCTTAAGGAACTTTATCTGTGCTCATTTCAATCTCTGGTTTTATGCAGCACCCCAACTCACCTTTCCCCTTAAGCAAGCATAAGTTGGTTTTCTAAATTTGAGACCCTGTTCTGTTCTGTAATTCAGTTCCTGTGTAGCCAAGTTTCCATTCCGTGTATTACTGATATCTTATGATGTTTCTTTTTCTGTGTGACTTATTTCAGTTAGAATCATCATACCTGAATCCACTCATTGTGCTGCTAAGGGCCTGATGACATAGATTTCATTGCTGAGTGATATTGCTTTGTAAGTGAATACCACAACTTCTTTATCCATTTTTCACTTTCTGCGATGTTGAACTTGTACTGTAAACGAGGTTCTTGTAAACAGAGCCGTTCCAAACTTTGGGGTGGCTGTGTCTTTTTGATTTTAATTTCCCTAAGCTATAGGACCATAAGTGGAAGTGCCCTAGGCTCTGTTGCTTTGTTTTTTAGATGTTTCAGGAAACACCATACACTTATCCCAAGTGTCTGTTGGCAATTTACATCCCGCCCATCAGCATAACAAGGCTCCCAGTTCTCCATGGCCTGTCCTGCCTTTCTGGATTTTACACTTTTTTCAGATGGCCTTTTTGACCGGGGAGAAGTGAGACTTCATTGTAGTGCAGATTTCCTTTGCAAGCTTGCTTGGTTGGCCAAAAAGGGCGTATGCGTTTTTTCCTGAATATATTCAGGAAAAAACGCATACGCCCTTTTTGGCCAAGTGCATCATTGTGGACGTTCTGCCTCTTTTCCTATGCTTTCAATGCAATTCCAGTCTACCTCCTGAAATCGGTTTCCTGCAATTCTGCCCTGCTTTCAAGTCCTCTTGGCAGCCTTACTTCAGTCTATTTTTGGACGATAGCTGTCATTTATAACTCTGCAGGTTTGTGAATTACAGTGCCCCTGAGCTCCTTTCTTCAACTCGCTTTCTTGTGACCTGGCCGCAACACCGCAGGATGGCTTCAGGCCTTAATCTGGTTCCGGCCCGGCATGCTGAGCCTTTGGTTAATTCCTCTTCCTGGTGGGAAATGAGAGTTAAATTTGCCCGTTCAGACACCTCCAGCTAGCCTCTCATTGGTTCTCCCTATTCCTGTTCATCTTCCGCAGAAATTGCAAACTGGGCCAAACAGGAGGTTAAAGGCACTGACTCTCCAAGTCGGGAGAGTGTTTGTAAAGCGTCTGGAATGTTGCACCCGAGTACCAGGGGAGGAAAACTGAGACATATTTGAACACGTCTCCCGTTCACATGGTTGATCATACTCTGGGTTCCACATGCATGTTTTAGCTGAAGGAAGAATACCTTAAACCTGGAGAGTTGAGACCCGTGTAATGGGTACCATGCAATATGACTTCAAAGGGTCTTCATTTGCTCACCGAACCTCTCAAATCCTATCACTGCTGCGTTTATGCCCCTGTACACACGCTTGATTCTCTTTTGGAGACATAGCAATCCATAGGTTTTAAGATACTTACTAGTCAGGTACATTCTTAGGCGTTTAATATGCGGTGTTGAGTCCATTTCGTTGAGCAAGGAGTAGCTCTTGTCTATTCCATATTTGGCTTAAGGAACTTTATCTGTGCTCATTTCAATCTCTGGTTTTATGCAGCACCCCAACTCACCTTTCCCCTTAAGCAAGCATAAGTTGGTTTTCTAAATTTGAGACCCTGTTCTGTTTTGGAATGCAGTTCCTGTGTAGTCAAGTTTACATTCCGTGTATTAGTGATATCTTATGATGTTTCTTTTTCTGTGTGACTTATTTCAGTTAGAATCATTGTACCTGAATCCACTCATTATGCTGCTACGGGCCTGATGACATAGATTTCATTGCTGAGTGATACTGCATTGTACGTAAGTACCACAAGTTCTTTATCCATTTTTCACTTTCTGTGATATTGCACTTGTACGGTAAACGAGGTTCTTGTAAACGGAGGCGTCCCAAACTTTGGGGTGGCTGTGTCTTTTTGATTTTAATTTCCCTAAGCTATAGGACCATAAGTGGATGTGCCCTAGGCTCTGTTGCTTTGTTTTTTAGATGTTTCAGGAAACACCATACACTTCTCCTGAGTGTCTGTTGGCAATTTACATCCCGCCCATCAGCATAACAAGGCTCCCAGTTCTCCATGGCCTGTCCTGCCTTTCTGGATTTTACACTTTTTTCAGATGACCCTTTTGACCGGGGAGAAGTGAGACTTCATTGTAGTGCAGATTTCCTTTGCAAGTTTGCTTGGTTGGCTAAAAAGGGCGTATGCGTTTTTTCCTGAATATATTCAGGAAAAAACGCATACGCCCTTTTTGGCCAAGTGCATCATTGTGGACGTTCTGCCTCTTTTCCTATGCTTTCAATGCAATTCCAGTCTACCTCCTGAAATCGGTTTCCTGCAATTCTGCCCCGCTTTCAAGTCCTCTTGGCAGCCTTACTTCAGTCTATTTTTGGACAATAGCTGTCATTTATAACTCTGCAGGTTTGTGAATTACAGTGCCCTTGAGCTCCTTTCTTCAACTCGCTTTCTTGTGAGCTGGCCACAACACCGCAGGATGGCTTCAGGCCATAATCTGGTTCCGGCACGGCACGCTGAGCCTTTGGTTAATTCCTCTTCCTGGTGGGAAATGAGAGTTAAATTTGCCCGTCCAGACACCTCCAGCTAGTCTCTCATTGGTTCTCGCTATTCCTGTTCATCTTCCGCAGAAATTGCAAACTGGGCCAAACAGGAGGTTAAAGGGACTGACTCTCCAAGTCGGGAGAGTGTTAGTAAAGCGTCTGGAATGTTGCACCCGAGTACCAGGGTACGAAAACTGAGACATATTTGAACACGTCTCCCGATCACATGGTTGATCATACTCTAGGTTCCACATGCATGTTTTAGCTGAAGGAAGAATAACTTAAACCTGGGTAGTTGAAACCCGTGGAATGGGTACCATGCAATATGACTTCAAAGGGTCTTCATTTGCTCACCGAACCTCTCCAATCCTATCACTGCTGCGTTTATGCCCCTGTACACATGCTTGATTCTCTTTCGGAGACATAGCAATCCATAGGTTTTAAGATACTTACTAGTCAGGTACATTCTTAGGCGTTTAATATGCGGTGTTGAGTCCATTTCGTTGAGCAAGGAGTAGCTCTTGTCTATTCCATATTTGGCTTAAGGAACTTTATCTGTGCTCATTTCAATCTCTGGTTTTATGCAGCACCCCAACTCACCTTTCCCCTTAAGCAAGCATAAGTTGGTTTTCTAAATTTGAGACCCTGTTCTGTTTTGGAATGCAGTTCCTGTGTAGCCAAGTTTACATTCCATGTATTAGTGATATCTTATGATGTTTCTTTTTCTGTGTGACTTATTTCAGTTAGAATCATCGTACCTGAATCCACTCATTATGCTGCTACGGGCCTGATGACATAGATTTCATTGCTGAGTGATACTGCATTGTACGTAAGTACCACAAGTTCTTTATCCATTTTTCACTTTCTGTGATATTGCACTTGTACGGTAAACGAGGTTCTTGGAAACGGAGGCGTCCCAAACTTTGGGGTGGCTGTGTCTTTTTCATTTTAATTTCCCTAAGCTATAGGACCATAAGTGGAAGTGCCCTAGGCTCTGTTGCTTTGTTTTTTAGATGTTTCAGGAAACACCATACACTTCTCCCCAGTGTCTGTTAGCAATTTACATCCCGCCCATCAGCATAACAAGGCTCCCAGTTCTCCATGGCCTGTCCTGCCTTTCTGGATTTTACACTTTTTTCAGATGGCCCTTTTGACCGGGGAGAAGTGAGACTTCATTGTAGTGCAGATTTCCTTTGCAAGTTTGCTTGGTTGGCCAAAAAGGGCGTATGCGTTTTTTCCTGAATATATTCAGGAAAAAACGCATACGCCCTTTTTGGCCAAGTGCATCATTGTGGACGTTCTGCCTCTTTTCCTATGCTTTCAATGCAATTCCAGTCTACCTCCTGAAATCGGTTTCCTGCAATTCTGCCCCGCTTTCAAGTCCTCTTGGCAGCCTTACTTCAGTCTATTTTTGGACGATAGCTGTCATTTATAACTCTGCAGGTTTGTGAATTACAGTGCCCCTGAGCTCCTTTCTTCAACTCGCTTTCTTGTGAGATGGCCGCAACACCGCAAGATGGCTTCAGGCCCTAATCTGGTTCCGGCACGGCACGCTGAGCCTTTGGTTAATTCCTCTTCCTGGTGGGAAATGAGAGTTAAATTTGCCCGTCCAGACACCTCCAGCTAGTCTCTCATTGGTTCTCGCTATTCCTGTTCATCTTCCGCAGAAATTGCAAACTGGGCCAAACAGGAGGTTAAAGGCACTGACTCTCCAAGTCGGGAGAGTGTTAGTAAAGCGTCTGGAATGTTGCACCCGAGTACCAGGGGAGGAAAACTGAGACATATTTGAACACGTCTCCCGTTCACATGGTTGATCATACTCTAGGTTCCACATGCATGTTTTAGCTGAAGGAAGAATACCTTAAACCTGGAGAGTTGAGACCCGTGTAATGGGTACCATGCAATATGACTTCAAAGGGTCTTCATTTGCTCACCGAACCTCTCAAATCCTATCACTGCTGCGTTTATGCCCCTGTACACACGCTTGATTCTCTTTTGGAGACATAGCAATCCATAGGTTTAAGGTACTTACTAGTCAGGTACATTCTTAGGCGTTTAATATGCGGTGTTGAGTCCATTTCGTTGAGCAAGGAGTAGCTCTTGTCTATTCCATATTTGGCTTAAGGAACTTTATCTGTGCTCATTTCAATCTCTGGTTTTATGCAGCACCCCAACTCACCTTTCCCCTTAAGCAAGCATAAGTTGGTTTTCTAAATTTGAGACCCTGTTCTGTTTTGGAATGCAGTTCCTGTGTAGTCAAGTTTACATTCCGTGTATTAGTGATATCTTATGATGTTTCTTTTTCTGTGTGACTTATTTCAGTTAGAATCATTGTACCTGAATCCACTCATTATGCTGCTACGGGCCTGATGACATAGATTTCATTGCTGAGTGATACTGCATTGTACGTAAGTACCACAAGTTCTTTATACATTTATCACTTTCTGTGATATTGCACTTGTACGGTAAACGAGTTTCTTGTAAACGGAGGCGTCCCAAACTTTGGGGTGGCTGTGTCTTTTTGATTTTAATTTCCCTAAGCTATAGGACCATAAGTGGATGTGCCCTAGGCTCTGTTGCTTTGTTTTTTAGATGTTTCAGGAAACACCATACACTTCTCCTGAGTGTCTGTTGGCAATTTACATCCCGCCCATCAGCATAACAAGGCTCCCAGTTCTCCATGGCCTGTCCTGCCTTTCTGGATTTTACACTTTTTTCAGATGACCCTTTTGACCGGGGAGAAGTGAGACTTCATTGTAGTGCAGATTTCCTTTGCAAGTTTGCTTGGTTGGCCAAAAAGGGCGTATGCGTTTTTTCCTGAATATATTCAGGAAAAAACGCATACGCCCTTTTTGGCCAAGTGCATCATTGTGGACGTTCTGCCTCTTTTCCTATGCTTTCAATGCAATTCCAGTCTACCTCCTGAAATCGGTTTCCTGCAATTCTGCCCCGCTTTCAAGTCCTCTTGGCAGCCTTACTTCAGTCTATTTTTGGACGATAGCTGTCATTTATAACTCTGCAGGTTTGTGAATTACAGTGCCCCTGAGCTCCTTTCTTCAACTCGCTTTCTTGTGAGCTGGCCACAACACCGCAGGATGGCTTCAGGCCATAATCTGGTTCCGGCACGGCACGCTGAGCCTTTGGTTAATTCCTCTTCCTGGTGGGAAATGAGAGTTAAATTTGCCCGTCCAGACACCTCCAGCTAGTCTCTCATTGGTTCTCGCTATTCCTGTTCATCTTCCGCAGAAATTGCAAACTGGGCCAAACAGGAGGTTAAAGGGACTGACTCTCCAAGTCGGGAGAGTGTTAGTAAAGCGTCTGGAATGTTGCACCCGAGTACCAGGGTACGAAAACTGAGACATATTTGAACACGTCTCCCGATCACATGGTTGATCATACTCTAGGTTCCACATGCATGTTTTAGCTGAAGGAAGAATAACTTAAACCTGGGTAGTTGAAACCCGTGGAATGGGTACCATGCAATATGACTTCAAAGGGTCTTCATTTGCTCACCGAACCTCTCAAATCCTATCACTGCTGCGTTTATGCCCCTGTACACACGCTTGATTCTCTTTTGGAGACATAGCAATCCATAGGTTTTAAGATACTTACTAGTCAGGTACATTCTTAGGCGTTTAATATGCGGTGTTGAGTCCATTTCGTTGAGCAAGGAGTAGCTCTTGTCTATTCCATATTTGGCTTAAGGAACTTTATCTGTGCTCATTTCAATCTCTGGTTTTATGCAGCACCCCAACTCACCTTTCCCCTTAAGCAAGCATAAGTTGGTTTTCTAAATTTGAGACCCTGTTCTGTTTTGGAATGCAGTTCCTGTGTAGCCAAGTTTACATTCCGTGTATTAGTGATATCTTATGATGTTTCTTTTTCTGTGTGACTTATTTCAGTTAGAATCATCGTACCTGAATCCACTCATTATGCTGCTACGGGCCTGATGACATAGATTTCATTGCTGAGTGATACTGCATTGTACGTAAGTACCACAAGTTCTTTATCCATTTTTCACTTTCTGTGATATTGCACTTGTACGGTAAACGAGGTTCTTGTAAACGGAGGCGTCCCAAACTTTGGGGTGGCTGTGTCTTTTTGAATTTAATTTCCCTAAGCTATAGGACCATAAGTGGATGTGCCCTAGGCTCTGTTGCTTTGTTTTTTAGATGTTTCAGGAAACACCATACACTTCTCCTGAGTGTCTGTTGGCAATTTACATCCCGCCCATCAGCATAACAAGGCTCCCAGTTCTCCATGGCCTGTCCCGCCTTTCTGGATTTTACACTTTTTTCAGATGGCCCTTTTGACCGGGGAGAAGTGAGACTTCATTGTAGTGCAGATTTCCTTTGCAAGTTTGCTTGGTTGGCCAAAAAGGGCGTATGCGTTTTTTCCTGAATATATTCAGGAAAAAACGCATACGCCCTTTTTGGCCAAGTGCATCATTGTGGACGTTCTGCCTCTTTTCCTATGCTTTCAATGCAATTCCAGTCTACCTCCTGAAATCGGTTTCCTGCAATTCTGCCCCGCTTTCAAGTCCTCTTGGCAGCCTTACTTCAGTCTATTTTTGGACGATAGCTGTCATTTATAACTCTGCAGGTTTGTGAATTACAGTGCCCCTGAGCTCCTTTCTTCAACTCGCTTTCTTGTGAGCTGGCCGCAACACCGCAGGATGGCTTCAGGCCCTAATCTGGTTCCGGCACGGCACGCTGAGCCTTTGGTTAATTCCTCTTCCTGGTGGGAAATGAGAGTTAAATTTGCCCGTCCAGACACCTCCAGCTAGTCTCTCATTGGTTCTCGCTATTCCTGTTCATCTTGCGCAGAAATTGCAAACTGGGCCAAACAGGAGGTTAAAGGCGCTGACTCTCCAAGTGGGGAGAGTGTTAGTAAAGCATCTGGAATGTTGCACCCGAGTACCAGGGGAGGAAAACTGAGACATATTTGAACACGTCTCCCGTTCACATGGTTGATCATACTCTGGGTTCCACATGCATGTTTTAGCTGAAGGAAGAATACCTTACACCTGGGTAGTTGAAACCCGTGGAATGGGTACCATGCAATATGACTTCAAAGGGTCTTCATTTGCTCACGAACCTCTCCAATCCTATCACTGCTGTATTTATGCCCCTGTACACATGCTTAATTCTCTTTCGGAGACATAGCAATCCATAGATTTTAAGATACTTACTAGTCAGGTACATTCTTAGGCGTTTAATATGCGGTGTTGAGTCCATTTCGTTGAGCAAGGAGTAGCTCTTGTCTATTCCATATTTGGCTTAAGGAACTTTATCTGTGCTCATTTCAATCTCTGGTTTTATGCAGCACCCCAACTCACCTTTCCCCTTAAGCAAGCATAAGTTGGTTTTCTAAATTTGAGACCCTGTTCTGTTCTGTAATTCAGTTCCTGTGTAGCCAAGTTTCCATTCCGTGTATTACTGATATCTTATGATGTTTCTTTTTCTGTGTGACTTATTTCAGTTAGAATCATCATACCTGAATCCACTCATTGTGCTGCTAAGGGCCTGATGACATAGATTTCATTGCTGAGTGATATTGCTTTGTAAGTGAATACCACAACTTCTTTATCCATTTTTCACTTTCTGCGATGTTGAACTTGTACTGTAAACGAGGTTCTTGTAAACAGAGCCGTTCCAAACTTTGGGGTGGCTGTGTCTTTTTGATTTTAATTTCCCTAAGCTATAGGACCATAAGTGGAAGTGCCCTAGGCTCTGTTGCTTTGTTTTTTAGATGTTTCAGGAAACACCATACACTTATCCCAAGTGTCTGTTGGCAATTTACATCCCGCCCATCAGCATAACAAGGCTCCCAGTTCTCCATGGCCTGTCCTGCCTTTCTGGATTTTACACTTTTTTCAGATGGCCTTTTTGACCGGGGAGAAGTGAGACTTCATTGTAGTGCAGATTTCCTTTGCAAGCTTGCTTGGTTGGCCAAAAAGGGCGTATGCGTTTTTTCCTGAATATATTCAGGAAAAAACGCATACGCCCTTTTTGGCCAAGTGCATCATTGTGGACGTTCTGCCTCTTTTCCTATGCTTTCAATGCAATTCCAGTCTACCTCCTGAAATCGGTTTCCTGCAATTCTGCCCTGCTTTCAAGTCCTCTTGGCAGCCTTACTTCAGTATATTTTTGGACGATAGCTGTCATTTATAACTCTGCAGGTTTGTGAATTACAGTGCCCCTGAGCTCCTTTCTTCAACTCGCTTTCTTGTGACCTGGCCGCAACACCGCAGGATGGCTTCAGGCCTTAATCTGGTTCCGGCCCGGCATGCTGAGCCTTTGGTTAATTCCTCTTCCTGGTGGGAAATGAGAGTTAAATTTGCCCGTTCAGACACCTCCAGGTAGCCTCTCATTGGTTCTCCCTATTCCTGTTCATCTTCCGCAGAAATTGCAAACTGGGCCAAACAGGAGGTTAAAGGCACTGACTCTCCAAGTCGGGAGAGTGTTTGTAAAGCGTCTGGAATGTTGCACCCGAGTACCAGGGGAGGAAAACTGAGACATATTTGAACACGTCTCCCGTTCACATGGTTGATCATACTCTGGGTTCCACATGCATGTTTTAGCTGAAGGAAGAATACCTTAAACCTGGAGAGTTGAGACCCGTGTAATGGGTACCATGCAATATGACTTCAAAGGGTCTTCATTTGCTCACCGAACCTCTCAAATCCTATCACTGCTGCGTTTATGCCCCTGTACACACGCTTGATTCTCTTTTGGAGACATAGCAATCCATAGGTTTTAAGATACTTACTAGTCAGGTACATTCTTAGGCGTTTAATATGCGGTGTTGAGTCCATTTCGTTGAGCAAGGAGTAGCTCTTGTCTATTCCATATTTGGCTTAAGGAACTTTATCTGTGCTCATTTCAATCTCTGGTTTTATGCAGCACCCCAACTCACCTTTCCCCTTAAGCAAGCATAAGTTGGTTTTCTAAATTTGAGACCCTGTTCTGTTTTGGAATGCAGTTCCTGTGTAGTCAAGTTTACATTCCGTGTATTAGTGATATCTTATGATGTTTCTTTTTCTGTGTGACTTATTTCAGTTAGAATCATTGTACCTGAATCCACTCATTATGCTGCTACGGGCCTGATGACATAGATTTCATTGCTGAGTGATACTGCATTGTACGTAAGTACCACAAGTTCTTTATCCATTTTTCACTTTCTGTGATATTGCACTTGTACGGTAAACGAGGTTCTTGTAAACGGAGGCGTCCCAAACTTTGGGGTGGCTGTGTCTTTTTGATTTTAATTTCCCTAAGCTATAGGACCATAAGTGGATGTGCCCTAGGCTCTGTTGCTTTGTTTTTTAGATGTTTCAGGAAACACCATACACTTCTCCTGAGTGTCTGTTGGCAATTTACATCCCGCCCATCAGCATAACAAGGCTCCCAGTTCTCCATGGCCTGTCCTGCCTTTCTGGATTTTACACTTTTTTCAGATGACCCTTTTGACCGGGGAGAAGTGAGACTTCATTGTAGTGCAGATTTCCTTTGCAAGTTTGCTTGGTTGGCCAAAAAGGGCGTATGCGTTTTTTCCTGAATATATTCAGGAAAAAACGCATACGCCCTTTTTGGCCAAGTGCATCATTGTGGACGTTCTGCCTCTTTTCCTATGCTTTCAATGCAATTCCAGTCTACCTCCTGAAATCGGTTTCCTGCAATTCTGCCCCGCTTTCAAGTCCTCTTGGCAGCCTTACTTCAGTCTATTTTTGGACAATAGCTGTCATTTATAACTCTGCAGGTTTGTGAATTTCAGTGCCCTTGAGCTCCTTTCTTCAACTCGCTTTCTTGTGAGCTGGCCACAACACCGCAGGATGGCTTCAGGCCATAATCTGGTTCCGGCACGGCACGCTGAGCCTTTGGTTAATTCCTCTTCCTGGTGGGAAATGAGAGTTAAATTTGCCCGTCCAGACACCTCCAGCTAGTCTCTCATTGGTTCTCGCTATTCCTGTTCATCTTCCGCAGAAATTGCAAACTGGGCCAAACAGGAGGTTAAAGGGACTGACTCTCCAAGTCGGGAGAGTGTTAGTAAAGCGTCTGGAATGTTGCACCCGAGTACCAGGGTACGAAAACTGAGACATATTTGAACACGTCTCCCGATCACATGGTTGATCATACTCTAGGTTCCACATGCATGTTTTAGCTGAAGGAAGAATAACTTAAACCTGGGTAGTTGAAACCCGTGGAATGGGTACCATGCAATATGACTTCAAAGGGTCTTCATTTGCTCACCGAACCTCTCCAATCCTATCACTGCTGCGTTTATGCCCCTGTACACATGCTTGATTCTCTTTCGGAGACATAGCAATCCATAGGTTTTAAGATACTTACTAGTCAGGTACATTCTTAGGCGTTTAATATGCGGTGTTGAGTCCATTTCGTTGAGCAAGGAGTAGCTCTTGTCTATTCCATATTTGGCTTAAGGAACTTTATCTGTGCTCATTTCAATCTCTGGTTTTATGCAGCACCCCAACTCACCTTTCCCCTTAAGCAAGCATAAGTTGGTTTTCTAAATTTGAGACCCTGTTCTGTTTTGGAATGCAGTTCCTGTGTAGCCAAGTTTACATTCCATGTATTAGTGATATCTTATGATGTTTCTTTTTCTGTGTGACTTATTTCAGTTAGAATCATCGTACCTGAATCCACTCATTATGCTGCTACGGGCCTGATGACATAGATTTCATTGCTGAGTGATACTGCATTGTACGTAAGTACCACAAGTTCTTTATCCATTTTTCACTTTCTGTGATATTGCACTTGTACGGTAAACGAGGTTCTTGGAAACGGAGGCGTCCCAAACTTTGGGGTGGCTGTGTCTTTTTCATTTTAATTTCCCTAAGCTATAGGACCATAAGTGGAAGTGCCCTAGGCTCTGTTGCTTTGTTTTTTAGATGTTTCAGGAAACACCATACACTTCTCCTGAGTGTCTGTTAGCAATTTACATCCCGCCCATCAGCATAACAAGGCTCCCAGTTCTCCATGGCCTGTCCTGCCTTTCTGGATTTTACACTTTTTTCAGATGGCCCTTTTGACCGGGGGGAAGTGAGACTTCATTGTAGTGCAGATGTCCTTTGCAAGTTTGGTTGGTTGGCCAAAAAGGGCGTATGCGTTTTTTCCTGAATATATTCAGGAAAAAACGCATACGCCCTTTTTGGCCAAGTGCATCATTGTGGACGTTCTGCCTCTTTTCCTATGCTTTCAATGCAATTCCAGTCTACCTCCTGAAATCGGTTTCCTGCAATTCTGCCCCGCTTTCAAGTCCTCTTGGCAGCCTTACTTCAGTCTATTTTTGGACGATAGCTGTCATTTATAACTCTGCAGGTTTGTGAATTACAGTGCCCCTGAGCTCCTTTCTTCAACTCGCTTTCTTGTGAGCTGGCCGCAACACCGCAGGATGGCTTCAGGCCCTAATCTGGTTCCGGCACGGCACGCTGAGCCTTTGGTTAATTCCTCTTCCTGGTGGGAAATGAGAGTTAAATTTGCCCGTCCAGACACCTCCAGCTAGTCTCTCATTGGTTCTCGCTATTCCTGTTCATCTTCCGCAGAAATTGCAAACTGGGCCAAACAGGAGGTTAAAGGGACTGACTCTCCAAGTCGGGAGAGTGTTAGTAAAGCGTCTGGAATGTTGCACCCGAGTACCAGGGGAGGAAAACTGAGACATATTTGAACACGTCTCCCGTTCACATGGTTGATCATACTCTAGGTTCCACATGCATGTTTTAGCTGAAGGAAGAATACCTTAAACCTGGAGAGTTGAGACCCGTGTAATGGGTACCATGCAATATGACTTCAAAGGGTCTTCATTTGCTCACCGAACCTCTCAAATCCTATCACTGCTGCGTTTATGCCCCTGTACACACGCTTGATTCTCTTTTGGAGACATAGCAATCCATAGGTTTTAAGATACTTACTAGTCAGGTACATTCTTAGGCGTTTAATATGCGGTGTTGAGTCCATTTCGTTGAGCAAGGAGTAGCTCTTGTCTATTCCATATTTGGCTTAAGGAACTTTATCTGTGCTCATTTCAATCTCTGGTTTTATGCAGCACCCCAACTCACCTTTCCCCTTAAGCAAGCATAAGTTGGTTTTCTAAATTTGAGACCCTGTTCTGTTTTGGAATGCAGTTCCTGTGTAGTCAAGTTTACATTCCGTGTATTAGTGATATCTTATGATGTTTCTTTTTCTGTGTGACTTATTTCAGTTAGAATCATCGTACCTGAATCCACTCATTATGCTGCTACGGGCCTGATGACATAGATTTCATTGCTGAGTGATACTGCATTGTACGTAAGTACCACAAGTTCTTTATCCATTTTTCACTTTCTGTGATATTGCACTTGTACGGTAAACGAGGTTCTTGTAAACGGAGGCGTCCCAAACTTTGGGGTGGCTGTGTCTTTTTGATTTTAATTTCCCTAAGCTATAGGACCATAAGTGGATGTGCCCTAGGCTCTGTTGCTTTGTTTTTTAGATGTTTCAGGAAACACCATACACTTCTCCTGAGTGTCTGTTGGCAATTTACATCCCGCCCATCAGCATAACAAGGCTCCCAGTTCTCCATGGCCTGTCCTGCCTTTCTGGATTTTACACTTTTTTCAGATGACCCTTTTGACCGGGGAGAAGTGAGACTTCATTGTAGTGCAGATTTCCTTTGCAAGTTTGCTTGGTTGGCCAAAAAGGGCGTATGCGTTTTTTCCTGAATATATTCAGGAAAAAACGCATACGCCCTTTTTGGCCAAGTGCATCATTGTGGACGTTCTGCCTCTTTTCCTATGCTTTCAATGCAATTCCAGTCTACCTCCTGAAATCGGTTTCCTGCAATTCTGCCCCGCTTTCAAGTCCTCTTGGCAGCCTTACTTCAGTCTATTTTTGGACGATAGCTGTCATTTATAACTCTGCAGGTTTGTGAATTACAGTGCCCCTGAGCTCCTTTCTTCAACTCGCTTTCTTGTGAGCTGGCCACAACACCGCAGGATGGCTTCAGGCCATAATCTGGTTCCGGCACGGCACGCTGAGCCTTTGGTTAATTCCTCTTCCTGGTGGGAAATGAGAGTTAAATTTGCCCGTCCAGACACCTCCAGCTAGTCTCTCATTGGTTCTCGCTATTCCTGTTCATCTTCCGCAGAAATTGCAAACTGGGCCAAACAGGAGGTTAAAGGGACTGACTCTCCAAGTCGGGAGAGTGTTAGTAAAGCGTCTGGAATGTTGCACCCGAGTACCAGGGTACGAAAACTGAGACATATTTGAACACGTCTCCCGATCACATGGTTGATCATACTCTAGGTTCCACATGCATGTTTTAGCTGAAGGAAGAATAACTTAAACCTGGGTAGTTGAAACCCGTGGAATGGGTACCATGCAATATGACTTCAAAGGGTCTTCATTTGCTCACCGAACCTCTCCAATCCTATCACTGCTGCGTTTATGCCCCTGTACACATGCTTGATTCTCTTTCGGAGACATAGCAATCCATAGGTTTTAAGATACTTACTAGTCAGGTACATTCTTAGGCGTTTAATATGCGGTGTTGAGTCCATTTCGTTGAGCAAGGAGTAGCTCTTGTCTATTCCATATTTGGCTTAAGGAACTTTATCTGTGCTCATTTCAATCTCTGGTTTTATGCAGCACCCCAACTCACCTTTCCCCTTAAGCAAGCATAAGTTGGTTTTCTAAATTTGAGACCCTGTTCTGTTTTGGAATGCAGTTCCTGTGTAGCCAAGTTTACATTCCATGTATTAGTGATATCTTATGATGTTTCTTTTTCTGTGTGACTTATTTCAGTTAGAATCATCGTACCTGAATCCACTCATTATGCTGCTACGGGCCTGATGACATAGATTTCATTGCTGAGTGATACTGCATTGTACGTAAGTACCACAAGTTCTTTATCCATTTTTCACTTTCTGTGATATTGCACTTGTACGGTAAACGAGGTTCTTGTAAACGGAGGCGTCCCAAACTTTGGGGTGGCTGTGTCTTTTTCATTTTAATTTCCCTAAGCTATAGGACCATAAGTGGAAGTGCCCTAGGCTCTGTTGCTTTGTTTTTTAGATGTTTCAGGAAACACCATACACTTCTCCTGAGTGTCTGTTAGCAATTTACATCCCGCCCATCAGCATAACAAGGCTCCCAGTTCTCCATGGCCTGTCCTGCCTTTCTGGATTTCACACTTTTTTCAGATGGCCCTTTTGACCGGGGAGAAGTGAGACTTCATTGTAGTGCAGATTTCCTTTGCAAGTTTGCTTGGTTGGCCAAAAAGGGCGTATGCGTTTTTTCCTGAATATATTCAGGAAAAAACGCATACGCCCTTTTTGGCCAAGTGCATCATTGTGGACGTTCTGCCTCTTTTCCTATGCTTTCAATGCAATTCCAGTCTACCTCCTGAAATCGGTTTCCTGCAATTCTGCCCCGCTTTCAAGTCCTCTTGGCAGCCTTACTTCAGTCTATTTTTGGACGATAGCTGTCATTTATAACTCTGCAGGTTTGTGAATTACAGTGCCCCTGAGCTCCTTTCTTCAACTCGCTTTCTTGTGACCTGGCCGCAACACCGCAGGATGGCTTCAGGCCCTAATCTGGTTCCGGCACGGCACGCTGAGCCTTTGGTTAATTCCTCTTCCTGGTGGGAAATGAGAGTTAAATTTGCCCGTCCAGACACCTCCAGCTAGTCTCTCATTGGTTCTCGCTATTCCTGTTCATCTTCCGCAGAAATTGCAAACTGGGCCAAACAGGAGGTTAAAGGGACTGACTCTCCAAGTCGGGAGAGTGTTAGTAAAGCGTCTGGAATGTTGCACCCGAGTACCAGGGTACGAAAACTGAGACATATTTGAACACGTCTCCCGATCACATGGTTGATCATACTCTAGGTTCCACAAGCATGTTTTAGCTGAAGGAAGAATAACTTAAACCTGGGTAGTTGAAACCCGTGGAATGGGTACCATGCAATATGACTTCAAAGGGTCTTCATTTGCTCACCGAACCTCTCCAATCCTATCACTGCTGCGTTTATGCCCCTGTACACATGCTTGATTCTCTTTCGGAGACATAGCAATCCATAGGTTTTAAGATACTTACTAGTCAGGTACATTCTTAGGCGTTTAATATGCGGTGTTGAGTCCATTTCGTTGAGCAAGGAGTAGCTCTTGTCTATTCCATATTTGGCTTAAGGAACTTTATCTGTGCTCATTTCAATCTCTGGTTTTATGCAGCACCCCAACTCACCTTTCCCCTTAAGCAAGCATAAGTTGGTTTTCTAAATTTGAGACCCTGTTCTGTTTTGGAATGCAGTTCCTGTGTAGCCAAGTTTACATTCCGTGTATTAGTGATATCTTATGATGTTTCTTTTTCTGTGTGACTTATTTCAGTTAGAATCATCGTACCTGAATCCACTCATTATGCTGCTACGGGCCTGATGACATAGATTTCATTGCTGAGTGATACTGCATTGTACGTAAGTACCACAAGTTCTTTATCCATTTTTCACTTTCTGTGATATTGCACTTGTACGGTAAACGAGGTTCTTGTAAACGGAGGCGTCCCAAACTTTGGGGTGGCTGTGTCTTTTTCATTTTAATTTCCCTAAGCTATAGGACCATAAGTGGAAGTGCCCTAGGCTCTGTTGCTTTGTTTTTTAGATGTTTCAGGAAACACCATACACTTCTCCTGAGTGTCTGTTAGCAATTTACATCCCGCCCATCAGCATAACAAGGCTCCCAGTTCTCCATGGCCTGTCCTGCCTTTCTGGATTTTACACTTTTTTCAGATGGCCCTTTTGACCGGGGAGAAGTGAGACTTCATTGTAGTGCAGATTTCCTTTGTAAGTTTGCTTGGTTGGCCAAAAAGGGCGTATGCGTTTTTTCCTGAATATATTCAGGAAAAAACGCATACGCCCTTTTTGGCCAAGTGCATCATTGTGGACGTTCTGCCTCTTTTCCTATGCTTTCAATGCAATTCCAGTCTACCTCCTGAAATCGGTTTCCTGCAATTCTGCCCCGCTTTCAAGTCCTCTTGGCAGCCTTACTTCAGTCTATTTTTGGATGATAGCTGTCATTTATAACTCTGCAGGTTTGTGAATTACAGTGCCCCTGAGCTCCTTTCTTCAACTCGCTTTCTTGTGAGCTGGCCACAACACCGCAGGATGGCTTCAGGCCCTAATCTGGTTCCGGCACGGCACGCTGAGCCTTTGGTTAATTCCTCTTCCTGATGGGAAATGAGAGTTAAATTTGCCCGTCCAGACACCTCCAGCTAGTCTCTCATTGGTTCTCGCTATTCCTGTTCATCTTCCGCAGAAATTGCAAACTGTGCCAAACAGGAGGTTAAAGGGACTGACTCTCCAAGTCGGGAGAGTGTTAGTAAAGCGTCTGGAATGTTGCACCCGAGTACCAGGGTACGAAAACTGAGACATATTTGAACACGTCTCCCGATCACATGGTTGATCATACTCTAGGTTCCACATGCATGTTTTAGCTGAAGGAAGAATAACTTAAACCTGGGTAGTTGAAACCCGTGGAATGGGTACCATGCAATATGACTTCAAAGGGTCTTCATTTGCTCACCGAACCTCTCCAATCCTATCACTGCTGCGTTTATGCCCCTGTACACATGCTTGATTCTCTTTCGGAGACATAGCAATCCATAGGTTTTAAGATACTTACTAGTCAGGTACATTCTTAGGCGTTTAATATGCGGTGTTGAGTCCATTTCGTTGAGCAAGGAGTAGCTCTTGTCTATTCCATATTTGGCTTAAGGAACTTTATCTGTGCTCATTTCAATCTCTGGTTTTATGCAGCACCCCAACTCACCTTTCCCCTTAAGCAAGCATAAGTTGGTTTTCTAAATTTGAGACCCTGTTCTGTTTTGGAATGCAGTTCCTGTGTAGCCAAGTTTACATTCCGTGTATTAGTGATATCTTATGATGTTTCTTTTTCTGTGTGACTTATTTCAGTTAGAATCATTGTACCTGAATCCACTCATTATGCTGCTATGGGCCTGATGACATAGATTTCATTGCTGAGTGATACTGCATTGTACGTAAGTACCACAAGTTCTTTATCCATTTTTCACTTTCTGTGATATTGCACTTGTACGGTAAACGAGGTTCTTGTAAACGGAGGCGTCCCAAACTTTGGGGTGGCTGTGTCTTTTTGATTTTAATTTCCCTAAGCTATAGGACCATAAGTGGATGTGCCCTAGGCTCTGTTGCTTTGTTTTTTAGATGTTTCAGGAAACACCATACACTTCTCCTGAGTGTCTGTTGGCAATTTACATCCCGCCCATCAGCATAACAAGGCTCCCAGTTCTCCATGGCCTGTCCTGCCTTTCTGGATTTTACACTTTTTTCAGATGGCCCTTTTGACCGGGGGGAAGTGAGACTTCATTGTAGTGCAGATTTCCTTTGCAAGTTTGCTTGGTTGGCCAAAAAGGGCGTATGCGTTTTTTCCTGAATATATTCAGGAAAAAACGCATACGCCCTTTTTGGCCAAGTGCATCATTGTGGACGTTCTGCCTCTTTTCCTATGCTTTCAATGCAATTCCAGTCTACCTCCTGAAATCGGTTTCCTGCAATTCTGCCCCGCTTTCAAGTCCTCTTGGCAGCCTTACTTCAGTCTATTTTTGGACGATAGCTGTCATTTATAACTCTGCAGGTTTGTGAATTACAGTGCCCCTGAGCTCCTTTCTTCAACTCGCTTTCTTGTGAGCTGGCCGCAACACCGCAGGATGGCTTCAGGCCCTAATCTGGTTCCGGCACGGCACGCTGAGCCTTTGGTTAATTCCTCTTCCTGGTGGGAAATGAGAGTTAAATTTGCCCGTCCAGACACCTCCAGCTAGTCTCTCATTGGTTCTCGCTATTCCTGTTCATCTTCCGCAGAAATTGCAAACTGGGCCAAACAGGAGGTTAAAGGGACTGACTCTCCAAGTCGGGAGAGTGTTAGTAAAGCGTCTGGAATGTTGCACCCGAGTACCAGGGGAGGAAAACTGAGACATATTTGAACACGTCTCCCGTTCACACGGTTGATCGTACTCGGGGTTCCACATGCATGTTTTAGCTGAAGGAAGAATACCTTAAACCTGGAGAGTTGAGACCCGAGTAATGGGTACCATGCAATATGACTTCAAAGGGTCTTCATTTGCTCACCGAACCTCTCCAATCCTAACACTGCTGCGTTCATGCCCCTGTACACATGCTTGATTCTCTTTCGGAGACATAGCAATCCATAGGTTTTAAGATACTTACTAGTCAGGTACATTCTTAGGCGTTTAATATGGGGTGTTGAGTCCATTTCGTTGAGCAAGGAGTAGCTCTTGTCTATTCCATATTTGGCTTAAGGAACTTTATCTGTGCTCATTTCAATCTCTGGTTTTATGCAGCACCCCAACTCACCTTTCCCCTTAAGCAAGCATAAGTTGGTTTTCTAAATTTGAGACCCTGTTCTGTTTTGGAATGCAGTTCCTGTGTAGCCAAGTTTACATTCCGTGTATTAGTGATATCTTATGATGTTTCTTTTTCTGTGTGACTTATTTCAGTTAGAATCATCGTACCTGAATCCACTCATTATGCTGCTACGGGCCTGATGACATAGATTTCATTGCTGAGTGATACTGCATTGTACGTAAGTACCAGAAGTTCTTTATCCATTTTTCACTTTCTGTGATATTGCACTTGTACGGTAAACGAGGTTCTTGTAAACGGAGGCGTCCCAAACTTTGGGGTGGCTGTGTCTTTTTCATTTTAATTTCCCTAAGCTATAGGACCATAAGTGGAAGTGCCCTAGGCTCTGTTGCTTTGTTTTTTAGATGTTTCAGGAAACACCATACACTTCTCCTGAGTGTCTGTTAGCAATTTACATCCCGCCCATCAGCATAACAAGGCTCCCAGTTCTCCATGGCCTGTCCTGCCTTTCTGGATTTTACACTTTTTTCAGATGGCCCTTTTGACCGGGGAGAAGTGAGACTTCATTGTAGTGCAGATTTCCTTTGTAAGTTTGCTTGGTTGGCCAAAAAGGGCGTATGCGTTTTTTCCTGAATATATTCAGGAAAAAACGCATACGCCCTTTTTGGCCAAGTGCATCATTGTGGACGTTCTGCCTCTTTTCCTATGCTTTCAATGCAATTCCAGTCTACCTCCTGAAATCGGTTTCCTGCAATTCTGCCCCGCTTTCAAGTCCTCTTGGCAGCCTTACTTCAGTCTATTTTTGGATGATAGCTGTCATTTATAACTCTGCAGGTTTGTGAATTACAGTGCCCCTGAGCTCCTTTCTTCAACTCGCTTTCTTGTGAGCTGGCCACAACACCGCAGGATGGCTTCAGGCCCTAATCTGGTTCCGGCACGGCACGCTGAGCCTTTGGTTAATTCCTCTTCCTGATGGGAAATGAGAGTTAAATTTGCCCGTCCAGACACCTCCAGCTAGTCTCTCATTGGTTCTCGCTATTCCTGTTCATCTTCCGCAGAAATTGCAAACTGTGCCAAACAGGAGGTTAAAGGGACTGACTCTCCAAGTCGGGAGAGTGTTAGTAAAGCGTCTGGAATGTTGCACCCGAGTACCAGGGTACGAAAACTGAGACATATTTGAACACGTCTCCCGATCACATGGTTGATCATACTCTAGGTTCCACATGCATGTTTTAGCTGAAGGAAGAATAACTTAAACCTGGGTAGTTGAAACCCGTGGAATGGGTACCATGCAATATGACTTCAAAGGGTCTTCATTTGCTCACCGAACCTCTCCAATCCTATCACTGCTGCGTTTATGCCCCTGTACACATGCTTGATTCTCTTTCGGAGACATAGCAATCCATAGGTTTTAAGATACTTACTAGTCAGGTACATTCTTAGGCGTTTAATATGCGGTGTTGAGTCCATTTCGTTGAGCAAGGAGTAGCTCTTGTCTATTCCATATTTGGCTTAAGGAACTTTATCTGTGCTCATTTCAATCTCTGGTTTTATGCAGCACCCCAACTCACCTTTCCCCTTAAGCAAGCATAAGTTGGTTTTCTAAATTTGAGACCCTGTTCTGTTTTGGAATGCAGTTCCTGTGTAGCCAAGTTTACATTCCGTGTATTAGTGATATCTTATGATGTTTCTTTTTCTGTGTGACTTATTTCAGTTAGAATCATCGTACCTGAATCCACTCATTATGCTGCTATGGGCCTGATGACATAGATTTCATTGCTGAGTGATACTGCATTGTACGTAAGTACCACAAGTTCTTTATCCATTTTTCACTTTCTGTGATATTGCACTTGTACGGTAAACGAGGTTCTTGTAAACGGAGGCGTCCCAAACTTTGGGGTGGCTGTGTCTTTTTGATTTTAATTTCCCTAAGCTATAGGACCATAAGTGGATGTGCCCTAGGCTCTGTTGCTTTGTTTTTTAGATGTTTCAGGAAACACCATACACTTCTCCTGAGTGTCTGTTGGCAATTTACATCCCGCCCATCAGCATAACAAGGCTCCCAGTTCTCCATGGCCTGTCCTGCCTTTCTCGATTTTACACTTTTTTCAGATGGCCCTTTTGACCGGGGGGAAGTGAGACTTCATTGTAGTGCAGATTTCCTTTGCAAGTTTGCTTGGTTGGCCAAAAAGGGCGTATGCGTTTTTTCCTGAATATATTCAGGAAAAAACGCATACGCCCTTTTTGGCCAAGTGCATCATTGTGGACGTTCTGCCTCTTTTCCTATGCTTTCAATGCAATTCCAGTCTACCTCCTGAAATCGGTTTCCTGCAATTCTGCCCCGCTTTCAAGTCCTCTTGGCAGCCTTACTTCAGTCTATTTTTGGACGATAGCTGTCATTTATAACTCTGCAGGTTTGTGAATTACAGTGCCCCTGAGCTCCTTTCTTCAACTCGCTTTCTTGTGAGCTGGCCGCAACACCGCAGGATGGCTTCAGGCCCTAATCTGGTTCCGGCACGGCACGCTGAGCCTTTGGTTAATTCCTCTTCCTGGTGGGAAATGAGAGTTAAATTTGCCCGTCCAGACACCTCCAGCTAGTCTCTCATTGGTTCTCGCTATTCCTGTTCATCTTCCGCAGAAATTGCAAACTGGGCCAAACAGGAGGTTAAAGGGACTGACTCTCCAAGTCGGGAGAGTGTTAGTAAAGCGTCTGGAATGTTGCACCCGAGTACCAGGGGAGGAAAACTGAGACATATTTGAACACGTCTCCCGTTCACACGGTTGATCGTACTCGGGGTTCCACATGCATGTTTTAGCTGAAGGAAGAATACCTTAAACCTGGAGAGTTGAGACCCGAGTAATGGGTACCATGCAATATGACTTCAAAGGGTCTTCATTTGCTCACCGAACCTCTCCAATCCTAACACTGCTGCGTTCATGCCCCTGTACACATGCTTGATTCTCTTTCGGAGACATAGCAATCCATAGGTTTTAAGATACTTACTAGTCAGGTACATTCTTAGGCGTTTAATATGGGGTGTTGAGTCCATTTCGTTGAGCAAGGAGTAGCTCTTGTCTATTCCATATTTGGCTTAAGGAACTTTATCTGTGCTCATTTCAATCTCTGGTTTTATGCAGCACCCCAACTCACCTTTCCCCTTAAGCAAGCATAAGTTGGTTTTCTAAATTTGAGACCCTGTTCTGTTTTGGAATGCAGTTCCTGTGTAGCCAAGTTTACATTCCGTGTATTAGTGATATCTTATGATGTTTCTTTTTCTGTGTGACTTATTTCAGTTAGAATCATCATACCTGAATCCACTCATTGTTCTGCTAAGGGCCTGATGACATAGATTTCATTGCTGAGTGATATTGCTTTGTAAGTAAATACCACAACTTCTTTATCCATTTTTCACTTTCTGCGATGTTGAACTTGTACTGTAAACGAGGTTCTTGTAAACGGAGGCGTCCCAAACTTTGGGGTGGCTGTGTCTTTTTGATTTTAATTTCCCTAAGCTATAGGACCATAAGTGGAAGTGCCCTAGATTCTGTTGCTTTGTTTTTTAAATGTTTCAGGAAACACCATACAATTCTCCCGAGTGGTTGTTGGCAATTTACATCCCGCCCATCAGCATAACAAGGCTCCCAGTTCTCCATGGCCTGTCCTGCCTTTCTGGATTTTACACTTTTTTCAGATGGCCCTTTTGACCGGGGGGAAGTGAGACTTCATTGTAGTGCAGATTTCCTTTGCAAGCTTGCTTGGTTGGCCAAAAAGGGCGTATGCGTTTTTTCCTGAATATATTGAGGAAATAACGCATACACCCTTTTTGGCCAAGTGCATCATTGTGGACGTTCTGCCTCTTTTCCTATGCTTTCAATGCAATTCCAGTCTACCTCCTGAAATCGGTTTCCTGCAATTCTGCCCCGCTTTCAAGTCCTCTTGGCAGCCTTACTTCAGTCTATTTTTGGACGATAGCTGTCATTTATAACTCTGCAGGTTTGTGAATTACAGTGCCCCTGAGCTCCTTTCTTCAACTTGCTTTCTTGTGAACTGGCCGCAACACCGCAGGATGGCTTCAGGCCCTAATCTGGTTCCGGCACGGCACGCTGAGCCTTTGGTTAATTCCTCTTCCTGGTGGGAAATAAGAGTTAAATTTGCCCGTCCAGACACCTCCAGCTAGTCTCTCATTGGTTCTCGCTATTCCTGTTCATCTTCCGCAGAAATTGCAAACTTGGCCAAACAGGAGGTTAAAGGCGCTGACTCTCCAAGTGGGGAGAGTGTTAGTAAAGCCTCTGGAATGTTGCACCCGAGTACCAGGGGAGGAAAACTGAGACATATTTGAACACGTCTCCCGTTCACATGGTTGATCATACTTGGGTTCCACATGCATGTTTTAGCTGGAGAAAGAATACCTTAAACCTGGAGAATTGAGACCCGTGGAATGGGTACCATGCAATATGACTTCAAAGAGTCTTCATTTGCTCACCGAATCTCTCCAGTCCTATCACTGCTGCGTTTATGACCCTTGTACACACGCTTGATTCTCTTTTGGAGACATAGCAATCCATAGGTTTTAAGATACTTACTAGTCAGGTACATTCTTAGGCGTTTAATATGCGGTGTTGAGTCCATTTCGTTGAGCAAGGAGTAGCTCTTGTCTATTCCATATTTGGCTTAAGGAACTTTATCTGTGCTCATTTCAATTTCTGGTTTTATGCAGCACCCCAACTCACCTTTCCACTTAAGCCAGCATAAGTTGGTTTTCTAAATTTGAGACCCTGTTCTGTTTTGTAATTCAGTTCCTCTGTAGCCAAGTTTACATTCTGTGTATTAGTGATATCTTATGATGTTTCTTTTTCTGTGTGACTTATTTCAGTTAGAATAACCATACCCGAATCCACTCATTGTGCTGCTACGGGCCTGGTGACATAGATTTCATTGCTGAGTGATATTGCATTGTACGTGAGTACCACAACTTCTTTATCCATTTTTCACTTTCTGTGATATTGAACTTGTACTGTAAATGAGGTTCTTGTAAACAGAGGCGTCCCAACCTTTGGGGTGGCTGTGTCTTTTTGATTTTAATTTCCCTAAGCTATAGGACCATAAGTGGAAGTGCACTAGGCTCTGTTGCTTTGCTTTTTAGATGTTTCAGGAAACACCATACACTTCTCCGGAGTGGCTGTTGGCAATTTACATCCCGCCCATCAGCATAACAAGGCTCCCAGTTCTCCATGTCCTGTCCTGCCTTTCTGGATTTTACACTTTTTTCAGATGGCCCTTTTGACCGGGGGGAAGTGAGACTTCATTGTAGTGCAGATTTCCTTTGCAAGCTTGCTTGGTTGGCCAAAAAGGGCGTATGCGTTTTTTCCTGAATATATTCAGGAAAAAACGCATACGCCCTTTTTGGCCAAGTGCATCATTGTGGACGTTCTGCCTCTTTTCCTATGCTTTCAATGCAATTCCAGTCTACCTCCTGAAATCGGTTTCCTGCAATTCTGCCCCGCTTTCAAGTCCTCTTGGCAGTCTTACTTCAGTGTATTTTTGGATGATAGCTGTCATTTATAACTCTGCAGGTTTGTGAATTACAGTGCCCCTGAGCTCCTTTCTTCAACTTGCTTTCTTGTGACCTGGCCGCAACACCGCAGGATGGCTTCAGGCCCTAATCTGGTTCCGGAACGGCACGCTGAGCCTTTGGTTAATTCCTCTTCCTGGTGGGAAATGAGAGTTAAATTTGCCCGTCCAGACACCTCCAGCTAGTCTCCCATTTGTTCTCCCTATTCCTGTTCAACTTCCGCAGAAATTGCAAACTGGGCCAAACAGGAGGTTAAAGGTGCTGATTCTCCAAGTGGGGAGAGTGTTAGTAAAGCGTCTGGAATGTTGCACCCGAGTACCAGGGGAGGAAAACTGAGACATATTTGAACACGTCTCCCGTTCACACAGTTGATCATACTCTGGGTTCCACATGCATGTTGTAGCTGAAGGAAGAATACCTGAAACCTGCAGAGTTGAGACCCGTGGAATGGGTACCATGCAATATGACTTCAAAGGGTCTTCATTTGCTCACCGAACCTCTCCAATCCTATCACTGCTGTGTTTATGCCCCTGTACACATGCTTGATTCTCTTTCAGAGACATAGCAATCCATAGGTTTTAAGATACTTACTAGTCAGGTACATTCTTAGGCGTTTAATATGCGGTGTTGAGTCCATTTCGTTGAGCAAGGAGTAGCTCTTGTCTATTCCATATTTGGCATAAGGAACTTTATCTGTTCTCATTTCAATCTCTGGTTTTATGCAGCACCCCAACTCACCTTTCCCCTTAAGCAAGCATAAGTTGGTTTTCTGAATTTGAGACCCTGTGCTGTTTTGGAATTCAGTTCCTGTGTAGCCAAGTTTACATTCCGTGTATTAGTGATATCTTATGATGTTTCTTTTTCTGTGTGACTTATTTCAGTTAGAATTATCGTACCTGAATCCACTCATTATGCTGCTAAGGGCCTGATGACATAGATTTCATTGCTGAGTGATACTGCATTGTACGTAAGTACCACAAGTTCTTTATCCATTTTTCACTTTCTGTGATATTGAACTTGTACGGTAAACGAGGTTCTTGTAAACAGAGGCCTCCCAAAATTTGGGGTGGCTGTGTCTTTTTGATTTTAATTTCCCTAAGCTATAGGACCATAAGTGGAAGTGCCCTAGGCTCTGTTGCTTTGTTTTTTAGATGTTTCAGGAAACAGGATACACTTCTCCTGAGTGTCTGTTGGCAATTTACATCCCGCCCATCAGCATAACAAGGCTCCCATTTCTCCAGGGACTGTCCTGCCTTTCTGGATTTTACACTTTCTTCAGATGGCCCTTTTGACCGGGGGGAAGTGAGACTTCATTGTAGTGCAGATTTCTTTGCAAGCTTGCTTGGTTGGCCAAAAAGGGCGTATGCGTTTTTTCCTGAATATATTCAGGAAAAAACGCATACGCCCTTTTTGGCCAAGTGCATCATTGTGGACGTTCTGCCTCTTTTCCTATGCTTTCAATGCAATTCCAGTCTACCTCCTGAAATCGGTTTCCTGCAATTCTGCCCCGCTTTCAAGTCCTCTTGGCAGCCTTACTTCAGTCTATTTTTGGACGATAGCTGTCATTTATAACTCTGCAGGTTTGTGAATTACAGTGCCCCTGAGCTCCTTTCTTCAACTCGGTTTCTTTTGAGCTGGCCGCAACACCGCAGGACGGCTTCAGGCCCTAATCTGGTTCCGGCACGGCACGCTGAGCCTTTGGTTATTTCCTCTTCCTGGTGGGAAATGAGAGTTATATTTGCCCGTACAGACACCTCCAGCTAGTCTCTCATTGGTTCTCCCTATTCCTGTTCAACTTCCGCAGAAATTGCAAACTGGGCCAAACAGGAGGTTAAAGGCGCTGACTCTCAAAGTGGGGAGAGTGTTAGTAAAGCGTCTGGAATGTTGCACCCGAGTACCAGGGGAGGAAAACTGAGACATATTTGAACACGTCTCCCGTTCACATGGTTGATCGTACTCGGGGTTCCACATGCATGTTTTAGCTGAAGGAAGAATACCTTAAACCTGGAGAGTTGAGACCCGAGTAATGGGTACCATGCAATATGACTTCAAAGGGTCTTCATTTGCTCACCGAACCTCTCCAATCCTAACACTGCTGCGTTCATGCCCCTGTACACATGCTTGATTCTCTTTCGGAGACATAGCAATCCATAGGTTTTAATATACTTACTAGTCAGGTACATTCTTAGGCGTTTAATATGCGGTGTTGAGTCCATTTCGTTGAGCAAGGAGTAGCTCTTGTCTATTCCATATTTGACTTAAGGAACTTTATCTGTGCTCATTTCAATCTCTGGTTTTATGCAGCACCCCAACTCACCTTTCCCCTTAAGCAAGCATAAGTTGGTTTTCTAAATTTGAGACCCTGTTCTGTTCTGTAATTCAGTTCCTTTGTAGCCAAGTTTACATTCCGTGTATTAGTGATATCTTATGATGTTTCTTTTTCTGTGTGACTTATTTCAGTTAGAATCATCATACCTGAATCCACTCATTGTGATGCTAAGGGCCTGATGACATAGATTTCATTGCTGAGTGATATTGCTTTGTAAGTAAATACCACAACTTCTTTATCCATTTTTCACTTTCTGCGATGTTGAACTTGTACTGTAAACGAGGTTCTTGTAAACAGAGCCGTTCCAAACTTTGGGGTGGCTGTGTCTTTTTGATTTTAATTTCCCTAAGCTATAGGACCATAAGTGGCAGTGCCCTAGGCTCTGTTGCTTTGTTTTTTAGATGTTTCAGGAAACACCATACACTTCTCCCGAGTGTCTGTTGGCAATTTACATCCCGCCCATCAGCATAACAAGGCTCCCAGTTCTCCATGGCCTGTCCTGCCTTTCTGGATTTTACACTTTTTTCAGATGGCCCTTTTGACCGGGGGGAAGTGAGACTTCATTGTAGTGCAGATTTCCTTTGCAAGCTTGCTTGGTTGGCCAAAAAGGGTGTATGCGTTTTTTCCTGAATATATTCAGGAAAAAACGCATACGCACTTTTTGGCCAAGTGCATCATTGTGGACGTTCTGCCTCTTTTCCTATGCTTTCAATGCAATTCCAGTCTACCTCCTGAAATCGGTTTCCTGCAATTCTGCCCCGCTTTCAAGTCCTCTTGGCAGCCTTACTTCAGTCTATTTTTGGACGATAGCTGTCATTTATAACTCTGCAGGTTTGTGAATTACAGTGCCCCTGAGCTCCTTTCTTCAACTCGCTTTCTTGTGACCTGGCCGCAACACCGCAGGATGGCTTCAGGCCCTAATCTGGTTCCGGTACGGCACGCTGAGCCTTTGGTTAATTCCTCTTCCTGGTGGGAAATGAGAGTTAAATTTGCCCGTCCAGACACCTCCAGCTAGCCTCTCATTGGTTCTCGCTATTCCTGTTCATCTTCCGCAGAAATTGCAAACTGGGCCAAACAGGAGGTTAAAGGCGCTGACTCTCCAAGTGGGGAGAGTGTTAGTAAAGCGTCTGGAATGTTGCACCCGAGTACCAGGGGAGGAAAACTGAGACATATTTGAACACGTCTCCCGATCACATGGTTGATCATACTCTAGGTTCCACATGCATGTTTTAGCTGAAGGAAGAATACCTTAAACCTGGGTAGTTGAAACCCGTGGAATGGGTACCATGCAATATGACTTCAAAGGGTCTTCATTTGCTCACCGAACCTCTCCAATCCTATCACTGCTGCGTTTATGCCCCTGTACACACGCTTGATTCTCTTTTGGAGACATAGCAATCCATAGGTTTTAAGATACTTACTAGTCAGGTACATTCTTAGGCGTTTAATATGGGGTGTTGAGTCCATTTCGTTGAGCAAGGAGTAGCTCTTGTCTATTCCATATTTGGCTTAAGGAACTTTATCTGTGCTCATTTCAATCTCTGGTTTTATGCAGCACCCCAACTCACCTTTACCCTTAAGCAAGAATATGTTGGTTTTCTAAATTTGAGACCCTGTTCTGTTCTGTAATTCAGTTCCTGTGTAGCCAAGTTTACATTCCGTGTATTACTGATATCTTATGATGTTTCTTTTTCTGTGTGACTTATTTCAGTTAGAATCATCATACCTGAATCCACTCATTGTGCTGCTAAGGGCCTGATGACACAGATTTCATTGCTGAGTGATATTGCTTTGTAAGTAAATACCACAACTTCTTTATCCATTTTTCACTTTCTGCGATGTTGTACTTGTACTGTAAATGATGTTCTTGTAAACAGAGGCGTCCCAAACTTTGGGGTGGCTGTGTCTTTTTGATTTTAATTTCCCTAAGCTATAGGACCATAAGTGGCAGTGCCCTAGGCTCTGTTGCTTTGTTTTTTAGATGTTTCAGGAAACACCATACAATTCTCCCGAGTGTCTGTTGGCAATTTACATCCCGCCCATCAGCATAACAAGGCTCCCAGTTCTCCATGGCCTGTCCTGCCTTTCTGGATTTTACACTTTATTCAGATGGCCCTTTTGACCGGGGGGAAGTGAGACTTCATTGTAGTGCAGATTTCCTTTGCAAGCTTGCTTGGTTGGCCAAAAAGTGCGTATGCGTTTTTTCCTGAATATATTCAGGAAAAAACGCATACGCCCTTTTTGGCCAAGTGCATCATTGTGGACGTTCTGCCTCTTTTCCTATGCTTTCAATGCAATTCCAGTCTACCTCCTGAAATCGGTTTCCTGCAATTCTGCCCCGCTTTCAAGTCCTCTTGGCAGCCTTACTTCAGTCTATTTTTGGACGATAGCTGTCATTTATAACTCTGCAGGTTTGTGAATTACAGTGCCCCTGAGCTCCTTTCTTCAACTCGCTTTCTTGTGACCTGGCCGCAACACCGCAGGATGGCTTCAGGCCCTAATCTGGTTCCGGTATGGCACGCTGAGCCTTTGGTTAATTCCTCTTCCTGGTGGGAAATGAGAGTTAAATTTGCCCGTCCAGACACCTCCAGCTAGCCTCTCATTGGTTCTCGCTATTCCTGTTCATCTTCCGCAGAAATTGCAAACTGGGCCAAACAGGAGGTTAAAGGGACTGACTCTCCAAGTGGGGAGAGTGTTAGTAAAGCGTCTGGAATGTTGCACCCGAGTACCAGGGGACGAAAACTCAGACATATTTGAACACGTCTCCCGATCACATGGTTGATCATACTCTAGGTTCCACATGCATGTTTTAGCTGAAGGAAGAATACCTTAAACCTGGGTAGTTGAAACCCGTGGAATGGGTACCATGCAATATGACTTCAAAGGGTCTTCATTTGCTCACCGAACCTCTCCAATCCTATCACTGCTGCGTTTATGCCCCTGTACACATGCTTGATTCTCTTTCGGAGACATAGCAATCCATAGGTTTTAAGATACTTACTAGTCAGGTACATTCTTAGGCGTTTAATATGCGGTGTTGAGTCCATTTCGTTGAGCAAGGAGTAGCTCTTGTCTATTCCATATTTGGCTTAAGGAACTTTATCTGTGCTCATTTCAATCTCTGGTTTTATGCAGCACCCCAACTCACCTTTCCCCTTAAGCAAGAATAAGTTGGTTTTCTAAATTTGAGACCCTGTTCTGTTCTGTAATTCAGTTCCTGTGTAGCCAAGTTTCCATTCCGTGTATTACTGATATCTTATGATGTTTCTTTTTCTGTGTGACTTATTTCAGTTAGAATCATCATACCTGAATCCACTCATTGTGCTGCTAAGGGCCTGATGACACAGATTTCATTGCTGAGTGATATTGCTTTGTAAGTAAATACCACAACTTCTTTATCCATTTTTCACTTTCTGCGACGTTGAACTTGTACTGTAAACGAGGTTGTTGTAAACAGAGACGTTCCAAACTTTGGGGTGGCTGTGTCTTTTTGATTTTAATTTCCCTAAGCTATAGGACCATAAGTGGAAGTGCCCTAGGTTCTGTTGCTTTGTTTTTTAGATGTTTCAGGAAACACCATACACTTCTCCCGAGTGGTTCTTGGCAATTTACATCCTGCCCATCAGCATAACAAGGCTCCCAGTTCTCCATGGCGTGTCCTGCCTTTCTGGATTTTACACTTTTTTCAGATGGCCCTTTTGACCGGGGGGAAGTGAGACTTCATTGTAGTGCAGATTTTCTTTGCAAGCTTGCTTGGTTGGCCAAAAAGGGCGTATGCGTTTTTTCCTGAATATATTCAGGAAAAAACGCATACGCCCTTTTTGGCCAAGTGCATCATTGTGGACGTTCTGCCTCTTTTCCTATGCTTTCAATGCAATTCCAGTCTACCTCCTGAAATCGGTTTCCTGCAATTCTGCCCCGCTTTCAAGTCCTCTTGGCAGCCTTACTTCAGTCTATTTTTGGACGATAGCTGTCATTTATAACTCTGCAGGTTTGTGAATTACAGTGCCCCTGAGCTCCTTTCTTCAACTCGCTTTCTTGTGACCTGGCCGCAACACCGCAGGATGGCTTCAGGCCCTAATCTGGTTCCGGTACGGCACGCTGAGCCTTTGGTTAATTCCTCTTCCTGGTGGGAAATGAGAGTTAAATTTGCCCGTCCAGACACCTCCAGCTAGCCTCTCATTGGTTCTCGCTATTCCTGTTCATCTTCCGCAGAAATTGCAAACTGGGCCAAACAGGAGGTTAAAGGGACTGACTCTCCAAGTGGGGAGAGTGTTAGTAAAGCGTCTGGAATGTTGCACCCGAGTACCAGGGGAGGAAAACTGAGACATATTTGAACACGTCCCCAATCACATGGTTGATCATACTTTAGGTTCCACATGCATGTTTTAGCTGAAGGAAGAATACCTTAAACCTGGGTAGTTGAAACCCGTGGAATGGGTACCATGCAATATGACTTCAAAGGGTCTTCATTTGCTCACCGAACCTCTCCAATCCTATCACTGCTGCGTTTATGCCCCTGTACACATGCTTGATTCTCTTTTAGAGACATAGCAATCCATAGGTTTTAAGATACTTACTAGTCAGGTACATTCTTAGCCGTTTAATATGGGGTGTTGAGTCCATTTCGTTGAGCAAGGAGTAGCTCTTGTCTATTCCATATTTGGCTTAAGGAACTTTATCTGTGCTCATTTCAATCTCTGGTTTTATGCAGCACCCCAACTCACCTTTACCCTTAAGCAAGAATAAGTTGGTTTTCTAAATTTGAGACCCTGTTCTGTTCTGTAATTCAGTTCCTGTGTAGCCAAGTTTACATTCCGTGTATTACAGATATCTTATGATGTTTCTTTTTCTGTGTGACTTATTTCAGTTAGAATCATCATACCTGAATCCACTCATTGTGCTGCTAAGGGCCTGATGACACAGATTTCATTGCTGAGTGATATTGCTTTGTAAGTAAATACCACAAGTTCTTTATCCATTTTTCACTTTCTGCGATGTTGAACTTGTACTGTAAACGAGGTTCTTGTAAACAGAGGCGTCCCAAACTTTGGGGTGGCTGTGTCTTTTTGATTTTAATTTCCCTAAGCTATAGGACCATAAGTGGAAGTGCCCTAGGTTCTGTTGCTTTGTTTTTTAGATGTTTCAGGAAACACCATACACTTCTCCCGAGTGGTTGTTGGCAATTTACATCCTGCCCATCAGCATAACAAGGCTCCCAGTTCTCCATGGCCTGTCCTGCCTTTCTGGATTTTTCAGATGGCCCTTTTGACCGGGGGGAAGTGAGACTTCATTGTAGTGCAGATTTCCTTTGCAAGCTTGCTTGGTTGGCCAAAAAGGGCGTATGCGTTTTTTCCTGAATATATTCAGGAAAAAACGCATACGCCCTTTTTGGCCAAGTGCATCATTGTGGACGTTCTGCCTCTTTTCCTATGCTTTCAATGCAATTCCAGTCTACCTCCTGAAATCGGTTTCCTGCAATTCTGCCCCGCTTTCAAGTCCTCTTGGCAGCCTTACTTCAGTCTATTTTTGGACGATAGCTGTCATTTATAACTCTGCAGGTTTGTGAATTACAGTGCCCCTGAGCTCCTTTCTTCAACTTGCTTTCTTGTGACCTGGCCGCAACACCGCAGGATGGCTTAAGGTCCTAATCTGGTTCCGGCACGGCACGCTGAGCCTTTGGTTATTTCCTCTTCCTGGTGGGAAATGAGAGTTAAATTTGCCCGTCCAGACACCTCCAGCTAGTCTCTCATTGGTTCTCGCTATTCCTGTTCATCTTCCGCAGAAATTGCAAACTGGGCCAAACAGGCGGTTAAAGGCGCTGACTCTCCAAGTGGGGAGAGTGTTAGTAAAGCGTCTGGAATGTTGCACCCGAGTACCAGGGGAGGAAAACTGAGACATATTTGAACACGTCTCCCATTCACATGGTTCATCATACTTGGGTTCCACATGCATGTTTTAGCTGAAGGAAGAATACCTTAAACCTGGAGAGTTAAGACCCGTGTAATGGGTACCATGCAATATGACTTCAAAGGGTCTTCATTTGCTCACCGAACCTCTCCAAACCTATCACTGCTGCGTTTATGCCCCTGTACACATGCTTGATTCTCTTTCGGAGACATAGCAATCCGTAGGTTTTAAGATACTTACTAGTCAGGTACATTCTTAGGCGTTTAATATGCGGTGTTGAGTCCATTTCGTTGAGCAAGGAGTAGCTCTTGTCTATTCCATATTTGACTTAAGGAACTTTATCTGTGCTCATTTCAATCTCTGGTTTTATGCAGCACCCCAACTCACCTTTACCCTTAAGCAAGCATAAGTTGGTTTTCTAAATTTGAGACCCTGTTCTGTTCTGTAATTCAGTTCCTGTGTAGCCAAGTTTACATTCTGTGTATTACTGATATCTTATGATGTTTCTTTTTCTGTGTGACTTACTTCAGTTAGAATCATCATACCTGAATCCACTCATTGTGCTGCTAAGGGCCTGATGACACAGATTTCATTGCTGAGTGATATTGCTTTGTAAGTAAATACCACAACTTCTTTATCAATTTTTCACTTTCTGCGATGTTGAACTTGTACTGTAAACGAGGTTCTTGTAAACAGAGCCGTTCCAAACTTTGGGGTGGCTGTATCTTTTTGATTTTAATTTCCCTAAGCTATAGGACCATAAGTGGAAGTGCCCTAGGCTCTGTTGCTTTGTTTTTTAGATGTTTCAGGAAACACCATACACTTCTCCCAAGTGTCTGTTGGCAATTTACATCCCGCCCATCAGCATAACAAGGCTCCCAGTTCTCAATGGCCTGTTGCCTTTCTGGATTTTACACTTTTTTCAGATGGCCCTTTTGACCGGGGGGAAGTGAGACTACATTGTAGTGCAGATTTCCTTTGCAAGCTTGCTTGGTTGGCCAAAAAGGGCGTATGCGTTTTTTCCTGAATATATTCAGGAAAAAACGCATACGCCCTTTTTGGCCAAGTGCATCATTGTGGACGTTCTGCCTCTTTTCCTATGCTTTCAATGCAATTCCAGTCTACCTCCTGAAATCGGTTTCCTGCAATTCTGGCCCGCTTTCAAGTCCTCTTGGCAGCCTTACTTCAGTCTATTTTTGGACGATAGCTGTCATTTATAACTCTGCAGGTTTGTGAATTACAGTGCCCCTGAGCTCCTTTCTTCAACTCGCTTTCTTGTGACCTGGCCGCAACACCGCAGGATGGCTTCAGGCCCTAATCTGGTTCCGGCCCGGCATGCTCAGCCTTTGGTTAATTCCTCTTCCTGGTGGGAAATGAGAGTTAAGTTTGCCCATCCAGACACCTCCAGCTAGTCTCTCATTGGTTCTCGCTATTCCTGTTCATCTTCCGCAGAAATTGCAAACTGGGCCAAACAGGCGGTTAAAGGCGCTGACTCTCCAAGTGGGGAGAGTGTTAGTAAAGCGTCTGGAATGTTGCACCCGAGTACCAGGGGAGGAAAACTGAGACATATTTGAACACATCTCCCATTCACATGGTTGATCATACTTGGGTTCCACATGCATGTTTTAGCTGAAGGAAGAATACCTTAAACCTGGAGAGTTAAGACCCGTGTAATGGGTACCATGCAATATGACTTCAAAGGGTCTTCATTTGCTCACCGAACCTCTCCAATCCTATCACTGCTGCGTTTATGCCCCTGTACACATGCTTGATTCTCTTTCGGAGACATAGCAATCCATAGGTTTTAAGATACTTACTAGTCAGGTACATTCTTAGGCGTTTAATATGCGGTGTTGAGTCCATTTCGTTGAGCAAGGAGTAGCTCTTGTCTATTCCATATTTGACTTAAGGAACTTTATCTGTGCTCATTTCAATCTCTGGTTTTATGCAGCACCCCAACTCACCTTTACCCTTAAGCAAGCATAAGTTGGTTTTCTAAATTTGAGACCCTGTTCTGTTCTGTAATTCAGTTCCTGTGTAGCCAAGTTTACATTCCGTGTATTACTGATATCTTATGATGTTTCTTTTTCTGTGTGACTTACTTCAGTTAGAATCATCATACCTGAATCCACTCATTGTGCTGCTAAGGGCCTGATGACACAGATTTCATTGCTGAGTGATATTGCTTTGTAAGTAAATACCACAACTTCTTTATCCATTTTTCACTTTCTGCGATGTTGAACTTGTACTGTAAACGAGGTTCTTGTAAACAGAGCCGTTCCAAACTTTGGGGTGGCTGTGTCTTTTTGATTTTAATTTCCCTAAACTATAGGACCATAAGTGGAAGTGCCCTAGGTTCTGTTGCTTTGTTTTTTAGATGTTTCAGGAAACACCATACACTTCTCCCGAGTGGTTGTTGGCAATTTACATCCCGCCCATCAGCATAACAAGGCTCCCAGTTCTCCATGGCCTGTCCTGCCTTTCTGGATTTTACACTTTTTTCAGATGGCCCTTTTGACCGGGGGGAAGTGAGACTTCATTGTAGTGCAGATTTCCTTTGCAAGCTTGCTTGGTTGGCCAAAAAGGGCGTATGCGTTTTTTCCTGAATATATTCAGGAAAAAACGCATACGCCCTTTTTGGCCAAGTGCATCATTGTGGACGTTCTGCCTCTTTTCCTATGCTTTCAATGGAATTCCAGTCTACCTCCTGAAATCGGTTTCCTGCAATTCTGCCCCGCTTTGAAGTCCTCCTGGCAGCCTTACTTCAGTTTATTTTTGGACGATAGCTGTCATTTATAACTCTGCATGTTTGTGAATTACAGTACCCCTGAGCTCCTTTCTTCAACTCGCTTTCTTGTGACCTGGCCGCAACACCGCAGGATGGCTTCAGGCCCTAATCTGGTTCCGGCACGGCACGCTGAGCCTTTGGTTATTTCCTTTTCCTGGTGGGAAATGAGAGTTAAATTTGCCCGTCCAGACACCTCCAGCTAGTCTCTCATTGGTTCTCGCTATTCCTGTTCATCTTCCGCAGAAATTGCAAACTGGGCCAAACAGGAGGTTAAAGGTGCTGACTCTCCAAGTGGCGAGAGTGTTAGTAAAGCGTCTGGAATGTTGCACCCGAGTACCAGGGGAGGAAAACTGAGACATATTTGAACACGTCTCCCGATCACATGGTAGATCATACTCTAGGTTCCACATGCATGTTTTAGCTGAAGGAAGAATACCTTAAACCTGGGTAGTTGAAACCCTTGGAATGGGTACCATGCAATATGATTTCAAAGGGTCTTCATTTGCTCACCGAACCTCTCCAATCCTATCACTGCTGCGTTTATGCCCCTGAACACATGCTTGATTCTCTTTTGGAGACATAGCAATCCATAGGTTTTACGATACTTACTAGTCAGGTACATTCTTAGGCGTTTAATATGCGGTGTTGAGTCCATTTCGTTGAGCAAGGAGTAGCTCTTGTCTATTCCATATTTGACTTAAGGAACTTTATCTGTGCTCATTTAAATCTCTGGTTTTATGCAGCACCCCACCTCACCTTTACCCTTAAGCAAGCATAAGTTGGTTTTCTAAATTTGAGACCCTGTTCTGTTCTGTAATTCAGTTCCTGTGTAGCCAAGTTTACATTCCGTGTATTACTGATATCTTATGATGTTTCTTTTTCTGTGTGACTTACTTCAGTTAGAATCATCATACCTGAATCCACTCATTGTGCTGCTAAGGGCCTGATGACACAGATTTCATTGCTGAGTGATATTGCTTTGTAAGTAAATACCACAACTTCTTTATCCATTTTTCACTTTCTGCGATGTTGAACTTGTACTGTAAACGAGGTTCTTGTAAACAGAGCCGTTCCAAACTTTGGGGTGGCTGTGTCTTTTTGATTTTAATTTCCCTAAGCTATAGGACCATAAGTGGAAGTGCCCTAGGTTCTGTTGCTTTGTTTTTTAGATGTTTCAGGAAACACCATACACTTCTCCCAAGTGTCTGTTGGCAATTTACATCCCGCCCATCAGCATAACAAGGCTCCCAGTTCTCCATGGCCTGTCCTGCCTTTCTGGATTTTACACTTTTTTCAGATGGCCCTTTTGACCGGGGGGAAGTGAGACTTCATTGTAGTGCAGATTTCCTTTGCAAGCTTGCTTGGTTGGCCAAAAAGTGCGTATGCGTTTTTTCCTGAATATATTCAGGAAAAAACGCATACGCCCTTTTTGGCCAAGTGCATCATTGTGGACGTTCTGCCTCTTTTCCTATGCTTTCAATGCAATTCCAGTCTACTTCCTGAAATCGGATTCCTGCAATTCTGCCCCGCTTTCAAATCCTCTTGGCAGCCTTACTTCAGTCTATTTTTGGACGATAGCTGTCATTTATAACTCTGCAGGTTTGTGAATTACAGTGCCCCTGAGCTCCTTTCTTCAACTCGCTTTCTTGTGACCTGGCCGCAACACCGCAGGATGGCTTCAGGCCCTAATCTGGTTCCAGCACGGCACGCTGAGCCTTTGGTTATTTCCTCTTCCTGGTGGGAAATGAGAGTTAAATTTGCCCGTCCAGACACCTTCAGCTAGTCTCTCATTGGTTCTCGCTATTCCTGTTCATCTTCCGCAGAAATTGCAAACTGGGCCAAACAGGAGGTTAAAGGGACTGACTCTCCAAGTGGGGAGAGTGTTAGTAAAGCGTCTGGAATGTTGCACCCGAGTACCAGGGGAGGAAAACTGAGACATATTTGAACACGTCTCCCGTTCACATGGTTGATCATACTTGGGTTCCACATGCATGTTTTAGCTGAAGGAAGAATACCTTAAACCTGGAGAGTTGAGACCCGTGGAATGGGTACCATGCAATATGACTTCAAAGGGTCTTCATTTGCTCACCGAACCTCTCCAATCCTATCACTGCTGCGTTTATGCCCCTGTACACATGCTTGATTCTCTTTTGGAGACATAGCAATCCATAGGTTTTACGATACTTACTAGTCAGGTACATTCTTAGGCGTTTAATATGCGGTGTTGAGTCCATTTCGTTGAGCAAGGAGTAGCTCTTGTCTATTCCATATTTGACTTAAGGAACTTTATCTGTGCTCATTTCAATCTCTGGTTTTATGCAGCACCCCAACTCACCTTTACCCTTAAGCAAGCATAAGTTGGTTTTCTAAATTTGAGACCCTGTTCTGTTCTGTAATTCAGTTCCTGTGTAGCCAAGTTTACATTCCGTGTATTACTGATATCTTATGATGTTTCTTTTCTGTGTGACTTATTTCAGTTAGAATCATCATACCTGAATCCACTCATTGTGCTGCTACGGGCCTGATGACACAGATTTCATTGCTGAGTGATACTGCATTGTACGTAATTACCACAAGTTCTTTATCCATTTTTCACTTTCTGTGATATTGAACTTGTATGGTAAACGAGGTTCTTGTAAACGGAGGCGTCCCAAATTTTGGGGTGGCTGTGTCTTTTTGATTTTAATTTCCCTAAGCTATAGGACCATAAGTGGAAGTGCCCTAGGCTCTGTTGCTTTGTTTTTTAGATGTTTCAGGAAACACCATACACTTCTCCTGAGTGGTTGTTGGCAATTTACATCCCGCCCATCAGCATAACAAGGCTCCCAGTTCTCCATGGCCTGTCCTGCCTTTCTGGATTTTACACTTTTTTCAGATGGCCCTTTTGACCGGGGGGAAGTGAGACTTCATTGTAGTGCAGATTTCCTTTGCAAGCTTGCTTGGTTGGCCAAAAAGGGCGTATGCGTTTTTTCCTGAATATATTCAGGAAAAAACGCATACGCCCTTTTTGGCCAAGTGCATCATTGTGGACGTTCTGCCTCTTTTCCTATGCTTTCAATGCAATTCCAGTCTACCTCCTGAAATCGGTTTCCTGCAATTCTGCCCCGCTTTCAAGTCCTCTTGGCAGCCTTACTTCAGTCTATTTTTGGACGATAGCTGTCATTTATAACTCTGCAGGTTTGTGAATTACAGTGCCCCTGAGCTCCTTTCTTCAACTCGCTTTCTTGTGACCTGGCCGCAACACCGCAGGATGGCTTCAGGACCTAATCTGGTTCCGGCACGGCACGCTGAGCCTTTGGTTATTTCCTCTTCCTGGTGGGAAATGAGAGTTAAATTTGCCCGTCCAGACACCTCCAGCTAGCCTCTCATTGGTTCTCGCTATTCCTGTTCATCTTCCGCAGAAATTGCAAACTGGGCCAAACAGGAGGTTAAAGGCGCTGACTCTCCAAGTGGGGAGAGTGTTAGTAAAGCGTCTGGAATGTTGCACCCGAGTACCAGGGGAGGAAAACTGAGACATATTTGAACACGTCTCCCGTTCACATGGTTGATCATACTTGGGTTCCACATGCATGTTTTAGCTGAAGGAAGAATACCTTAAACCTGGAGAGTTAAGACCCGTGTAATGGGTAGCATGCAATATGACTTCAAAGGGTCTTCATTTGCTCACCGAACCTCTCCAATCCTATCACTGCTGCGTTTATGCCCCTGTACACATGCTTGATTCTCTTTCGGAGACATAGCAATCCCTAGGTTTTAAGATACTTACTAGTCAGGTACTTTCTTAGGCGTTTAATATGCGGTGTTGAGTCCATTTCGTTGAGCAAGGAGTAGCTCTTGTCTATTCCATATTTGACTTAAGGAACTTTATCTGTGCTCATTTCAATCTCTGGTTTTATGCAGCACCCCAACTCACCTTTCCCCTTAAGCAAGCATAAGTTGGTTTTCTAAATTTGAGACCCTGTTCTGTTCTGTAATTTAGTTCCTGTGTAGCCAAGTTTACATTCCGTGTATTACTGATATCTTATGATGTTTCTTTTTCTGTGTGACTTACTTCAGTTAGAATCATCATACCTGAATCCACTCATTGTGCTGCTAAGGGCCTGATGACACAGATTTCATTGCTGAGTGATATTGCTTTGTAAGTAAATACCACAACTTCTTTATCCATTTTTCACTTTCTGTGATATTGAACTTGTACTGTAAACGAGGTTCTTGTAAACAGAGCCGTCCCAAACTTTGGGGTGGCTGTGTCTTTTTGATTTTAATTTCCCTAAGCTATAGGACCATAAGTGGAAGTGCACTAGGCTCTGTTGCTTTGTTTTTTAGATGTTTCAGGAAACACCATACACTTCTCCCAAGTGTCTGTTGGCAATTTACATCCCGCCCATCAGCATAACAAGGCTCCCAGTTCTCCATGGCCTGTCCTGCCTTTCTGGATTTTACACTTTTTTCAGATAGCCCTTTTGACCGGGGGGAAGTGAGACTTCATTGTAGTGCAGATTTCCTTTGCAAGCTTGCTTGGTTGGCCAAAAAGGGCGTATGCGTTTTTTCCTGAATATATTCAGGAAAAAACGCATACGCCCTTTTTGGCCAAGTGCATCATTGTGGACGTTCTGCCTCTTTTCCTATGCTTTCAATGCAATTCCAGTCTACCTCCTGAAATCGGTTTCCTGCAATTCTGCCCCGCTTTCAAGTCCTCTTGGCAGCCTTACTTCAGTCTATTTTTGGACGATAGCTGTCATTTATAACTCTGCAGGTTTGTGAATTACAGTGCCCCTGAGCTCCTTTCTTCAACTCGCTTTCTTTTGAGCTGGCCGCAACACCGCAAGATGGCTTCAGGCCCTAATCTGTTTCCGGTACGGCACGCTGAGCCTTTGGTTATTTCCTCTTCCTGGTGGGAAATGAGAGTTAAATTTGCCCGTCCAGACACCTCCAGCTAGCCTCTCATTGGTTCTCGCTATTCCTGTTCATCTTCTGCAGAAATTGCAAACTGGGCCAAACAGGAGGTTAAAGGCGTTGACTCTCCAAGTGGGGAGAGTGTTAGTAAAGCGTCTGGAATGTTGCACCCGAGTACCAGGGGAGGAAAACTGAGACATATTTGAACACGTCTCCCGTTCACATGGTTGATCATACTTGGGTTCCACATGCATGTTTTAGCTGAAGGAAGAATACCTTAATCCCGGAGAGTTGAGACCCGTGGAATGGGTACCATGCAATATGACTTCAAAGGGTCTTCATTTGCTCACCGAACCTCTCCAATCCTATCACTGCTGCGTTTATGCCCCTGTACACATGCTTGATTCTCTTTCAGAGACATAGCAATCCATAGGTTTTACGATACTTACTAGTCAGGTACATTCTTAGGTGTTTAATATGCGGTGTTGAGTCCATTTCGTTGAGCAAGGAGTAGCTCTTGTCTATTCCATATTTGACTTAAGGAACTTTATCTGTGCTCATTTCAATCTCTGGTTTTATGCAGCACCCCAACTCACCTTTACCCTTAAGCAAGCATAAGTTGGTTTTCTAAATTTGAGACCCTGTTCTGTTCTGTAATTCAGTTCCTGTGTAGCCAAGTTTACATTCCGTGTATTACTGATATCTTATGATGTTTCTTTTTCTGTGTGACTTATTTCAGTTAGAATCATCATACCTGAATCCACTCATTGTGATGCTAAGGGCCTGATGACATAGATTTCATTGCTGAGTGATATTGCTTTGTAAGTAAATACCACAACTTCTTTATCCATTTTTCACTTTCTGCGATGTTGAACTTGTACTGTAAACGAGGTTCTTGTAAACAGAGGCGTCCCAAACTTTGGGGTGGCTGTGTCTTTTTGATTTTAATTTCCCTAAGCTATAGGACCATAAGTGGAAGTGCCCTAGGCTCTGTTGCTTTGTTTTTTAGATGTTTCAGGAAACACCATACACTTCTCCCGAGTGTCTGTTGGCAATTTACATCCCGCCCATCAGCATAACAAGGCTCCCAGTTCTCCATGGCCTGTCCTGCCTTTCTGGATTTTACACTTTTTTCAGATGGCCCTTTGGACCGGGGGGAAGTGAGACTTCATTGTAGTTCAGATTTCCTTTGCAAGCTTGCTTGGTTGGCCAAAAAGGGCGTATGCGTTTTTTCCTGAATATATTCAGGAAAAAACGCATACGCCCTTTTTGGCCAAGTGCATCATTGTGGACGTTCTGCCTCTTTTCCTATGCTTTCAATGCAATTCCAGTCTACCTCCTGAAATCGGTTTCCTGCAATTCTGCCCCGCTTTCAAGTCCTCTTGGCAGCCTTACTTCAGTCTATTTTTGGACGATAGCTGTCATTTATAACTCTGCAGGTTTGTGAATTACAGTGCCCCTGGGCTCCTTTCTTCAACTCGCTTTCTTGTGACCTGGCCGCAACACCGCAGGATGTCTTCAGGCCCTAATCTGGTTCCGGTACGGCACGCTGAGCCTTTGGTTATTTCCTCTTCCTGGTGGGAAATGAGAGTTAAATTTGCCCGTCCAGACACCTCCAGCTAGCCTCTCATTGGTTCTCGCTATTCCTGTTCATCTTCCGCAGAAATTGCAAACTGGGCCAAACAGGAGGTTAAAGGCGCTGACTCTCCAAGTGGGGAGAGTGTTAGTAAAGCGTCTGGAATGTTGCACCCGAGTACCAGGGGAGGAAAACTGAGACATATTTGAACACGTCTCCCGTTCACATGGTTGATCATACTTGGGTTCCACATGCATGTTTTAGCTGAAGGAAGAATACCTTAAACCTGGAGAGTTGAGACCCGTGGAATGGGTACCATGCAATATGACTTCAAAGGGTCTTCATTTGCTCACCGAACCTCTCCAATCCTATCACTGCTGCGTTTATGCCCCTGTACACATGCTTGATTCTCTTTTGGAGACATAGCAATCCATAGGTTTTAAGATACTTACTAGTCAGGTACATTCTTAGGCGTTTAATATGCGGTGTTGAGTCCATTTCGTTGAGCAAGGAGTAGCTCTTGTCTATTCCATATTGACTTAAGGAACTTTATCTGTGCTCATTTCAATCTCTGGTTTTATGCAGCACCCCAACTCACCTTTACCCTTAAGCAAGCATAAGTTTGTTTTCTAAATTTGAGACCCTGTTCTGTTCTGTAATTCAGTTCCTGTGTAGCCAAGTTTACATTCCGTGTATTAGTGATATCTTATGATGTTTCTTTTTCTGTGTGACTTATTTCAGTTAGAATCATCATACCTGAATCCACTCATTGTGATGCTAAGGGCCTGATGACATAGATTTCATTGCTGAGTGATATTGCTTTGTAAGTAAATACCACAACTTCTTTATCCATTTTTCACTTTCTGCGATGTTGAACTTGTACTGTAAACGAGGTTCTTGTAAACAGAGGCGTCCCAAACTTTGGGGTGGCTGTGTCTTTTTGATTTTAATTTCCCTAAGCTATAGGACCATAAGTGGCAGTGCCCTAGGCTCTGTTGCTTTGTTTTTTAGATGTTTCAGGAAACACCATACACTTCTCCCGAGTGTCTGTTGGCAATTTACATCCCGCCCATCAGCATAACAAGGCTCCCAGTTCTCCATGGCCTGTCCTGCCTTTCTGGATTTTACACTTTTTTCAGATGGCCCTTTTGACCGGGGGGAAGTGAGACTTCATTGTAGTGCAGATTTCCTTTGCAAGCTTGCTTGGTTGGCCAAAAAGGGCGTATGCGTTTTTTCCTGAATATATTCAGGAAAAAACGCATACGCCCTTTTTGGCCAAGTGCATCATTGTGGACGTTCTGCCTCTTTTCCTATGCTTTCAATGCAATTCCAGTCTACCTCCTGAAATCGGTTTCCTGCAATTCTGCCCCGCTTTCAAGTCCTCTTGGCAGCCTTACTTCAGTCTATTTTTGGAGGATAGATGTCATTTATAACTCTGCAGGTTTGTGAATTACAGTGCTCCTGAGCTCCTTTCTTCAACTCGCTTTCTTGTGACCTGGCCGCAACACCGCAGGATGGCTTCAGGCCCTAATCTGGTTCCGGCCCGGCATGCTGAGCCTTTGGTTAATTCCTCTTCCTGGTGGGAAATGAGAGTTAAATTTGCCCGTCCAGACACCTCCAGCTAGCCTCTCATTGGTTCTCGCTATTCCTGTTCATCTTCCGCAGAAATTGCAAACTGGGCCAAACAGGAGGTTAAAGGGACTGACTCTCCAAGTGGGGAGAGTGTTAGTAAAGCGTCTGGAATGTTGCACCCGAGTACCAGGGGAGGAAAACTGAGACATATTTGAACACGTCTCCCGATCACATGGTTGATCATACTCTAGGTTCCACATGCATGTTTTAGCTGAAGGAAGAATACCTTAAACCTGGGTAGTTGAAACCCGTGGAATGGGTACCATGCAATATGACTTCAAAGGGTCTTCATTTGCTCACCGAACCTCTCCAATCCTATCACTGCTGCGTTTATGCCCCTGTACACATGCTTGATTCTCTTTCGGAGACATAGCAATCCATAGGTTTTAAGATACTTACTAGTCAGGTACATTCTTAGGCGTTTAATATGGGGTGTTGAGTCCATTTCGTTGAGCAAGAAGTAGCTCTTGTCTATTCCATATTTGGCTTAAGGAACTTTATCTGTGCTCATTTCAATCTCTGGTTTTATGCAGCACCCCAACTCACCTTTACCCTTAAGCAAGAATAAGTTGGTTTTCTAAATTTGAGACCCTGTTCTGTTCTGTAATTCAGTTCCTGTGTAGCCAAGTTTACATTCCGTGTATTACTGATATCTTATGATGTTTCTTTTTCTGTGTGACTTATTTCAGTTAGAATCATCATACCTGAATCCACTCATTGTGCTGCTAAGGGCCTGATGACATAGATTTCATTGCTGAGTGATATTGCTTTGTAAGTAAATACCACAACTTCTTTATCCATTTTTCACTTTCTGCGATGTTGAACTTGTACTGTAAACGACGTTCTTGTAAACAGAGGCGTCCCAAACTTTGGGGTGGCTGTGTCTTTTTGATTTTAATTTCCCTAAGCTATAGGACCATAAGTGGAAGTGCCCTAGGTTCTGTTGCTTTGTTTTTTAGATGTTTCAGGAAACACCATACACTTCTCCCGAGTGGTTGTTGCCAATTTACATCCCGCCCATCAGCATAACAAGGCTCCCAGTTCTCCATGGCCTGTCCTGCCTTTCTGGATTTTACACTTTTTTCAGATGGCCCTTTTGACCGGGGGGAAGTGAGACTTCATTGTAGTGCAGATTTCCTTTGCAAGCTTGCTTGGTTGGCCAAAAAGGGCGTATGCGTTTTTTCATGAATATATTCAGGAAAAAACGCATACGCCCTTTTTGGGCAAGTGCATCATTGTGGACGTTCTGCCTCTTTTCCTATGCTTTCAATGCAATTCCAGTCTACCTCCTGAAATCGGTTTCCTGCAATTCTGCCCCGCTTTCAAGTCCTCTTGGCAGCCTTACTTCAGTCTATTTTTGGACGATAGCTGTCATTTATAACTCTGCAGGTTTGTGAATTACAGTGCTCCTGAGCTCCTTTCTTCAACTCGCTTTCTTGTGACCTGGCCGCAACACCGCAGGATGGCATCAGGCCCTAATCTGGTTCCGGCCCGGCATGCTGATCCTTTGGTGAATTCCTCTTCCTGGTGGGAAATGAGAGTTAAATTTGCCCGTCCAGACACCTCCAGCTAGCCTCTCATTGGTTCTCGCTATTCCTGTTCATCTTCCGCAGAAATTGCAAACTGGGCCAAACAAGAGGTTAAAGGGACTGACTCTCCAAGTGGGGAGAGTGTTAGTAAAGCGTCTGGAATGTTGCACCCGAGTACCAGGGGAGGAAAACTGAGACATATTTGAACACATCTCCCGATCACATGGTTGATCATACTCTAGGTTCCATATGCATGTTTTAGCTGAAGGAAGAATACCTTAAACCTGGGTAGTTGAAACCCGTGGAATGGGTACCATGCAATATGACTTCAAAGGGTCTTCATTTGCTCACCGAACCTCTCCAATCCTATCACTGCTGTGTTTATGCCCCTGTACACATGCTTGATTCTCTTTCGGAGACATAGCAATCCATAGGTTTTAAGATACTTACAAGTCAGGTACATTCTTAGGCGTTTAATATGCGGTGTTGAGTCCATTTCGTTGAGCAAGGAGTAGCTCTTGTCTATTCCATATTTGGCTTAAGGAACTTTATCTGTGCTCATTTCAATCTCTGGTTTTATGCAGCACCCCAACTCACCTTTACCCTTAAGCAAGCATAAGTTGTTTTTCTAAATTTGAGACCCTGTTCTGTTCTGTAATTCAGTTCCTGTGTAGCCAAGTTTCCATTCCGTGTATTACTGATATCTTATGATGTTTCTTTTTCTGTGTGACTTATTTCAGTTAGAATCATCATACCTGAATCCACTCATTGTGCTGCAAAGGGCCTGATGACATAGATGTCATTGCTGAGTGATATTGCTTTGTAAGTGAATACCACAACTTCTTTATCCATTTTTCACTTTCTGCAATGTTGAACTTGTACTGTAAACGAGGTTCTTGTAAACAGAGCCGTTCCAAACTTTGGGGTGGCTCTGTCTTTTTGATTTTAATTTCCCTAAGCTATAGGACCATAAGTGGAAGTGCCCTAGGCTCTGTTGCTTGGTTTTTTAGATGTTTCAGGAAACACCATACACTTCTCCCAAGTGTCTGTTGGCAATTTACATCCCGCCCATCAGCATAACAAGGCTCCCAGTTCTCAATGGCCTGTTGCCTTTCTGGATTTTACACTTTTTTCAGATGGCCCTTTTGCCCGGGGGGAAGTGAGAGTTCATTGTAGTGCAGATTTCCTTTGCAAGCTTGCTTGGTTGGCCAAAAAGGGCGTATGCGTTTTTTCCTGAATATATTCAGGAAAAAACGCATACGCCCTTTTTGGCCAAGTGCATCATTGTGGACGTTCTGCCTCTTTTCCTATGCTTTCAATGCAATTCCAGTCTACCTCCTGAAATCGGTTTCCTGCAATTCTGCCCCGCTTTCAAGTCCTCTTGGCAGCCTTACTTCAGTCTATTTTTGGACGATAGCTGTCATTTATAACTCTGCAGGTTTGTGAATTACAGTGCCCCTGAGCTCCTTTCTTCAACTCGCTTTCTTGTGACCTGGCCGCAACACCGCAGGATGGCTTCAGGCCCTAATCTGGTTCCGGCCCGGCATGCTGAGCCTTTGGTTAATTCCTCTTCCTGGTGGGAAATGAGAGTTAAATTTGCCCGTCCAGACACCTCCAGCTAGCCTCTCATTGGTTCTCGCTATTCCTGTTCATCTTCCGCAGAAATTGCAAACTGGGCCAAACAGGAGGTTAAAGGGACTGACTCTCCAAGTGGGGAGAGTGTTAGTAAAGCGTCTGGAATGTTGCACCCGAGTACCAGGGGAGGAAAACTGAGACATATTTGAACACGTCTCCCGATCACATGGTTGATCATACTCTAGGTTCCACATGCATGTTTTAGCTGAAGGAAGAATACCTTAAACCTGGGTAGTTGAAACCCGTGGAATGGGTACCATGCAATATGACTTCAAAGGGTCTTCATTTGCTCACCGAACCTCTCCAATCCTATCACTGCTGCGTTTATGCCCCTGTACACATGCTTGATTCTCTTTCGGAGACATAGCAATCCATAGGTTTTAAGATACTTACTAGTCAGGTACATTCTTAGGCGTTTAATATGCGGTGTTGAGTCCATTTCGTTGAGCAAGGAGTAGCTCTTGTCTATTCCATATTTGGCTTAAGGAACTTTATCTGTGCTCATTTCAATCTCTGGTTTTATGCAGCACCCCAACTCACCTTTACCCTTAAGCAAGCATAAGTTGTTTTTCTAAATTTGAGACCCTGTTCTGTTCTGTAATTCAGTTCCTGTGTAGCCAAGTTTCCATTCCGTGTATTACTGATATCTTATGATGTTTCTTTTTCTGTGTGACTTATTTCAGTTAGAATCATCATACCTGAATCCACTCATTGTGCTGCAAAGGGCCTGATGACATAGATGTCATTGCTGAGTGATATTGCTTTGTAAGTGAATACCACAACTTCTTTATCCATTTTTCACTTTCTGCAATGTTGAACTTGTACTGTAAACGAGGTTCTTGTAAACAGAGCCGTTCCAAACTTTGGGGTGGCTGTGTCTTTTTGATTTTAATTTCCCTAAGCTATAGGACCATAAGTGGAAGTGCCCTAGGCTCTGTTGCTTGGTTTTTTAGATGTTTCAGGAAACACCATACACTTCTCCCAAGTGTCTGTTGGCAATTTACATCCCGCCCATCAGCATAACAAGGCTCCCAGTTCTCAATGGCCTGTTGCCTTTCTGGATTTTACACTTTTTTCAGATGGCCCTTTTGCCCGGGGGGAAGTGAGAGTTCATTGTAGTGCAGATTTCCTTTGCAAGCTTGCTTGGTTGGCCAAAAAGGGCGTATGCGTTTTTTCCTGAATATATTCAGGAAAAAACGCATACGCCCTTTTTGGCCAAGTGCATCATTGTGGACGTTCTGCCTCTTTTCCTATGCTTTCAATGCAATTCCAGTCTACCTCCTGAAATCGGTTTCCTGCAATTCTGCCCCGCTTTCAAGTCCTCTTGGCAGCCTTACTTCAGTCTATTTTTGGACGATAGCTGTCATTTATAACTCTGCAGGTTTGTGAATTACAGTGCCCCTGAGCTCCTTTCTTCAACTCGCTTTCTTGTGACCTGGCCGCAACACCGCAGGATGGCTTCAGGCCCTAATCTGGTTCCGGCCCGGCATGCTGAGCCTTTGGTTAATTCCTCTTCCTGGTGGGAAATGAGAGTTAAATTTGCCCGTCCAGACACCTCCAGCTAGCCTCTCATTGGTTCTCGCTATTCCTGTTCATCTTCCGCAGAAATTGCAAACTGGGCCAAACAGGAGGTTAAAGGGACTGACTCTCCAAGTGGGGAGAGTGTTAGTAAAGCGTCTGGAATGTTGCACCCGAGTACCAGGGGAGGAAAACTGAGACATATTTGAACACGTCTCCCGATCACATGGTTGATCATACTCTAGGTTCCACATGCATGTTTTAGCTGAAGGAAGAATACCTTAAACCTGGGTAGTTGAAACCCGTGGAATGGGTACCATGCAATATGACTTCAAAGGGTCTTCATTTGCTCACCGAACCTCTCCAATCCTATCACTGCTGCGTTTATGCCCCTGTACACATGCTTGATTCTCTTTCGGAGACATAGCAATCCATAGGTTTTAAGATACTTACTAGTCAGGTACATTCTTAGGCGTTTAATATGGGGTGTTGAGTCCATTTCGTTGAGCAAGGAGTAGCTCTTGTCTATTCCATATTTGGCTTAAGGAACTTTATCTGTGCTCATTTCAATCTCTGGTTTTATGCAGCACCCCAACTCACCTTTACCCTTAAGCAAGCATAAGTTGGTTTTCTAAATTTGAGACCCTGTTCTGTTCTGTAATTCAGTTCCTGTGTAGGCAAGTTTACATTCCGTGTATTACTGATATCTTATGATGATTCTTTTTCTGTGTGACTTATTTCAGTTAGAATCATCATACCTGAATCCACTCATTGTGCTGCTAAGGGCCTGATGACACAGATTTCATTGCTGAGTGATATTGCTTTGTACGTAAATACCACAACTTCTTTATCCATTTTTCACTTTCTGCGATGTTGAACTTGTACTGTAAATGACGTTCTTGTAAACAGAGGCGTCCCAAACTTTGGGGTGGCTGTGTCTTTTTGATTTTAATTTCCCTAAGCTATAGGACCATAAGTGGAAGTGCCCTAGGTTCTGTTGCTTTGTTTTTTAGATGTTTCAGGAAACACCATACACTTCTCCCGAGTGGTTGTTGGCAATTTACATCCCGCCCATCAGCATAACAAGGCTCCCAGTTCTCCATGGCCTGTCCTGCCTTTCTGGATTTTACACTTTTTTCAGATGGACCTTTTGACCGGGGAGAAGTGAGACTTCATTGTAGTGCAGATTTCCTTTGCAAGCTTGCTTGGTTGACCAAAAAGGGCATATGCGTTTTTTCCTGAATATATTCAGGAAAAAACGCATACGCCCTTTTTGGCCAAGTGCATCATTGTGGACGTTCTGCCTCTTTTCCTATGTTTTCAATGCAATTCCAGTCTACCTCCTGAAATCGGTTTCCTGCAATTCTGCCCCGCTTTCAAGTCCTCTTGGCAGCCTTACTTCAGTCTCTTTTTGGACCATAGCTGTCATTTATAACTCTGCAAGTTTGTGAATTACAGTGCCCCTGAGCTCCTTTCTTCAACTTGCTTTCTTGTGACCTGGCCGCAACACCGCAGGATGGCTTCAGGCCCTAATCTGGTTCCGGCACAGCACGCTGAGCCTTTGGTTAATTCCTCTTCCTGGTGGGAAATGAGAGTTAAATTTGCCCGTCCAGACACCTCCAGCTAGTCTCTCATTGGTTCTCCCTATTCCTGTTCATCTTCCGCAGAAATTGCAAACTGGGCCAAACAGGAGGTTAAAGGCGCTGACTCTCCAAGTGGGGAGAGTGTTAGTAAAGCATCTGGAATGTTGCACCCGAGTATCAGGGGAGGAAAACTGAGACATATTTGAACACGTTTCCCGTTCACATGGTTGATCATACTTGGGTTCCACATGCATGTTTTAGCTGAAGGAAGAATACCTTAAACCTGGAGAGTTGAGACCCGTGTAATGGGTACCATGCAATATGACTTCAAAGGGTCTTCATTTGCTCACCGAACCTCTCCAATCCTATCACTGCTGCGTTTATGCCCCTGTACACATGCTTGATTCTCTTTTGGAGACATAGCAATCCATAGGTTTTACGATACTTACTAGTCAGGTACATTCTTAGGCGTTTAATATGCGGTGTTGAGTCCATTTCGTTGAGCAAGGAGTAGCTCTTGTCTATTCCATATTTGACTTAAGGAACTTTATCTGTGCTCATTTCAATCTCTGGTTTTATGCAGCACCCCAACTCACCTTTCCCCTTAAGCAAGCATAAGTTGGTTTTCTAAATTTGAGACCCTGTTCTGTTCTGTAATTCAGTTCCTGTGTAGCCAAGTTTACATTCCGTGTATTACTGATATCTTATGATGTTTCTTTTTCTGTGTGACTTATTTCAGTTAGAATCATCATACCTGAATCCACTCATTGTGCTGCTAAGGGCCTGATGACACAGATTTCATTGCTGAGTGATATTGCTTTGTAAGTAAATACCACAACTTCTTTATCCATTTTTCACTTTCTGCGATGTTGAACTTGTACTGTAAACGAGGTTCTTGTAAACAGAGCCGTTCCAAACTTTGGGGTGGCTGTGTCTTTTTGATTTTAATTTCCCTAAGCTATAGGACCATAAGTGGAAGTGCCCTAGGCTCTGTTGCTTTGTTTTTTAGATGTTTCAGGAAACACCATACACTTCTCCTGAGTGGTTGTTGGCAATTTACATCCCGCCCATCAGCATAACAAGGCTCCCAGTTCTCCATGGCCTGTCCTGCCTTTCTGGATTTTACACTTTTTTCAGATGGCCCTTTTGACCGGGGGGAAGTGAGACTTCATTGTAGTGCAGATTTCCTTTGCAAGCTTGCTTGGTTGGCCAAAAAGGGCGTATGCGTTTTTTCCTGAATATATTCAGGAAAAAACGCATACGCCCTTTTTGGCCAAGTGCATCATTGTGGACGTTCTGCCTCTTTTCCTATGCTTTCAATGCAATTCCAGTCTACCTCCTGAAATCGGTTTCCTGCAATTCTGCCCCGCTTTCAAGTCCTCTTGGCAGCCTTACTTCAGTCTATTTTTGGACGATAGCTGTCATTTATAACTCTGCAGGTTTGTGAATTACAGTGCCCCTGAGCTCCTTTCTTCAACTCGCTTTCTTTTGAGCTGGCCGCAACACCGCAGGATGGCTTCAGGCCCTAATCTGGTTCTGGTATGGCACGCTGAGCCTTTGGTTATTTCCTCTTCCTGGTGGGAAATGAGAGTTAAATTTGCCCGTCCAGACACCTCCAGCTAGCCTCTCATTGGTTCTCGCTATTCCTGTTCATCTTCCGCAGAAATTGCAAACTGGGCCAAACAGGAGGTTAAAGGCGCTGACTCTCCAAGTGGGGAGAGTGTTAGTAAAGCGTCTGGAATGTTGCACCCGAGTACCAGGGGAGGAAAACTGAGACATATTTGAACACGTCTCCCGTTCACATGGTTGATCATACTTGGGTTCCACATGCATGTTTTAGCTGAAGGAAGAATACCTTAAACCTGGAGAGTTGAGACCCGTGGAATGGGTACCATGCAATATGACTTCAAAGGGTCTTCATTTGCTCACCGAACCTCTCCAATCCTATCACTGCTGCGTTTACGCCCCTGTACACATGCTTGATTCTCTTTCGGAGACATAGCAATCCATAGGTTTTAAGATACTTACAAGTCAGGTACATTCTTAGGCGTTTAATATGCGGTGTTGAGTCCATTTCGTTGAGCAAGGAGTAGCTCTTGTCTATTCCATATTTGGCTTAAGGAACTTTATCTGTGCTCATTTCAATCTCTGGTTTTATGCAGCACCCCATCTCACCTTTACCCTTAAGCAAGCATAAGTTGTTTTTCTAAATTTGAGTCCCTGTTCTGTTCTGTAATTCAGTTCCTGTGTAGCCAAGTTTACATTCCGTGTATTACTGATATCTTATGATGTTTCTTTTTCTGTGTGACTTACTTCAGTTAGAATCATCATACCTGAATCCACTCATTGTGCTGCTAAGGGCCTGATGACACAGATTTCATTGCTGAGTGATATTGCTTTGTAAGTAAATACCACAACTTCTTTATCCATTTTTCACTTTCTGCGATGTTGAACTTGTACTGTAAACGAGGTTCTTGTAAACAGAGCCGTTCCAAACTTTGGGGTGGCTGTGTCTTTTTGATTTTAATTTCCCTAAGCTATAGGACCATAAGTGGAAGTGCCTTGGCTCTGTTGCTTTGTTTTTTAGATGTTTCAGGAAACACCATACACTTCTCCTGAGTGGTTGTTGGCAATTTACATCCCGCCCATCAGCATAACAAGGCTCCCAGTTCTCCATGGCCTGTCCTGCCTTTCTGGATTTTACACTTTTTTCAGATGGCCCTTTTGACCGGGGGGAAGTGAGACTTCATTGTAGTGCAGATTTCCTTTGCAAGCTTGCTTGGTTGGCCAAAAAGGGCGTATGCGTTTTTTCCTGAATATATTCAGGAAAAAACGCATACGCCCTTTTTGGCCAAGTGCATCATTGTGGACGTTCTGCCTCTTTTCCTATGCTTTCAATGCAATTCCAGTCTACCTCCTGAAATCGGTTTCCTGCAATTCTGCCCCGCTTTCAAGTCCTCTTGGCAGCCTTACTTCAGTCTATTTTTGGACGATAGCTGTCATTTATAACTCTGCAGGTTTGTGAATTACAGTGCCCCTGAGCTCCTTTCTTCAACTCGCTTTCTTGTGACCTGGCCGCAACACCGCAGGATGGCTTCAGGCCCTAATCTGGTTCCGGCACGGCACGCTGAGCCTTTGGTTATTTCCTCTTCCTGGTGGGAAATGAGAGTTAAATTTGCCCGTCCAGACACTTCCAGCTAGTATCTCATTGGTTCTCGCTATTCCTGTTCATCTTCCGCAGAAATTGCAAACTGGGCCAAACAGGAGGTTAAAGGGACTGACTCTCCAAGTGGGGAGAGTGTTAGTAAAGCGTCTGGAATGTTGCACCCGAGTACCAGGGTACGAAAACTGAGACATATTTGAACACGTCTCCCGATCACATGGTTGATCATACTCTGGGTTCCACATGCATGTTTTAGCTGAAGGAAGAATACCTTAAACCTGGGTAGTTGAAACCCGTCGAATGGGTACCATGCAATATGACTTCAAAGGGTCTTCATTTGCTCACCGAACCTCTCCAATCCTATCACTGCTGCATTTATGCCCCTGTACACATGCTTGATTCTCTTTCGGAGACATAGCAATCCATAGGTTTTAAGATACTTACTAGTCAGGTACATTCTTAGGCGTTTAATATGGGGTGTTGAGTCCATTTCGTTGAGCAAGGAGTAGCTCTTGTCTATTCCATATTTGGCTTAAGGAACTTTATCTGTGCTCATTTCAATCTCTGGTTTTATGCAGCACCCCAACTCACCTTTCCCCTTAAGCAAGCATAAGTTGGTTTTGTAAATTTGAGACCCTGTTCTGTTTTGGAATGCAGTTCCTGTGTAGCCAAGTTTACATTCCGTGTATTACTGATATCTTATGATGTTTCTTTTTCTGTGTGACTTATTTCAGTTAGAATCATCGTACCTGAATCCACTCATTATGCTGCTACGGGCCTGATGACATAGATTTCATTGCTGAGTGATACTGCATTGTACGTAAGTACCACAAGTTCTTTATCCATTTTTCACTTTCTGTGATATTGAACTTGTACGGTAAACGAGGTTCTTGTAAACGGAGGCATTCCAAACTTTGGGGTGGCTGTGTTTTTGATTTTAATTTCCCTAAGCTATAGGACCATAATTGGAAGTGCCCTAGGCTCTGTTGCTTTGTTTTTTAGATGTTTCAGGAAACACCATACACTTCTCCTGAGTGTCTGTTGGCAATTTACATCCCGCCCATCAGCATAACAAGGCTCCCAGTTCTCCATGGCCTGTCCTGCCTTTCTGGATTTTACACTTTTTTCAGGTGGTCCTTTTAACCGGGGAGAAGTGAGACTTCATTGTAGTGCAGATTTCCTTTGCCAGTTTGCTTGGTTGGCCAAAAAGGGTGTATGCGTTTTTTCCTGAATATATTCAGGAAAAAACGCATACGCCCTTTTTGGCCAAGTGCATCATTGTGGACGTTCTGCCTCTTTTCCTATGCTTTCAATGCAATTCCAGTCTACCTCCTGAAATCAGTTTCCTGCAATTCTGCCCCGCTTTCAAGTCCTCTTGGCAGCCTTACTTCAGTATATTTTTGGACGATAGCTGTCATTTATAACTCTGCAGGTTTGTGAATTACAGTGCCCCTGAGCTCCTTTCTTCAACTCGCTTTCTTGTGACCTGGCCGCAACACCGCAGGATGTCTTCAGGCCCTAATCTGGTTCTGGCACGGCATTCTGAGCCTTTGGTTAATTCCTCTTCCTGGTGGGAAATGAGAGTTAAATTTGCCCATCCAGACACCTCCAGCTAGTCTCTCATTGATTTTCGCTATTCCTGTTCATCTTCCGCAGAAATTGCAAACTGGGCCAAACAGGAGGTTAAAGGGACTGACTCTCCAAGTGGGGAGAGTGTTAGTAAGCGTCTGGAATGTTGCACCCGAGTACCAGGGTACGAAAACTGAGACATATTTGAACACGTCTCCCGATCACATGGCTGATCATACTCTAGGTTACACATGCATGTTTTAGCTGAAGGAAGAATACCTTAAACCTGGGTAGTTGAAACCCGTGGAATGGGTACCATGCAATATGACTTCAAAGGGTCTTCATTTGCTCACGAACTTCTCCAGTCCTATCACTGCTGCGTTTATGCCCCTGTACACATGCTTGATTCTCTTTCGGAGACATAGCAATCCATAGGTTTTAAGATACTTACTAGTCAGGTACATTCTTAGGCGTTTAATATGCGGTGTTGAGTCCATTTCGTTGAGCAAGGAGTAGCTCTTGTCTATTCCATATTTGGCTTAAGGAACTTTATCTGTGCTCATTTCAATCTCTGGTTTTATGCAGCACCCCAACTCACCTTTACCCTTAAGCAAGCATAAGTTGGTTTTCTAAATTTGAGACCCTGTTCTGTTCTGTAATTCAGTTCCTGTGTAGCCAAGTTTACATTCCGTGTATTAGTGATATCTTATGATGTTTCTTTTTCTGTGTGACTTATTTCAGTTAGAATCATCATACCTGAATCCACTCATTGTGCTGCTAAGGGCCTGATGACACAGATTTCATTGATGCGTGATATTGCTTTGTAAGTAAATACCACAACTTCGTTCTCCATTTTTCACTTTCTGCGATGTTGAACTTGTACTGTAAACGAGGTTCTTGTAAACAGAGCCGTTCCAAACTTTGGGGTGGCTGTGTCTTTTTGATTTTAATTTCCCTAAGCTATAGGACCATAAGTGGAAGTGCCCTAGGTTCTGTTGCTTTGTTTTTTAGATGTTTCAGGAAACACCATACACTTCTCCCAAGTGTCTGTTGGCAATTTACATCCCGCCCATCAGCATAACAAGGCTCCCAGTTCTCCATGGCCTGTCCTGCCTTTCTGGATTTTACACTTTTTTCAGATGGCCCTTTTGACCGGGGGGAAGTGAGACTTCATTGTAGTGCAGATTTCCTTTGCAAGCTTGCTTGGTTGGCCAAAAAGGTCGTATGCGTTGTTTCTTGAATATATTCAGGAAAAAACGCATACGCCCTTTTTGGCCAAGTGCATCATTGTGGACGTTCTGCCTCTTTTCCTATGCTTTCAATGCAATTCCAGTCTACCTCCTGAAATCGGTTTCCTGCAATGCTGCCCCGCTTTCAAGTCCTCTTGGCAGCCTTACTTCAGTATATTTTTGGACGATAGCTGTCATTTATAACTCTGCAGGTTTGTGAATTACAGTGCCCCTGAGCTCCTTTCTTCAACTCGTTTTCTTGTGAGCTGGCTGCAACACCGCTGGATGGCTTCATGCCCTAATCTGGTTCCGGCACGGCATGCTGAGCCTTTGGTTATTTCCTCTTTCTGGTGGGAAATGAGAGTTAAATTTGCCCATCCAGACACCTCCAGCTAGTCTCTCATTGGTTCTCCCTATTCCTGTTCATCTTCCGCAGAAATTGCAAACGGGGCCAAACAGGAGGTTAAAGGTGCTGACTCTCCAAGTGGGGAGAGTGTTAGTAAAGCGTCTGGAATGTTGCACCCGAGTACCAGGGGTGGAAAACTGAGACATATTTGAACACGTCTCCCGTTCACACGGTTGATCATACTCGGGGTTCCACATGCATGTTTTAGCTGAAGGAAGAATACCTTAAACCTGGAGAGTTGAGACCCGTGTAATGGGTACCATGCAATATGACTTCAAAGGGTCTTCATTTGCTCACCGAACCTCTCCAATCCTATCACTGCTGCGTTTATGCCCCTGTACACACGCTTGATTCTCTTTTGGAGACATAGCAATCCATAGGTTTTAAGATACTTACTAGTCAGGTACATTCTTAGGCGTTTAATATGGGGTGTTGAGTCCATTTCGTTGAGCAAGGAGTAGCTCTTGTCTATTCCATATTTGGCTTAAGGAACTTTATCTGTGCTCATTTCAATCTCTGGTTTTATGCAGCACCCCAACTCACCTTCCCCCTTAAGCAAGCATAAGTTGGTTTTCTAAACTTGAGACACTGTTCTGTTTTGTAATTCAGTTCATGTGTAGCCAAGTTCACATTCTGTGTATTAGTGATACCTTATGATGTTTCTTTTCTGTGTGACTTATTTCAGTTCGAATCATCATACCTGAATCCACTCATTATGCTGCTACAGGACTGATGACATAGATTTCATTGCTGAGTGATATTGCATTGTACGTAAGTACCACAAGTTCTTTATCCATTTTTCACTTTCTGCGATATTGAACTTGTACTGTAAACGAGGTTCTTGTAAACAGAGCCGTCCCAAACTTTAGGGTGGCTGTGTCTTTTTTATTTTAATTTCCCTAAGCTATAGGACCATAAGTGGAAGTGCCCTAGGCTCTGTTGCTTTGTTTTTTAGATGTTTCAGGAAACACCATACACTTCTCCAGAGTGGCTGTTGGCAATTTACATCCCACCCATCAGCATAAGAAGGCTCCCAGTTCTCCATGGCCTGTCGTGCCTTTATGGATTTTACACTTTTTTCAGATGGCCCTTTTGACCGGGGGGAAGTGAGACTTCATTGTAGTGCAGATTTCCTTTGCAAGCTTGCTTGGTTGGCCAAAAAGGGCGTATGCGTTTTTTCCTGAATATATTCAGGAAAAAACGCATACGCCCTTTTTGGCCAAGTGCATCATTGTCGAGTTTCTGACTCTCTTCATATGCTTTCAATGCAATTCCAGTCTACCTCCTGAAATCGGTTTCCTGCAATTCTGCCTTGCTTTCAATGCCTCTTCATAGCCTTACCTCAATATATTTTTTAAAAATAGTTGGCCTTTATAACTCTGCAGGTTTTTGAATTGCAGTGGCCCTTAGCTCCATTTTTTAGCTCTTATTTTTGTGGTCTTGCCCCATAACCACAGGATTCCTTGAAGCCCTATTTTTCTTCTGGGGCACCTTGCTGTGCCTTTGGTTAATTCTTCTTACTGATGTGATATTAGAGTGACATGTGCCCATTGAAACCGCTACAGCTAGTTTCTCACTGGTTCCCCCTATTCCCATTCATCCTCTGCACTAACTGCAGACTGTGCGATACCAGAACTTAAAGGCATTGACTCCATGTGGGGATGTTGTTAGTAAAGCGGCTGGAATGTCGATCCGGAGCCCCAGGAGAGGAAAAATGAGGTGCGTTTTAGAAACCTTTCCCGATCATATGGTATACCAGTCGCTGGGTTTCCCAAGCATGGTTTAGCTGTAGGAAGATTCCCTTCAACCTGGAGTGTTGGGACCCTTGGACTGAGTAGCATGAAGTATTGCATTAAACTTTCGGCAGTTGCTCACCAAAGCTCACCAATCCTGTCAGCCCCAAGTGTCCAGCCTTATGTCTTATCCAGCTGTGGGTTTATATGTGGTCAATCCAGGTTGCATCACAGCCCCTGAGCGAATTTTGTAAGAATTTTTCTCTCTTTCATTGTTTCAGCGTTTTGTTTTTAAAATTTATTTCTATAATGGGGTTTAGCTCCTTTTCACTGCTGTGTTTGTGCCGCTCTGCACACACTTGATTCCCTTATGGAGATATATCAATACATGGGTTTTAAGATTCTTATTCCTCAGATATATTTCTCTGCGGTGTATAGGGTGTGTTGAGGCCTGTTCATTGAGCAAGGTGTAGATCTTGTCTAATACCTATTTGGTTTATTGAACGGTATCTGTGCTAATTTCAAACTCTGGTTTTATGCATCACCCCACCTCTCCTTTCCCCTTAAGCTGACATAAGTGTGTTTTCTAAATGTGAGACACTGTTCTGTTCTGTAATTCATTTCTTGTGCAGCCATATTTACCCTCCCTCTATAAGTGATATCTTATGATATGTTTCTTTTTCTGTTTGACTTATTTCAAGTAGTATTATCGGACCTAAATCCACTCTTTATCCTTCTACTAGCCTTATTACATTGATTTCATGGTGAAGAGATATTCCATTGTACATAAGTACCACATCTTCTTTATCCATTGTTCTCTTTCCTGGGATATTTAAGGTGTACTGAAGTTGAGGTTCTTGTAAACAGAGTAGCCCTAAACTGTGGTGTGCTTGTGTCTTGTTGATTTTTAGACTTCCCTAGATATACTCCCATGATTGGAAGTGTCCTATGCTCCGTAGCTCTGTTTTTTAGATGATTTAGGAACCACCATACACTTCTCCAGAGTGGCTCTCGGCAGTTCACACACTGCCCATCAGCGTATAAAGGCTCCCTGTTCTCCATGGCCTGTCCTGCATTTCTGGTTTTTACAATTTTTTAGGATGGCCCTTTTGACCGGTGGGAAGTGAGACTTCTTTGTTGTGCACATTTGCATTGCTTGCTTGCTTCGTTGCCCATAAAGTGCGTATGCGTTTTTTCCTGGATATAATCAGGAAAAAACGCATACGCCCTTTTGGGCCAACTGCATCATTGTCGAAATTCTGCCGCTTTTCATGTGCGTTAAAGACGAGTCCAATCTATCTCTTGAAATCTGTTTCTTGCAATTCTGTCTTGCATTCAGATCCTCTTCTTTGCCTTACCTCAACATATTTTTGGACGTTAGTTTTCATTTATAACTCTGCAGGTTTGTGAATTGCAGTGACCCTGAGCTCCATTTTTTAAGTTGCTCTTTTGTGAGCTGGCCTCAAACCCGCAGGATTGCTTCAGGCCCTATTTTGGCTCCGGCGAGGCAGGCTGAGCCTTTCTTTAATTCTTACTCTTAATGGGAAATTAGAGTGATATGTGCCCGTCCAAACCCCTACAACTCTTCTCTCATTGGTTCCCCCTCTTCCCGTTCATCCTCCTCACAATTTGCAAAATGTGTGAAACAGAAGTTTAAATGTGCTGATTCTCCAAGTGGGGAGATTCTAAGTAGCGTGGCTGGAATGGTGAACAGGAGCACCAGGAGAGGATAAATGAGGTGCATTTTAGACACATCTCCCGATCACATGGTGTACAGTCCTCTGGGTTTTCCATGCATGTTTTAGCTGTAGGAAGATCCCTTGAACCTGCAGATTTGGGACCCATTGAATGGGTACCAGGTAGTATTACTTTAAAGGGTGTGCATTTCCTCACCCAACCTCACATTTCTCTTAGCGCAAACAGTTTCCAGCCTTATGTCTCATCCTGCTGTGGGTCTAGATGTGTTCAATCCATGTTGCATCACCGTCCCTGAGGAAAAGTTGTAAGAGGTTTTCTCTGTCTCTCTGTCGTTTATTTTTTTCAATTTATTACTATATTGGTTACAGCTGATTTTCAAAGCTCTGTTTCTTGCTGCTGTACATCCACTTGATTCGCGTACAGAGAGACATCAATAAATTCTTTTTCAGATTCTTACCAGTCGTATATATTCTTTTCCGGTGACTTGAGTGTGCTGAGTGCAGTTCTTTTAGCTACCGTGTAGGCCTTGTTGATTATCAGTTTGGTATTTGGAATGGTATCTTTGCTAATTTCAACCTCCTGGATGATGCCTCACCCCTCCCCACCTTTCCCGTTTAGCAGCCTTATGCGTGTTTTCTACATATTTGACTATGTTTTTGTTTTGTAATTTATTTCATGTGTAGCCATTTTGGATTCCACCTTTAAGTGATATCTTATGATATGTGTCTTTTTCTTTTTGAATTCTGTCACTTAGAATGATCATACGTAACTCCTCCGGAGTTGTTACAACTGGCCATATTTCATTGATTTCCAGGCTGAATAATATTCCACTCTACCTAAGTACCACATCTCTATCCATTTTTTCCCTCCAGAGACATTTAAGTTATATCCTAGTCGAGGATCTTTTAAACAGAGAGGGGGTAAACATTGGGGTGCCTGTGTCCTCTCGATTTTTGTTTTTCCCAAGATATACGCCCATGAGTGCAAGTGCCCTATGCTCTGTAGCTCATTTTTTAGATGCTTTAGTAAACACAATACACTTCTCCAGAATGGCCGTTGGCAATATACATTTCCACTATAAGTCTCACAGGGCTCCCTCTTCTCGTTGCCCTGTCCTGCATTTCTGTTGTTTACGCTTTATGAGGATGGCTCTTCTGACTGATGCAAAGTGATATCTTTTGTAGTATTGACTTCCAGTGCCCACCTGTTTGGTTGGCTAAAAAAGTGTATGCTCTTTTCTTGAATATATACAGAAAAGAACGCATACACCCTTTTTGGCCAACTGCAATGTTGGCAATGTTGGCAATGTTCAGCTCCTTTTCTTGTGCTTAATGGCGAGTCCTTTCTACCTCCTCAAATCCCTTTCCTGCCATTCTCCCTTGCTTACAAGTCCTTTTCTCTGACTTTCCTCAAGACATTTTTCAGTGATGGATATTTTCAACTCTGCAGTTTTGTGAATTTTACTGCCCCTGAGTTCCATTGTTCAACTCGTGTTTATGGGAACTGGCCACAAAGCAGCGGGATTTCCTCAAGCCCTATACTGTTTCCATGGGCAACCCTAGCCTTTGGTCAATTCGTCTTCCTGATTGGAAATTAGAGTGACATGTGCCTGTCTGAACACCTAGGACTTGTCTCTCATTGTTCCTCATCCTTCCGCTTCATCCTCTGGACAAATTCCAAACTGTACGCAACAGGATGTTGACAGTGCTGACATCTCCAAGTGGGGAGACTGTTAGTAAAGACGCTGGAGGGGTGAACCCGAGCACCAGGAGATGAGGAGATGAGATGCCTTTTCCAAACTCTTCCCGATCAGACGGTATACCATCCTCTGGGTGTGACAGACATGTTTTAGCAGTAGGAAGAGTCTCATTCATGTAAGGAGAACACCAGGGCTTTTTCAAAATCAGTGTCTCCCCGAAACCCAAACTGGGGAAGTTTTTAAGCTACGGCTACACATATGTTCATTAAGGGCCTTGGGAAGTAGGCAGAGTCCAAACTTTAGATGATTGAAGTCTTCAGGATCAGAAGCACTCACCACCAGCTTCCCTTAGGCTACACTTTAACTGTCATTGATAGATGATGTCAATAAAAATATCTATTCTTTTTCAGATTATTTCCCCTTATAGGTTATTGCAAAATGTTGAGTGTAGTTCCCTGTGCTATACAGTAGTTCCTTGTTGATGATCTATTTTATACATAGCAGTGTGTATGTGTTCATTCCAAACTGTTAATTTATCCCTCCTCCCACCTTTCCCCTTTGGTAATAATAAATTATAAGATTTTATACTTCTCAGAAATGGGGGAGCTGAAAGAGAGGTATCATTTTCAATGGAAAAGCATTTAAAACAAGATTGAAGGTTTAACCAAGATTATTAGCTGTACATCCTTGGAAAGAAATCACTTCGTTTCTCTAATATTGACCTGACAAATAAGACAAACCTTTTCACTGAACTTGCTTATAAAAAGTGATGGAAATATCAAATGGAAGTGTTAAAAACATCTTATTTTACCCGAGCCTTATACACTGTTCTATGTTAACTACAGTTTGGCTCACACATCTGTTCATTGAGGTTACAATAGTCTCAATTTCTGTTACTGATCCTCCAGAGTGGACCCCAACAAGTGTCCCCCTGCCCAGTGTCATTGGGGCCAACAGATCGAGACTGAGTTTGGTTCACAAGCAAAGGAAACTTTATATTTTGATCAGAGAATGGAGAGGTGAGAGCATGCACTACCCCGTGGGCTGTGGGCTGGGCTGCTGTGTAGAGATCCTGTCAGAGTCAGTGGGAGGGAGGGAGGCGGCGGAGCTCTCGAGGGCCGGGTTGGCTGTAGCTCAGGCTCTATATCGTGGAGTCTGCACTGGGCCCCAGGAGCTGAGGTGTCGACCCAGCCATTCTGCACTAGGAAATCTGGTCTGAAGTGCCGGGTGTGGAACCTCTGCATGCGGGACCCTAGGAGCACGTGAAATTAGACAAAGCACAAAGGATAAAAAAGGTTAGACTTGACTTTATTGCCCAGATTCTATTTTTATCTCCCAGGGATTTTTAATGGGCTTTGCTGGGGACAAACCCCTCCTCTGCCTTTTGTCCCGTTCCTCATTCTTGGAGTGCTGAGGGTGCAGACCCTTCTTCTGTAACTGCTGAGTGCTGAGTTGGGAGCCCTCATACCCTGGGGCGAGGGTCAGAGCTTCTCCCCAGCAGCCTCCCGGTGACGTTGATTGTCCCCAGGACCCCTGCCTCCCTGCTCGTCCACCTGAGCACCAGCATTGGAAGTGTTATAGATTCTAATGACCTTTAAGGGTCCAGGAAAGAGATGTGCAGAGACGCTGTGGGGGCCGGTTTCACCCCGCCCCACATTTGTTCGGCCACCTTAGGCTGACCGTCTCTGCCAGCCTAGATGCTCTGACCAGTAGTCTGCGCTTTCTTCAGTTAGGCCCCTGAATTAACGTACAAACAGCACCAGGTGTCAGAGCCCTGCCCGCTCAACTCCCAGACAGTCCAGGGTCAGTGGTGACCAAGGACCATGATGGCTACTGAGTCAACAGCCTTTTGAAGTAAACAGGAGTCCAGCCGGTCTTATTGGCCACCATCATCACGGTGTCTGTAGGCTTTTCTATGGTGACAGTGTGGTATACTGTTCCCCCGCCAAGATTATTAGCTCCCCTCTGGGTGCAGTAAGTCCTGCAAGCAGTAGTCTACTCTTTTGGGACACACTCTTGTTGTTTTATGAGAGAAACTCCAGGTCAAGTGATGTTCACACGAGTCGTCATGGTGCCCTGTTGCCCCCGGTTATCTCTCTGGATGTTGGAGTTGGAGGGCCTCCTCACTCGAGGTCGGTGTGCCCACGGAGCGAACCCTGCAACTTCAGGGCATGGTTGGTGGTTAGGATCACCACGTGGGGTCCTTTTCCCTTAGGAGGGAGGTGGCCTTTTGGGCTGCTGATTTCCAGGTTTTTAGATACCGCCAGTATCTTGGCCAGATGTGGCAGTGGGCCAAGCCCCTTAGTGACCGTAGTTTATCCTACCTGGATGGCATTCTTGCATTGTTCCATTTCAAGCGGTCCCAGTTTTTGCACTAATTCTCCAATGGCGATTCACCTTTCACCGGGAATGTAAAGGTCAAAGGGTTTAGCTAAATTAGGGAGTTCCAGGGCAAGGGTCTGAATTGACTGCTCTTTCCATTCTTGAAAGGCCACTTCTGGATTCTATTCAAAAGGATCATCATCTTTTCCTTTCAGTGTTTCATATAGAGGCCCAGCTAGTAGACTGTAGTTAGGGATCCAGAAGCAGCAAACCCTGGCCTCCCCAGGAACCCCTAAGCTGTCTTCTAGTTTTAGAAAGGGGTAAGGCTGAAAATGGTTTCTTCCCTTTCCTGGGATGGGCTTCTCTGACCTTCTGTGAGAATGAAGCCCAGGCAGGTCACCGCAGTCTGTGATATTTGAGCTTTTTCTTGGACAACTTCTATCCTTTATTGGCTTGGTAGTTCAGAGGCCTCCTTAGTAGGGCTGGTGATCAGAATGTCGTCTGCATATTGAAGGAGGGTTTCCTTTTCCAGAGGTAGAACTTTTAGGTCTTTAGCTAAGCTTTCCCCAAAGATGGTGTGGGAATTTTTGCACCCTTGGGGCCAGACGGCCCGGAAGTATTGTTTTAGTTGTATGTGGAGTCCTGCCACTCACAAGCCAAAATTTCTTGTGACTCTGGGACTAATGGAATACAAAAGAAGGCATCATTGAAGACTAATACAGAATACCATGTCCTGGTGGTTGGTAGAATGACCAGCAGGGTGTAGGAATTAGGAGCAACTGGAGGTATATCCTCGGTGGCTTCACTGACTGTCCTGACATCCTTTACCAGGTCCCCAGCAGCCCATGGGGCTCTCGTGGTCAGACCAATCCCAGAATATGGAGCTCACCTGGGCAGGTACCCCACCCCCACCCCAGCCCACGGGGCTCTCGTGGTCAGGCCCCTCCCAGGATACAGAGCTACCCTTGCAGGTACCGTGGCAGGGCTGGGCACACAGGAACCGTGCACATAGCCCTCATTGCAGAGCACCCCCAGCTCACCTGTCGCTCAGAGCTGACACAGAGCACCTCAGAGCAGGACTTGAACTAACAAACAGCAGCTGCGACAGGTCTGTGACCCTGGGCATCACTCCGTGAGGCCTCCCTCCACCTGGTCTTCCAGAGACTTCCACTGCACCCGGGGCACCAGGCCTCTGTCTCCAACCACCACCCACCCCTCCTCTGCCTGACTCCTGGGTTCCTCTCATTAGGAGAGGGTTTTCTTGAAGTTGTCTCCCACTCATGGGCCAGATAAAATGATTAGAAAACAAGCCAAAGCTGCAGCCCCTTGTCTATCCTGACTCTCAGGAGCCCACACCTGTTCCTTGGACCTGGCCGGTTCAGCAAGTTCCATTTTCTGCAACTGTGAGCCCCTGAGGGGTGATGATTGGCTGACCTGGGCAGCCTTACCGTGCCGGCCAGCCCTCCCCAGGTGTGCCTGGGTTGAGATCAATATAAATACCACTCCAGGCAGCAAGAGCCCCTGCAGCCGTGCCTGACGCCATTTTCTCTGCCCTGTCAGCAGTCTCGGGGCTGGGCTGGTGGGAGGGAGTGAGAGGCCACGGCTTTGTGGGTGGCCCAGTGTGAGTGGGGCTCTGCTGGACTTTCTGCAGCAGTTGCCAGGCTGCCACCTGCTAAAGAAGAGGATGTGTCACCCATACCTGCTGCTGGAATTTCTCCCTGGGCAGAGGTGAGGAAGGAAAAAAGCAGTGGGGGCAGGGACAGGACGGGTATCTCAGGCAGGGAAATGGAAATCTTCCAGAAGAGCACCCAGGGCCAGGACCATCCTGGCTGGCCTGCAGGCACCAAGTCGGCCGGCATGCTGTCACTCGTGTGGCTCTATGGCCCTTCCTCTAGGCTTTCAAGTCCTTGTATATATTCAGGTGTTTTACCTGGGACGGGTGGGAATAGTTCAGCAGCAACTGGCCTGGGGCTCAGCTCACGTTTACTCACAGATGCCTCGGCACGGTGCCCCAGCTTTGCAATGAGGACGCTTGTTGCGTGGGGGCTGCTGGCTGAATGGGAGACGATTCCCCACCACTGACCAACTTCAGAATTGTTTACAACTGGAGCAAGTGCCCTGATACGGTTTTCCTCTGTGTAACTGGTGGGTTCTGTGTTTTTTTTCTCTTTTTCGTTTTTGGTTCAAGGTAGATTTTATTCCTCTTTTTTGTATTTACAGATATAAGCATGGAAATAATTTATTCATATAAATACATGTATGTGCAGGGAATAATTGTTTTTTCTGTTTTATTTTTTAAATTTTACTTCTTTTTAATTTTGAATTTTATTTTATATTTTTATACAGCAGGTTCTTATTGGTTATCTATTTTATACATATAAATGTATACATGCCAATCCCAGTCTCTCAACCCCTCCCACCACCACCCCCCCAACAGCTTTCCCCCCTTGTTGTCCATACGTTTGTTGTCTACATCTGTTGCTCTATTTATGCCTTGCAAAATGGTTAATCTGTACAGTTTTTCTAGGTTCCACATATATGCATGAATATACAAGATTTGTTTTTCTCTTTCTGACTTACTTCACTCTGTATGACAGTCTCTAGATCCATCGACGTCTCTACAAATGACCCAATTTCATTCCTTTTCATGGCTTAGTAATATTCCATTTTATATATGTACCACAGCTTTATGCATTCGTCTGTCTGTGGGCATTTAGGTTGCTTCCATTACCTCGATATTGTAAATAGTGATGCAATGAACATTGCGGTGAATGACTCTTTTTGATTTATGGTTTTGTCTGGGTATATGTCCAGTACTGGGATTGCTGTATCATATGGTAATTCTATTGTTAGTTTCTTAAGAAATTCCATATTGTTCTCCATAATGACTGTATCAATTTATATTCCCAACAATAGTGGAAGAGGGTTCCTTTTCTCCACACCCTTTCCAGCATTTTTTGTTTGTAGATTTTCAATGATGCCTATTCTACCAGGTGTGAGGTGATACCTCATTGTTGAATCCATTTCGTTGAGCAAGGGGTAGCTCTTGTCTATTACATATTTGGCTTATGGAACGGTATCTGTGCTAATTTCAAACTCTGCTTTTATGCAGCACCCCAACTCACCTTCCCCTTAAGCAGGCATAAGTTGGTTTTCTAAACTTGAGACCCTGTTCTGTTTTGTAATTCAGTTCATGTGTAGCCAAGTTCACATTCCGTGTATTAGTGATACCTTATGATGTTTCTTTTTCTGTGTGACTTATTTCACTTAGAATCATCGTGCCTCAATCCACTCATTATGCTGGTACGGGCCTGGTGACATAGATTTCATTGCTGAGTGGTATTCTGTTGTACAGAAGTACCGCAACTTCTTTATCCATTATTTGCTCTCTGGGATATTTAACTTGTGCCGTAGAAGAGATTCCTGTAAAAAGAGCCGTCCCAAATTTTGGGGTTGCTGTGTCTTTTTGATATTAATTTCCCTAAGCTATAGGACCATAAGTGGAAGTGCCCTAGGCTCTGTTGCTTTGTTTTTTAGATGTTTCAGGAAACACCATACACTTCTCCCGAGTGTCTGTTGGCAATTTACATCCCGCCCATCAGCATAACAAGGCTCCCAGTTCTCCATGGCCTGTCCTGCCTTTCTGGATTTTACACTTTATTCTGATGGCCCTTTTGACCGGGGGGAAGTGAGACTTCATTGTAGTGCAGATTTCCTTTGCAAGCTTGCTTGGTTGGCCAAAAAGGGCGTATGCGTTTTTTCCTGAATATATTCAGGAAAAAACGCATATGTCCTTTTGGCAAAGTGCATCATTGTGGACGTTCTGCCTCTTTTCCTACGCTTTCAATGCAATTCCAGTCTACCTCCTGAAATCGGTATCCTGCAATTCTGCCCCGCTTTCAAGTCCTCTTGGCAGCCTTACTTCAGTCTATTTTTGGACGATAGCTGTCATTTATAACTCTGCAGGTTTGTGAATTACAGAGACCCTGAGCTCCTTTCTTCAACTCGCTTTCTTTTGAGCTGGCCGCAACACCGCAGGATGGCTTCAGGCCCTAATCTGGTTCCGGCACGGCATGCTGAGCCTTTGGTTATTTCCTCTTCCTGGTGGGAAATGAGAGTTAAATTTGCCCGTCCAGACACCTCCAGCTAGTCTCTCATTGGTTCTCCCTATTCCTGTTCATCTTCCGCAGAAATTGCAAACTGGGCCAAACAGGAGGTTAAAGGCGCTGACTCTCCAAGTTGGGAGAGTGTTAGTAAAGGGTCTGGAATGTTGCACCCGAGTACCAGGGGAGGAAAACTGAGACATATTTGAACACGTCTCCCGTTCACACGGTTGATCATACTCGGGGTTCCACATGCATGTTTTAGCTGAAGGAAGAATACCTTAAACCTGGAGAGTTGAGACCCGTGGAATGGGTACCATGCAATATGACTTCTAAGGGTCTTCATTTGCTCACCGAACCTCTCCAATCCTATCACTGCTGCGTTTATGCCCCTGTACACACGCTTGATTCTCTTTCGGAGACATAGCAATCCATAGGTTTTAAGATACTTACTAGTCAGGTACATTCTTAGGCGTTTAATATGGGGTGTTGAGTCCATTTCGTTGAGCAAGGAGTAGCTCTTGTCTATTCCATATTTGGCTTAAGGAACTTTATCTGTGCTCATTTCAATCTCTGGTTCTATGCAGCACCCCAACTCACCTTCCCCCTTAAGCAAGCGTAAGTGGGTTTTCTAAACTTGAGACCCTGTTCTGTTTTGTAATTCAGTTCATGTGTAGCCAAGTTCACATTCTGTGTATTAGTGATACCTTATGATGTTTCTTTTCTGTGTGACTTATTTCAGTTCGAATCATCATACCTGAATCCACTCATTATGCTGCTACGGGCCTGATGACATAGATTTCATTGCTGAGTGATATTGCATTGTACGTAAGTACCACAAGTTCTTTATCCATTTTTCACTTTCTGCGATATTGAACTTGTACCGTAAACGAGGTTCTTGTAAACAGAGGCGTCCCAAACTTTGGGGTGGCTGTGTCTTTTTGATTTTAATTTCCCTAAGCTATAGGACCATAAGTGGAAGTGCCCTAGGCTCTGTTGCTTTGTTTTTTAGATGTTTCAGGAAACACCATACACTTCTCCAGAGTGGCTGTTGGCAATTTACATCCCGCCCATCAGCATAAGAAGGCTCCCAGTTCTCCATGGCCTGTCGTGCCTTTATGGATTTTACACTTTTTTCAGATGGCCCTTTTGACCGGGGGGAAGTGAGACTTCATTGTAGTGCAGATTTCCTTTGCAAGCTTGCTTGGTTGGCCAAAAAGGGCGTATGCGTTTTTTCCTGAATATATTCAGGAAAAAACGCATACGCCCTTTTTGGCCAAGTGCATCATTGTCGAGTTTCTGACTCTCTTCATATGCTTTCAATGCAATTCCAGTCTACCTCCTGAAATCGGTTTCCTGCAATTCTGCCTTGCTTTCAATGCCTCTTCATAGCCTTACCTCAATATATTTTTTAAAAATAGTTGGCCTTTATAACTCTGCAGGTTTTTGAATTGCAGTGGCCCTTAGCTCCATTTTTTAGCTCTTATTTTTGTGGTATTGCCCCATAACCACAGGATTCCTTGAAGCCCTATTTTTCTTCTGGGGCACCTGCTGTGCCTTTGGTTAATTCTTCTTACTGATGTGATATTAGAGTGACATGTGCCCATTGAAACCGCTACAGCTAGTTTCTCACTGGTTCCCCCTATTCCCATTCATCCTCTGCACTAACTGCAGACTGTGCGATACCAGAACTTAAAGGCATTGACTCCATGTGGGGATGTTGTTAGTAAAGCGGCTGGAATGTCGATCCGGAGCCCCAGGAGAGGAAAAATGAGGTGCGTTTTAGAAACCTTTCCCGATCATATGGTATACCAGTCGCTGGGTTTCCCAAGCATGGTTTAGCTGTAGGAAGATTCCCTTCAACCTGGAGTGTTGGGACCCTTGGACTGAGTAGCATGAAGTATTGCATTAAACTTTCGGCAGTTGCTCACCAAAGCTCACCAATCCTGTCAGCCCCAAGTGTCCAGCCTTATGTCTTATCCAGCTGTGGGTTTATATGTGGTCAATCCAGGTTGCATCACAGCCCCTGAGCGAATTTTGTAAGAATTTTTCTCTCTTTCATTGTTTCAGCGTTTTGTTTTTAAAATTTATTTCTATAATGGGGTTTAGCTCCTTTTCACTGCTGTGTTTGTGCCGCTCTGCACACACTTGATTCCCTTATGGAGATATATCAATACATGGGTTTTAAGATTCTTATTCCTCAGATATATTTCTCTGCGGTGTATAGGGTGTGTTGAGGCCTGTTCATTGAGCAAGGTGTAGATCTTGTCTAATACCTATTTGGTTTATTGAACGGTATCTGTGCTAATTTCAAACTCTGGTTTTATGCATCACCCCACCTCTCCTTTCCCCTTAAGCTGACATAAGTGTGTTTTCTAAATGTGAGACACTGTTCTGTTCTGTAATTCATTTCTTGTGCAGCCATATTTACCCTCCCTCTATAAGTGATATCTTATGATATGTTTCTTTTTCTGTTTGACTTATTTCAAGTAGTATTATCGGACCTAAATCCACTCTTTATCCTTCTACTAGCCTTATTACATTGATTTCATGGTGAAGAGATATTCCATTGTACATAAGTACCACATCTTCTTTATCCATTGTTCTCTTTCCTGGGATATTTAAGGTGTACTGAAGTTGAGGTTCTTGTAAACAGAGTAGCCCTAAACTGTGGTGTGCTTGTGTCTTGTTGATTTTTAGACTTCCCTAGATATACTCCCATGATTGGAAGTGTCCTATGCTCCGTAGCTCTGTTTTTTAGATGATTTAGGAACCACCATACACTTCTCCAGAGTGGCTCTCGGCAGTTCACACACTGCCCATCAGCGTATAAAGGCTCCCTGTTCTCCATGGCCTGTCCTGCATTTCTGGTTTTTACAATTTTTTAGGATGGCCCTTTTGACCGGTGGGAAGTGAGACTTCTTTGTTGTGCACATTTGCATTGCTTGCTTGCTTCGTTGCCCATAAAGTGCGTATGCGTTTTTTCCTGGATATAATCAGGAAAAAACGCATACGCCCTTTTGGGCCAACTGCATCATTGTCGAAATTCTGCCGCTTTTCATGTGCGTTAAAGACGAGTCCAATCTATCTCTTGAAATCTGTTTCTTGCAATTCTGTCTTGCATTCAGATCCTCTTCTTTGCCTTACCTCAACATATTTTTGGACGTTAGTTTTCATTTATAACTCTGCAGGTTTGTGAATTGCAGTGACCCTGAGCTCCATTTTTTAAGTTGCTCTTTTGTGAGCTGGCCTCAAACCCGCAGGATTGCTTCAGGCCCTATTTTGGCTCCGGCGAGGCAGGCTGAGCCTTTCTTTAATTCTTACTCTTAATGGGAAATTAGAGTGATATGTGCCCGTCCAAACCCCTACAACTCTTCTCTCATTGGTTCCCCCTCTTCCCGTTCATCCTCCTCACAATTTGCAAAATGTGTGAAACAGAAGTTTAAATGTGCTGATTCTCCAAGTGGGGAGATTCTAAGTAGCGTGGCTGGAATGGTGAACAGGAGCACCAGGAGAGGATAAATGAGGTGCATTTTAGACACATCTCCCGATCACATGGTGTACAGTCCTCTGGGTTTTCCATGCATGTTTTAGCTGTAGGAAGATCCCTTGAACCTGCAGATTTGGGACCCATTGAATGGGTACCAGGTAGTATTACTTTAAAGGGTGTGCATTTCCTCACCCAACCTCACATTTCTCTTAGCGCAAACAGTTTCCAGCCTTATGTCTCATCCTGCTGTGGGTCTAGATGTGTTCAATCCATGTTGCATCACCGTCCCTGAGGAAAAGTTGTAAGAGGTTTTCTCTGTCTCTCTGTCGTTTATTTTTTTCAATTTATTACTATATTGGTTACAGCTGATTTTCAAAGCTCTGTTTCTTGCTGCTGTACATCCACTTGATTCGCGTACAGAGAGACATCAATAAATTCTTTTTCAGATTCTTACCAGTCGTATATATTCTTTTCCGGTGACTTGAGTGTGCTGAGTGCAGTTCTTTTAGCTACCGTGTAGGCCTTGTTGATTATCAGTTTGGTATTTGGAATGGTATCTTTGCTAATTTCAACCTCCTGGATGATGCCTCACCCCTCCCCACCTTTCCCGTTTAGCAGCCTTATGCGTGTTTTCTACATATTTGACTATGTTTTTGTTTTGTAATTTATTTCATGTGTAGCCATTTTGGATTCCACCTTTAAGTGATATCTTATGATATGTGTCTTTTTCTTTTTGAATTCTGTCACTTAGAATGATCATACGTAACTCCTCCGGAGTTGTTACAACTGGCCATATTTCATTGATTTCCAGGCTGAATAATATTCCACTCTACCTAAGTACCACATCTCTATCCATTTTTTCCCTCCAGAGACATTTAAGTTATATCCTAGTCGAGGATCTTTTAAACAGAGAGGGGGTAAATATTGGGGTGCCTGTGTCCTCTCGATTTTTGTTTTTCCCAAGATATACGCCCATGAGTGCAAGTGCCCTATGCTCTGTAGCTCATTTTTTAGATGCTTTAGTAAACACAATACACTTCTCCAGAATGGCCATTGGCAATATACATTTCCACTATAAGTCTCACAGGGCTCCCTCTTCTCGTTGCCCTGTCCTGCATTTCTGTTGTTTACGCTTTATGAGGATGGCTCTTCTGACTGATGCGAAGTGATATCTTTTGTAGTATTGACTTCCAGTGCCCACCTGTTTGGTTGGCTAAAAAAGTGTATGCTCTTTTCTTGAATATATACAGAAAAGAACGCATACACCCTTTTTGGCCAACTGCAATGTTGGCAATGTTGGCAATGTTCAGCTCCTTTTCTTGTGCTTAATGGCGAGTCCTTTCTACCTCCTCAAATCCCTTTCCTGCCATTCTCCCTTGCTTACAAGTCCTTTTCTCTGACTTTCCTCAAGACATTTTTCAGTGATGGATATTTTCAACTCTGCAGTTTTGTGAATTTTACTGCCCCTGAGTTCCATTGTTCAACTCGTGTTTATGGGAACTGGCCACAAAGCAGCGGGATTTCCTCAAGCCCTATACTGTTTCCATGGGCAACCCTAGCCTTTGGTCAATTCGTCTTCCTGATTGGAAATTAGAGTGACATGTGCCTGTCTGAACACCTAGGACTTGTCTCTCATTGTTCCTCATCCTTCCGCTTCATCCTCTGGACAAATTCCAAACTGTACGCAACAGGATGTTGACAGTGCTGACATCTCCAAGTGGGGAGACTGTTAGTAAAGACGCTGGAGGGGTGAACCCGAGCACCAGGAGATGAGGAGATGAGATGCCTTTTCCAAACTCTTCCCGATCAGACGGTATACCATCCTCTGGGTGTGACAGACATGTTTTAGCAGTAGGAAGAGTCCCATTCATGTAAGGAGAACACCAGGGCTTTTTCAAAATCAGTGTCTCCCCGAAACCCAAACTGGGGAATTTTTTAAGCTACGGCTACACATATGTTCATTAAGGGCCTTGGGAAGTAGGCAGAGTCCAAACTTTAGATGATTGAAGTCTTCAGGGTCAGAAGCACTCACCACCAGCTTCCCTTAGGCTACACTTTAACTGTCATTGATAGATGATGTCAATAAAAATATCTATTCTTTTTCAGATTATTTCCCCTTATAGGTTATTGCAAAATGTTGAGTGTAGTTCCCTGTGCTATACAGTAGTTCCTTGTTGATGATCTATTTTATACATAGCAGTGTGTATGTGTTCATTCCAAACTGTTAATTTATCCCTCCTCCCACCTTTCCCCTTTGGTAATAATAAATTATAAGATTTTATACTTCTCAGAAATGGGGGAGCTGAAAGAGAGGTATCATTTTCAATGGAAAAGCATTTAAAACAAGATTGAAGGTTTAACCAAGATTATTAGCTGTACATCCTTGGAAAGAAATCACTTCGTTTCTCTAATATTGACCTGACAAATAAGACAAACCTTTTCACTGAACTTGCTTATAAAAAGTGATGGAAATATCAAATGGAAGTGTTAAAAACATCTTATTTTACCCGAGCCTTATACACTGTTCTATGTTAACTACAGTTTGGCTCACACATCTGTTCATTGAGGTTACAATAGTCTCAATTTCTGTTACTGATCCTCCAGAGTGGACCCCAACAAGTGTCCCCCTGCCCAGTGTCATTGGGGCCAACAGATCGAGACTGAGTTTGGTTCACAAGCAAAGGAAACTTTATATTTTGATCAGAGAATGGAGAGGTGAGAGCATGCACTACCCCGTGGGCTGTGGGCTGTGGGCTGGGCTGCTGTGTAGAGATCCTGTCAGAGTCAGTGGGAGGGAGGGAGGCGGCGGAGCTCTCGAGGGCCGGGTTGGCTGTAGCTCAGGCTCTATATCGTGGAGTCTGCACTGGGCCCCAGGAGCTGAGGTGTCGACCCAGCCATTCTGCACTAGGAAATCTGGTCTGAAGTGCCGGGTGTGGAACCTCTGCATGCGGGACCCTAGGAGCACGTGAAATTAGACAAAGCACAAAGGATAAAAAAGGTTAGACTTGACTTTATTGCCCAGATTCTATTTTTATCTCCCAGGGATTTTTAATGGGCTTTGCTGGGGACAAACCCCTCCTCTGCCTTTTGTCCCGTTCCTCATTCTTGGAGTGCTGAGGGTGCAGACCCTTCTTCTGTAACTGCTGAGTGCTGAGTTGGGAGCCCTCATACCCTGGGGCGAGGGTCAGAGCTTCTCCCCAGCAGCCTCCCGGTGACGTTGATTGTCCCCAGGACCCCTGCCTCCCTGCTCGTCCACCTGAGCACCAGCATTGGAAGTGTTATAGATTCTAATGACCTTTAAGGGTCCAGGAAAGAGATGTGCAGAGACGCTGTGGGGGCCGGTTTCACCCCGCCCCACATTTGTTCGGCCACCTTAGGCTGACCGTCTCTGCCAGCCTAGATGCTCTGACCAGTAGTCTGCGCTTTCTTCAATTAGGCCCCTGAATTAACGTACAAACAGCACCAGGTGTCAGAGCCCTGCCCGCTCAACTCCCAGACAGTCCAGGGTCAGTGGTGACCAAGGACCATGATGGCTACTGAGTCAACAGCCTTTTGAAGTAAACAGGAGTCCAGCCGGTCTTATTGGCCACCATCATCACGGTGTCTGTAGGCTTTTCTATGGTGACAGTGTGGTATACTGTTCCCCCGCCAAGATTATTAGCTCCCCTCTGGGTGCAGTAAGTCCTGCAAGCAGTAGTCTACTCTTTTGGGACACACTCTTGTTGTTTTATGAGAGAAACTCCAGGTCAAGTGATGTTCACACGAGTCGTCATGGTGCCCTGTTGCCCCCGGTTATCTCTCTGGATGTTGGAGTTGGAGGGCCTCCTCACTCGAGGTCGGTGTGCCCACGGAGCGAACCCTGCAACTTCAGGGCATGGTTGGTGGTTAGGATCACCACGTGGGGTCCTTTTCCCTTAGGAGGGAGGTGGCCTTTTGGGCTGCTGATTTCCAGGTTTTTAGATACCGCCAGTATCTTGGCCAGATGTGGCAGTGGGCCAAGCCCCTTAGTGACCGTAGTTTATCCTACCTGGATGGCATTCTTGCATTGTTCCATTTCAAGCGGTCCCAGTTTTTGCACTAATTCTCCAATGGCGATTCACCTTTCACCGGGAATGTAAAGGTCAAAGGGTTTAGCTAAATTAGGGAGTTCCAGGGCAAGGGTCTGAATTGACTGCTCTTTCCATTCTTGAAAGGCCACTTCTGGATTCTATTCAAAAGGATCATCATCTTTTCCTTTCAGTGTTTCATATAGAGGCCCAGCTAGTAGACTGTAGTTAGGGATCCAGAAGCAGCAAACCCTGGCCTCCCCAGGAACCCCTAAGCTGTCTTCTAGTTTTAGAAAGGGGTAAGGCTGAAAATGGTTTCTTCCCTTTCCTGGGATGGGCTTCTCTGACCTTCTGTGAGAATGAAGCCCAGGCAGGTCACCGCAGTCTGTGATATTTGAGCTTTTTCTTGGACAACTTCTATCCTTTATTGGCTTGGTAGTTCAGAGGCCTCCTTAGTAGGGCTGGTGATCAGAATGTCGTCTGCATATTGAAGGAGGGTTTCCTTTTCCAGAGGTAGAACTTTTAGGTCTTTAGCTAAGCTTTCCCCAAAGATGGTGTGGGAATTTTTGCACCCTTGGGGCCAGACGGCCCGGAAGTATTGTTTTAGTTGTATGTGGAGTCCTGCCACTCACAAGCCAAAATTTCTTGTGACTCTGGGACTAATGGAATACAAAAGAAGGCATCATTGAAGACTAATACAGAATACCATGTCCTGGTGGTTGGTAGAATGACCAGCAGGGTGTAGGAATTAGGAGCAACTGGAGGTATATCCTCGGTGGCTTCACTGACTGTCCTGACATCCTTTACCAGGTCCCCAGCAGCCCATGGGGCTCTCGTGGTCAGACCAATCCCAGAATATGGAGCTCACCTGGGCAGGTACCCCACCCCCACCCCAGCCCACGGGGCTCTCGTGGTCAGGCCCCTCCCAGGATACAGAGCTACCCTTGCAGGTACCGTGGCAGGGCTGGGCACACAGGAACCGTGCACATAGCCCTCATTGCAGAGCACCCCCAGCTCACCTGTCACTCAGAGCTGACACAGAGCACCTCAGAGCAGGACTTGAACTAACAAACAGCAGCTGCGACAGGTCTGTGACCCTGAGCATCACTCCGTGAGGCCTCCCTCCACCTGGTCTTCCAGAGACTTCCACTGCACCCGGGGCACCAGGCCTCTGTCTCCAACCACCACCCACCCCTCCTCTGCCTGACTCCTGGGTTCCTCTCATTAGGAGAGGGTTTTCTTGAAGTTGTCTCCCACTCATGGGCCAGATAAAATGATTAGAAAACAAGCCAAAGCTGCAGCCCCTTGTCTATCCTGACTCTCAGGAGCCCACACCTGTTCCTTGGACCTGGCCGGTTCAGCAAGTTCCATTTTCTGCAACTGTGAGCCCCTGAGGGGTGATGATTGGCTGACCTGGGCAGCCTTACCGTGCCGGCCAGCCCTCCCCAGGTGTGCCTGGGTTGAGATCAATATAAATACCACTCCAGGCAGCAAGAGCCCCTGCAGCTGTGCCTGACGCCATTTTCTCTGCCCTGTCAGCAGTCTCGGGGCTGGGCTGGTGGGAGGGAGTGAGAGGCCACGGCTTTGTGGGTGGCCCAGTGTGAGTGGGGCTCTGCTGGACTTTCTGCAGCAGTTGCCAGGCTGCCACCTGCTAAAGAAGAGGATGTGTCACCCATACCTGCTGCTGGAATTTCTCCCTGGGCAGAGGTGAGGAAGGAAAAAAGCAGTGGGGGCAGGGACAGGACGGGTATCTCAGGCAGGGAAATGGAAATCTTCCAGAAGAGCACCCAGGGCCAGGACCATCCTGGCTGGCCTGCAGGCACCAAGTCGGCCGGCATGCTGTCACTCGTGTGGCTCTATGGCCCTTCCTCTAGGCTTTCAAGTCCTTGTATATATTCAGGTGTTTTACCTGGGACGGGTGGGAATAGTTCAGCAGCAACTGGCCTGGGGCTCAGCTCACGTTTACTCACAGATGCCTCGGCACGGTGCCCCAGCTTTGCAATGAGGACGCTTGTTGCGTGGGGGCTGCTGGCTGAATGGGAGACGATTCCCCACCACTGACCAACTTCAGAATTGTTTACAACTGGAGCAAGTGCCCTGATACGGTTTTCCTCTGTGTAACTGGTGGGTTCTGTGTTTTTTTTCTCTTTTTCGTTTTTGGTTCAAGGTAGATTTTATTCCTCTTTTTTGTATTTACAGATATAAGCATGGAAATAATTTATTCATATAAATACATGTATGTGCAGGGAATAATTGTTTTTTCTGTTTTATTTTTTAAATTTTACTTCTTTTTAATTTTGAATTTTATTTTATATTTTTATACAGCAGGTTCTTATTGGTTATCTATTTTATACATATAAATGTATACATGCCAATCCCAGTCTCTCAACCCCTCCCACCACCACCCCCCCAACAGCTTTCCCCCCTTGTTGTCCATACGTTTGTTGTCTACATCTGTTGCTCTATTTATGCCTTGCAAAATGGTTAATCTGTACAGTTTTTCTAGGTTCCACATATATGCATGAATATACAAGATTTGTTTTTCTCTTTCTGACTTACTTCACTCTGTATGACAGTCTCTAGATCCATCGACGTCTCTACAAATGACCCAATTTCATTCCTTTTCATGGCTTAGTAATATTCCATTTTATATATGTACCACAGCTTTATGCATTCGTCTGTCTGTGGGCATTTAGGTTGCTTCCATTACCTCGATATTGTAAATAGTGATGCAATGAACATTGCGGTGAATGACTCTTTTTGATTTATGGTTTTGTCTGGGTATATGTCCAGTACTGGGATTGCTGTATCATATGGTAATTCTATTGTTAGTTTCTTAAGAAATTCCATATTGTTCTCCATAATGACTGTATCAATTTATATTCCCAACAATAGTGGAAGAGGGTTCCTTTTCTCCACACCCTTTCCAGCATTTTTTGTTTGTAGATTTTCAATGATGCCTATTCTACCAGGTGTGAGGTGATACCTCATTGTTGAATCCATTTCGTTGAGCAAGGGGTAGCTCTTGTCTATTACATATTTGGCTTATGGAACGGTATCTGTGCTAATTTCAAACTCTGCTTTTATGCAGCACCCCAACTCACCTTCCCCTTAAGCAGGCATAAGTTGGTTTTCTAAACTTGAGACCCTGTTCTGTTTTGTAATTCAGTTCATGTGTAGCCAAGTTCACATTCCGTGTATTAGTGATACCTTATGATGTTTCTTTTTCTGTGTGACTTATTTCACTTAGAATCATCGTGCCTCAATCCACTCATTATGCTGGTACGGGCCTGGTGACATAGATTTCATTGCTGAGTGGTATTCTGTTGTACAGAAGTACCGCAACTTCTTTATCCATTATTTGCTCTCTGGGATATTTAACTTGTGCCGTAGAAGAGATTCCTGTAAAAAGAGCCGTCCCAAATTTTGGGGTTGCTGTGTCTTTTTGATATTAATTTCCCTAAGCTATAGGACCATAAGTGGAAGTGCCCTAGGCTCTGTTGCTTTGTTTTTTAGATGTTTCAGGAAACACCATACACTTCTCCCGAGTGTCTGTTGGCAATTTACATCCCGCCCATCAGCATAACAAGGCTCCCAGTTCTCCATGGCCTGTCCTGCCTTTCTGGATTTTACACTTTATTCTGATGGCCCTTTTGACCGGGGGGAAGTGAGACTTCATTGTAGTGCAGATTTCCTTTGCAAGCTTGCTTGGTTGGCCAAAAAGGGCGTATGCGTTTTTTCCTGAATATATTCAGGAAAAAACGCATATGTCCTTTTGGCAAAGTGCATCATTGTGGACGTTCTGCCTCTTTTCCTACGCTTTCAATGCAATTCCAGTCTACCTCCTGAAATCGGTATCCTGCAATTCTGCCCCACTTTCAAGTCCTCTTGGCAGCCTTACTTCAGTATATTTTTGGACGATAGCTGTCATTTATAACTCTGCAGGTTTGTGAATTACAGAGACCCTGAGCTCCTTTCTTCAACTCGCTTTCTTTTGAGCTGGCCGCAACACCGCAGGATGGCTTCAGGCCCTAATCTGGTTCCGGCACGGCACGCTGAGCCTTTGGTTATTTCCTCTTCCTGGTGGGAAATGAGAGTTAAATTTGCCCGTCCAGACACCTCCAGCTAGTCTCTCATTGGTTCTCCCTATTCCTGTTCATCTTCCGCAGAAATTGCAAACTGGGCCAAACAGGAGGTTAAAGGCGCTGACTCTCCAAGTTGGGAGAGTGTTAGTAAAGGGTCTGGAATGTTGCACCCGAGTACCAGGGGAGGAAAACTGAGACATATTTGAACACGTCTCCCGTTCACACGGTTGATCATACTCGGGGTTCCACATGCATGTTTTAGCTGAAGGAAGAATACCTTAAACCTGGAGAGTTGAGACCCGTGGAATGGGTACCATGCAATATGACTTCAAAGGGTCTTCATTTGCTCACCGAACCTCTCCAATCCTATCACTGCTGCGTTTATGCCCCTGTACACACGCTTGATTCTCTTTCGGAGACATAGCAATCCATAGGTTTTAAGATACTTACTAGTCAGGTACATTCTTAGGCGTTTAATATGGGGTGTTGAGTCCATTTCGTTGAGCAAGGAGTAGCTCTTGTCTATTCCATATTTGGCTTAAGGAACTTTATCTGTGCTCATTTCAATCTCTGGTTCTATGCAGCACCCCAACTCACCTTCTCCCTTAAGCAAGCGTAAGTGGGTTTTCTAAACTTGAGACACTGTTCTGTTTTGTAATTCAGTTCATGTGTAGCCAAGTTCACATTCTGTGTATTAGTGATACCTTATGATGTTTCTTTTCTGTGTGACTTATTTCAGTTCGAATCATCATACCTGAATCCACTCATTATGCTGCTACGGGCCTGATGACATAGATTTCATTGCTGAGTGATATTGCATTGTACGTAAGTACCACAAGTTCTTTATCCATTTTTCACTTTCTGCGATATTGAACTTGTACCGTAAACGAGGTTCTTGTAAACAGAGGCGTCCCAAACTTTGGGGTGGCTGTGTCTTTTTGATTTTAATTTCCCTAAGCTATAGGACCATAAGTGGCAGTGCCCTAGGCTCTGTTGCTTTGTTTTTTAGATGTTTCAGGAAACACCATACACTTCTCCAGAATGGCTGTTGGCAATTTACATCCCGCCCATCAGCATAAGAAGGCTCCCAGTTCTCCATGGCCTGTCGTGCCTTTATGGATTTTACACTTTTTTCAGATGGCCCTTTTGACCGGGGGGAAGTGAGACTTCATTGTAGTGCAGATTTCCTTTGCAAGCTTGCTTGGTTGGCCAAAAAGGGCGTATGCGTTTTTTCCTGAATATATTCAGGAAAAAACGCATACGCCCTTTTTGGCCAAGTGCATCATTGTCGAGTTTCTGACTCTCTTCATATGCTTTCAATGCAATTCCAGTCTACCTCCTGAAATCGGTTTCCTGCAATTCTGCCTTGCTTTCAATGCCTCTTCATAGCCTTACCTCAATATATTTTTTAAAAATAGTTGGCCTTTATAACTCTGCAGGTTTTTGAATTGCAGTGGCCCTTAGCTCCATTTTTTAGCTCTTATTTTTGTGGTATTGCCCCATAACCACAGGATTCCTTGAAGCCCTATTTTTCTTCTGGGGCACCTGCTGTGCCTTTGGTTAATTCTTCTTACTGATGTGATATTAGAGTGACATGTGCCCATTGAAACCGCTACAGCTAGTTTCTCACTGGTTCCCCCTATTCCCATTCATCCTCTGCACTAACTGCAGACTGTGCGATACCAGAACTTAAAGGCATTGACTCCATGTGGGGATGTTGTTAGTAAAGCGGCTGGAATGTCGATCCGGAGCCCCAGGAGAGGAAAAATGAGGTGCGTTTTAGAAACCTTTCCCGATCATATGGTATACCAGTCGCTGGGTTTCCCAAGCATGGTTTAGCTGTAGGAAGATTCCCTTCAACCTGGAGTGTTGGGACCCTTGGACTGAGTAGCATGAAGTATTGCATTAAACTTTCGGCAGTTGCTCACCAAAGCTCACCAATCCTGTCAGCCCCAAGTGTCCAGCCTTATGTCTTATCCAGCTGTGGGTTTATATGTGGTCAATCCAGGTTGCATCACAGCCCCTGAGCGAATTTTGTAAGAATTTTTCTCTCTTTCATTGTTTCAGCGTTTTGTTTTTAAAATTTATTTCTATAATGGGGTTTAGCTCCTTTTCACTGCTGTGTTTGTGCCGCTCTGCACACACTTGATTCCCTTATGGAGATATATCAATACATGGGTTTTAAGATTCTTATTCCTCAGATATATTTCTCTGCGGTGTATAGGGTGTGTTGAGGCCTGTTCATTGAGCAAGGTGTAGATCTTGTCTAATACCTATTTGGTTTATTGAACGGTATCTGTGCTAATTTCAAACTCTGGTTTTATGCATCACCCCACCTCTCCTTTCCCCTTAAGCTGACATAAGTGTGTTTTCTAAATGTGAGACACTGTTCTGTTCTGTAATTCATTTCTTGTGCAGCCATATTTACCCTCCCTCTATAAGTGATATCTTATGATATGTTTCTTTTTCTGTTTGACTTATTTCAAGTAGTATTATCGGACCTAAATCCACTCTTTATCCTTCTACTAGCCTTATTACATTGATTTCATGGTGAAGAGATATTCCATTGTACATAAGTACCACATCTTCTTTATCCATTGTTCTCTTTCCTGGGATATTTAAGGTGTACTGAAGTTGAGGTTCTTGTAAACAGAGTAGCCCTAAACTGTGGTGTGCTTGTGTCTTGTTGATTTTTAGACTTCCCTAGATATACTCCCATGATTGGAAGTGTCCTATGCTCTGTAGCTCTGTTTTTTAGATGATTTAGGAACCACCATACACTTCTCCAGAGTGGCTCTCGGCAGTTCACACACTGCCCATCAGCGTATAAAGGCTCCCTGTTCTCCATGGCCTGTCCTGCATTTCTGGTTTTTACAATTTTTTAGGATGGCCCTTTTGACCGGTGGGAAGTGAGACTTCTTTGTTGTGCACATTTGCATTGCTTGCTTGCTTCGTTGCCCATAAAGTGCGTATGCGTTTTTTCCTGGATATAATCAGGAAAAAACGCGTACGCCCTTTTGTGCCAACTGCATCATTGTCGAAATTCTGCCGCTTTTCATGTGCGTTAAAGACGAGTCCAATCTATCTCTTGAAATCTGTTTCTTGCAATTCTGTCTTGCATTCAGATCCTCTTCTTTGCCTTACCTCAACATATTTTTGGACGTTAGTTTTCATTTATAACTCTGCAGGTTTGTGAATTGCAGTGACCCTGAGCTCCATTTTTTAAGTTGCTCTTTTGTGAGCTGGCCTCAAACCCGCAGGATTGCTTCAGGCCCTATTTTGGCTCCGGCGAGGCAGGCTGAGCCTTTCTTTAATTCTTACTCTTAATGGGAAATTAGAGTGATATGTGCCCGTCCAAACCCCTACAACTCTTCTCTCATTGGTTCCCCCTCTTCCCGTTCATCCTCCTCACAATTTGCAAAATGTGTGAAACAGAAGTTTAAATGTGCTGATTCTCCAAGTGGGGAGATTCTAAGTAGCGTGGCTGGAATGGTGAACAGGAGCACCAGGAGAGGATAAATGAGGTGCATTTTAGACACATCCCCCGATCACATGGTGTACAGTCCTCTGGGTTTTCCATGCATGTTTTAGCTGTAGGAAGATCCCTTGAACCTGCAGATTTGGGACCCATTGAATGGGTACCAGGTAGTATTACTTTAAAGGGTGTGCATTTCCTCACCCAACCTCACATTTCTCTTAGCGCAAACAGTTTCCAGCCTTATGTCTCATCCTGCTGTGGGTCTAGATGTGTTCAATCCATGTTGCATCACCGTCCCTGAGGAAAAGTTGTAAGAGGTTTTCTCTGTCTCTCTGTCGTTTATTTTTTTCAATTTATTACTATATTGGTTACAGCTGATTTTCAAAGCTCTGTTTCTTGCTGCTGTACATCCACTTGATTCGCGTACAGAGAGACATCAATAAATTCTTTTTCAGATTCTTACCAGTCGTATATATTCTTTTCCGGTGACTTGAGTGTGCTGAGTGCAGTTCTTTTAGCTACCGTGTAGGCCTTGTTGATTATCAGTTTGGTATTTGGAATGGTATCTTTGCTAATTTCAACCTCCTGGATGATGCCTCACCCCTCCCCACCTTTCCCGTTTAGCAGCCTTATGCGTGTTTTCTACATATTTGACTATGTTTTTGTTTTGTAATTTATTTCATGTGTAGCCATTTTGGATTCCACCTTTAAGTGATATCTTATGATATGTGTCTTTTTCTTTTTGAATTCTGTCACTTAGAATGATCATACGTAACTCCTCCGGAGTTGTTACAACTGGCCATATTTCATTGATTTCCAGGCTGAATAATATTCCACTCTACCTAAGTACCACATCTCTATCCATTTTTTCCCTCCAGAGACATTTAAGTTATATCCTAGTCGAGGATCTTTTAAACAGAGAGGGGGTAAATATTGGGGTGCCTGTGTCCTCTCGATTTTTGTTTTTCCCAAGATATACGCCCATGAGTGCAAGTGCCCTATGCTCTGTAGCTCATTTTTTAGATGCTTTAGTAAACACAATACACTTCTCCAGAATGGCCATTGGCAATATACATTTCCACTATAAGTCTCACAGGGCTCCCTCTTCTCGTTGCCCTGTCCTGCATTTCTGTTGTTTACGCTTTATGAGGATGGCTCTTCTGACTGATGCGAAGTGATATCTTTTGTAGTATTGACTTCCAGTGCCCACCTGTTTGGTTGGCTAAAAAAGTGTATGCTCTTTTCTTGAATATATACAGAAAAGAACGCATACACCCTTTTTGGCCAACTGCAATGTTGGCAATGTTGGCAATGTTCAGCTCCTTTTCTTGTGCTTAATGGCGAGTCCTTTCTACCTCCTCAAATCCCTTTCCTGCCATTCTCCCTTGCTTACAAGTCCTTTTCTCTGACTTTCCTCAAGACATTTTTCAGTGATGGATATTTTCAACTCTGCAGTTTTGTGAATTTTACTGCCCCTGAGTTCCATTGTTCAACTCGTGTTTATGGGAACTGGCCACAAAGCAGCGGGATTTCCTCAAGCCCTATACTGTTTCCATGGGCAACCCTAGCCTTTGGTCAATTCGTCTTCCTGATTGGAAATTAGAGTGACATGTGCCTGTCTGAACACCTAGGACTTGTCTCTCATTGTTCCTCATCCTTCCGCTTCATCCTCTGGACAAATTCCAAACTGTACGCAACAGGATGTTGACAGTGCTGACATCTCCAAGTGGGGAGACTGTTAGTAAAGACGCTGGAGGGGTGAACCCGAGCACCAGGAGATGAGGAGATGAGATGCCTTTTCCAAACTCTTCCCGATCAGACGGTATACCATCCTCTGGGTGTGACAGACATGTTTTAGCAGTAGGAAGAGTCCCATTCATGTAAGGAGAACACCAGGGCTTTTTCAAAATCAGTGTCTCCCCGAAACCCAAACTGGGGAATTTTTTAAGCTACGGCTACACATATGTTCATTAAGGGCCTTGGGAAGTAGGCAGAGTCCAAACTTTAGATGATTGAAGTCTTCAGGGTCAGAAGCACTCACCACCAGCTTCCCTTAGGCTACACTTTAACTGTCATTGATAGATGATGTCAATAAAAATATCTATTCTTTTTCAGATTATTTCCCCTTATAGGTTATTGCAAAATGTTGAGTGTAGTTCCCTGTGCTATACAGTAGTTCCTTGTTGATGATCTATTTTATACATAGCAGTGTGTATGTGTTCATTCCAAACTGTTAATTTATCCCTCCTCCCACCTTTCCCCTTTGGTAATAATAAATTATAAGATTTTATACTTCTCAGAAATGGGGGAGCTGAAAGAGAGGTATCATTTTCAATGGAAAAGCATTTAAAACAAGATTGAAGGTTTAACCAAGATTATTAGCTGTACATCCTTGGAAAGAAATCACTTCGTTTCTCTAATATTGACCTGACAAATAAGACAAACCTTTTCACTGAACTTGCTTATAAAAAGTGATGGAAATATCAAATGGAAGTGTTAAAAACATCTTATTTTACCCGAGCCTTATACACTGTTCTATGTTAACTACAGTTTGGCTCACACATCTGTTCATTGAGGTTACAATAGTCTCAATTTCTGTTACTGATCCTCCAGAGTGGACCCCAACAAGTGTCCCCCTGCCCAGTGTCATTGGGGCCAACAGATCGAGACTGAGTTTGGTTCACAAGCAAAGGAAACTTTATATTTTGATCAGAGAATGGAGAGGTGAGAGCATGCACTACCCCGTGGGCTGTGGGCTGGGCTGCTGTGTAGAGATCCTGTCAGAGTCAGTGGGAGGGAGGGAGGCGGCGGAGCTCTCGAGGGCCGGGTTGGCTGTAGCTCAGGCTCTATATCGTGGAGTCTGCACTGGGCCCCAGGAGCTGAGGTGTCGACCCAGCCATTCTGCACTAGGAAATCTGGTCTGAAGTGCCGGGTGTGGAACCTCTGCATGCGGGACCCTAGGAGCACGTGAAATTAGACAAAGCACAAAGGATAAAAAAGGTTAGACTTGACTTTATTGCCCAGATTCTATTTTTATCTCCCAGGGATTTTTAATGGGCTTTGCTGGGGACAAACCCCTCCTCTGCCTTTTGTCCCGTTCCTCATTCTTGGAGTGCTGAGGGTGCAGACCCTTCTTCTGTAACTGCTGAGTGCTGAGTTGGGAGCCCTCATACCCTGGGGCGAGGGTCAGAGCTTCTCCCCAGCAGCCTCCCGGTGACGTTGATTGTCCCCAGGACCCCTGCCTCCCTGCTCGTCCACCTGAGCACCAGCATTGGAAGTGTTATAGATTCTAATGACCTTTAAGGGTCCAGGAAAGAGATGTGCAGAGACGCTGTGGGGGCCGGTTTCACCCCGCCCCACATTTGTTCGGCCACCTTAGGCTGACCGTCTCTGCCAGCCTAGATGCTCTGACCAGTAGTCTGCGCTTTCTTCAGTTAGGCCCCTGAATTAACGTACAAACAGCACCAGGTGTCAGAGCCCTGCCCGCTCAACTCCCAGACAGTCCAGGGTCAGTGGTGACCAAGGACCATGATGGCTACTGAGTCAACAGCCTTTTGAAGTAAACAGGAGTCCAGCCGGTCTTATTGGCCACCATCATCACGGTGTCTGTAGGCTTTTCTATGGTGACAGTGTGGTATACTGTTCCCCCGCCAAGATTATTAGCTCCCCTCTGGGTGCAGTAAGTCCTGCAAGCAGTAGTCTACTCTTTTGGGACACACTCTTGTTGTTTTATGAGAGAAACTCCAGGTCAAGTGATGTTCACACGAGTCGTCATGGTGCCCTGTTGCCCCCGGTTATCTCTCTGGATGTTGGAGTTGGAGGGCCTCCTCACTCGAGGTCGGTGTGCCCACGGAGCGAACCCTGCAACTTCAGGGCATGGTTGGTGGTTAGGATCACCACGTGGGGTCCTTTTCCCTTAGGAGGGAGGTGGCCTTTTGGGCTGCTGATTTCCAGGTTTTTAGATACCGCCAGTATCTTGGCCAGATGTGGCAGTGGGCCAAGCCCCTTAGTGACCGTAGTTTATCCTACCTGGATGGCATTCTTGCATTGTTCCATTTCAAGCGGTCCCAGTTTTTGCACTAATTCTCCAATGGCGATTCACCTTTCACCGGGAATGTAAAGGTCAAAGGGTTTAGCTAAATTAGGGAGTTCCAGGGCAAGGGTCTGAATTGACTGCTCTTTCCATTCTTGAAAGGCCACTTCTGGATTCTATTCAAAAGGATCATCATCTTTTCCTTTCAGTGTTTCATATAGAGGCCCAGCTAGTAGACTGTAGTTAGGGATCCAGAAGCAGCAAACCCTGGCCTCCCCAGGAACCCCTAAGCTGTCTTCTAGTTTTAGAAAGGGGTAAGGCTGAAAATGGTTTCTTCCCTTTCCTGGGATGGGCTTCTCTGACCTTCTGTGAGAATGAAGCCCAGGCAGGTCACCGCAGTCTGTGATATTTGAGCTTTTTCTTGGACAACTTCTATCCTTTATTGGCTTGGTAGTTCAGAGGCCTCCTTAGTAGGGCTGGTGATCAGAATGTCGTCTGCATATTGAAGGAGGGTTTCCTTTTCCAGAGGTAGAACTTTTAGGTCTTTAGCTAAGCTTTCCCCAAAGATGGTGTGGGAATTTTTGCACCCTTGGGGCCAGACGGCCCGGAAGTATTGTTTTAGTTGTATGTGGAGTCCTGCCACTCACAAGCCAAAATTTCTTGTGACTCTGGGACTAATGGAATACAAAAGAAGGCATCATTGAAGACTAATACAGAATACCATGTCCTGGTGGTTGGTAGAATGACCAGCAGGGTGTAGGAATTAGGAGCAACTGGAGGTATATCCTCGGTGGCTTCACTGACTGTCCTGACATCCTTTACCAGGTCCCCAGCAGCCCATGGGGCTCTCGTGGTCAGACCAATCCCAGAATATGGAGCTCACCTGGGCAGGTACCCCACCCCCACCCCAGCCCACGGGGCTCTCGTGGTCAGGCCCCTCCCAGGATACAGAGCTACCCTTGCAGGTACCGTGGCAGGGCTGGGCACACAGGAACCGTGCACATAGCCCTCATTGCAGAGCACCCCCAGCTCACCTGTCGCTCAGAGCTGACACAGAGCACCTCAGAGCAGGACTTGAACTAACAAACAGCAGCTGCGACAGGTCTGTGACCCTGGGCATCACTCCGTGAGGCCTCCCTCCACCTGGTCTTCCAGAGACTTCCACTGCACCCGGGGCACCAGGCCTCTGTCTCCAACCACCACCCACCCCTCCTCTGCCTGACTCCTGGGTTCCTCTCATTAGGAGAGGGTTTTCTTGAAGTTGTCTCCCACTCATGGGCCAGATAAAATGATTAGAAAACAAGCCAAAGCTGCAGCCCCTTGTCTATCCTGACTCTCAGGAGCCCACACCTGTTCCTTGGACCTGGCCGGTTCAGCAAGTTCCATTTTCTGCAACTGTGAGCCCCTGAGGGGTGATGATTGGCTGACCTGGGCAGCCTTACCGTGCCGGCCAGCCCTCCCCAGGTGTGCCTGGGTTGAGATCAATATAAATACCACTCCAGGCAGCAAGAGCCCCTGCAGCCGTGCCTGACGCCATTTTCTCTGCCCTGTCAGCAGTCTCGGGGCTGGGCTGGTGGGAGGGAGTGAGAGGCCACGGCTTTGTGGGTGGCCCAGTGTGAGTGGGGCTCTGCTGGACTTTCTGCAGCAGTTGCCAGGCTGCCACCTGCTAAAGAAGAGGATGTGTCACCCATACCTGCTGCTGGAATTTCTCCCTGGGCAGAGGTGAGGAAGGAAAAAAGCAGTGGGGGCAGGGACAGGACGGGTATCTCAGGCAGGGAAATGGAAATCTTCCAGAAGAGCACCCAGGGCCAGGACCATCCTGGCTGGCCTGCAGGCACCAAGTCGGCCGGCATGCTGTCACTCGTGTGGCTCTATGGCCCTTCCTCTAGGCTTTCAAGTCCTTGTATATATTCAGGTGTTTTACCTGGGACGGGTGGGAATAGTTCAGCAGCAACTGGCCTGGGGCTCAGCTCACGTTTACTCACAGATGCCTCGGCACGGTGCCCCAGCTTTGCAATGAGGACGCTTGTTGCGTGGGGGCTGCTGGCTGAATGGGAGACGATTCCCCACCACTGACCAACTTCAGAATTGTTTACAACTGGAGCAAGTGCCCTGATACGGTTTTCCTCTGTGTAACTGGTGGGTTCTGTGTTTTTTTTCTCTTTTTCGTTTTTGGTTCAAGGTAGATTTTATTCCTCTTTTTTGTATTTACAGATATAAGCATGGAAATAATTTATTCATATAAATACATGTATGTGCAGGGAATAATTGTTTTTTCTGTTTTATTTTTTAAATTTTACTTCTTTTTAATTTTGAATTTTATTTTATATTTTTATACAGCAGGTTCTTATTGGTTATCTATTTTATACATATAAATGTATACATGCCAATCCCAGTCTCTCAACCCCTCCCACCACCACCCCCCCAACAGCTTTCCCCCCTTGTTGTCCATACGTTTGTTGTCTACATCTGTTGCTCTATTTATGCCTTGCAAAATGGTTAATCTGTACAGTTTTTCTAGGTTCCACATATATGCATGAATATACAAGATTTGTTTTTCTCTTTCTGACTTACTTCACTCTGTATGACAGTCTCTAGATCCATCGACGTCTCTACAAATGACCCAATTTCATTCCTTTTCATGGCTTAGTAATATTCCATTTTATATATGTACCACAGCTTTATGCATTCGTCTGTCTGTGGGCATTTAGGTTGCTTCCATTACCTCGATATTGTAAATAGTGATGCAATGAACATTGCGGTGAATGACTCTTTTTGATTTATGGTTTTGTCTGGGTATATGTCCAGTACTGGGATTGCTGTATCATATGGTAATTCTATTGTTAGTTTCTTAAGAAATTCCATATTGTTCTCCATAATGACTGTATCAATTTATATTCCCAACAATAGTGGAAGAGGGTTCCTTTTCTCCACACCCTTTCCAGCATTTTTTGTTTGTAGATTTTCAATGATGCCTATTCTACCAGGTGTGAGGTGATACCTCATTGTTGAATCCATTTCGTTGAGCAAGGGGTAGCTCTTGTCTATTACATATTTGGCTTATGGAACGGTATCTGTGCTAATTTCAAACTCTGCTTTTATGCAGCACCCCAACTCACCTTCCCCTTAAGCAGGCATAAGTTGGTTTTCTAAACTTGAGACCCTGTTCTGTTTTGTAATTCAGTTCATGTGTAGCCAAGTTCACATTCCGTGTATTAGTGATACCTTATGATGTTTCTTTTTCTGTGTGACTTATTTCACTTAGAATCATCGTGCCTCAATCCACTCATTATGCTGGTACGGGCCTGGTGACATAGATTTCATTGCTGAGTGGTATTCTGTTGTACAGAAGTACCGCAACTTCTTTATCCATTATTTGCTCTCTGGGATATTTAACTTGTGCCGTAGAAGAGATTCCTGTAAAAAGAGCCATCCCAAATTTTGGGGTTGCTGTGTCTTTTTGATATTAATTTCCCTAAGCTATAGGACCATAAGTGGAAGTGCCCTAGGCTCTGTTGCTTTGTTTTTTAGATGTTTCAGGAAACACCATACACTTCTCCCGAGTGTCTGTTGGCAATTTACATCCCGCCCATCAGCATAACAAGGCTCCCAGTTCTCCATGGCCTGTCCTGCCTTTCTGGATTTTACACTTTATTCTGATGGCCCTTTTGACCGGGGGGAAGTGAGACTTCATTGTAGTGCAGATTTCCTTTGCAAGCTTGCTTGGTTGGCCAAAAAGGGCGTATGCGTTTTTTCCTGAATATATTCAGGAAAAAACGCATATGTCCTTTTGGCAAAGTGCATCATTGTGGACGTTCTGCCTCTTTTCCTACGCTTTCAATGCAATTCCAGTCTACCTCCTGAAATTGGTATCCTGCAATTCTGCCCCACTTTCAAGTCCTCTTGGCAGTCTTACTTCAGTATATTTTTGGACGATAGCTGTCATTTATAACTCTGCAGGTTTGTGAATTACAGAGACCCTGAGCTCCTTTCTTCAACTCGCTTTCTTTTGAGCTGGCCGCAACACCGCAGGATGGCTTCAGGCCCTAATCTGGTTCCGGCACGGCACGCTGAGCCTTTGGTTATTTCCTCTTCCTGGTGGGAAATGAGAGTTAAATTTGCCCGTCCAGACACCTCCAGCTAGTCTCTCATTGGTTCTCCCTATTCCTGTTCATCTTCCGCAGAAATTGCAAACTGGGCCAAACAGGAGGTTAAAGGCGCTGACTCTCCAAGTTGGGAGAGTGTTAGTAAAGGGTCTGGAATGTTGCACCCGAGTACCAGGGGAGGAAAACTGAGACATATTTGAACACGTCTCCCGTTCACACGGTTGATCATACTCGGGGTTCCACATGCATGTTTTAGCTGAAGGAAGAATACCTTAAACCTGGAGAGTTGAGACCCGTGGAATGGGTACCATGCAATATGACTTCTAAGGGTCTTCATTTGCTCACCGAACCTCTCCAATCCTATCACTGCTGCGTTTATGCCCCTGTACACACGCTTGATTCTCTTTCGGAGACATAGCAATCCATAGGTTTTAAGATACTTACTAGTCAGGTACATTCTTAGGCGTTTAATATGGGGTGTTGAGTCCATTTCGTTGAGCAAGGAGTAGCTCTTGTCTATTCCATATTTGGCTTAAGGAACTTTATCTGTGCTCATTTCAATCTCTGGTTCTATGCAGCACCCCAACTCACCTTCCCCCTTAAGCAAGCGTAAGTGGGTTTTCTAAACTTGAGACCCTGTTCTGTTTTGTAATTCAGTTCATGTGTAGCCAAGTTCACATTCTGTGTATTAGTGATACCTTATGATGTTTCTTTTCTGTGTGACTTATTTCAGTTCGAATCATCATACCTGAATCCACTCATTATGCTGCTACGGGCCTGATGACATAGATTTCATTGCTGAGTGATATTGCATTGTACGTAAGTACCACAAGTTCTTTATCCATTTTTCACTTTCTGCGATATTGAACTTGTACCGTAAACGAGGTTCTTGTAAACAGAGGCGTCCCAAACTTTGGGGTGGCTGTGTCTTTTTGATTTTAATTTCCCTAAGCTATAGGACCATAAGTGGAAGTGCCCTAGGCTCTGTTGCTTTGTTTTTTAGATGTTTCAGGAAACACCATACACTTCTCCAGAATGGCTGTTGGCAATTTACATCCCGCCCATCAGCATAAGAAGGCTCCCAGTTCTCCATGGCCTGTCGTGCCTTTATGGATTTTACACTTTTTTCAGATGGCCCTTTTGACCGGGGGGAAGTGAGACTTCATTGTAGTGCAGATTTCCTTTGCAAGCTTGCTTGGTTGGCCAAAAAGGGCGTATGCGTTTTTTCCTGAATATATTCAGGAAAAAACGCATACGCCCTTTTTGGCCAAGTGCATCATTGTCGAGTTTCTGACTCTCTTCATATGCTTTCAATGCAATTCCAGTCTACCTCCTGAAATCGGTTTCCTGCAATTCTGCCTTGCTTTCAATGCCTCTTCATAGCCTTACCTCAATATATTTTTTAAAAATAGTTGGCCTTTATAACTCTGCAGGTTTTTGAATTGCAGTGGCCCTTAGCTCCATTTTTTAGCTCTTATTTTTGTGGTATTGCCCCATAACCACAGGATTCCTTGAAGCCCTATTTTTCTTCTGGGGCACCTGCTGTGCCTTTGGTTAATTCTTCTTACTGATGTGATATTAGAGTGACATGTGCCCATTGAAACCGCTACAGCTAGTTTCTCACTGGTTCCCCCTATTCCCATTCATCCTCTGCACTAACTGCAGACTGTGCGATACCAGAACTTAAAGGCATTGACTCCATGTGGGGATGTTGTTAGTAAAGCGGCTGGAATGTCGATCCGGAGCCCCAGGAGAGGAAAAATGAGGTGCGTTTTAGAAACCTTTCCCGATCATATGGTATACCAGTCGCTGGGTTTCCCAAGCATGGTTTAGCTGTAGGAAGATTCCCTTCAACCTGGAGTGTTGGGACCCTTGGACTGAGTAGCATGAAGTATTGCATTAAACTTTCGGCAGTTGCTCACCAAAGCTCACCAATCCTGTCAGCCCCAAGTGTCCAGCCTTATGTCTTATCCAGCTGTGGGTTTATATGTGGTCAATCCAGGTTGCATCACAGCCCCTGAGCGAATTTTGTAAGAATTTTTCTCTCTTTCATTGTTTCAGCGTTTTGTTTTTAAAATTTATTTCTATAATGGGGTTTAGCTCCTTTTCACTGCTGTGTTTGTGCCGCTCTGCACACACTTGATTCCCTTATGGAGATATATCAATACATGGGTTTTAAGATTCTTATTCCTCAGATATATTTCTCTGCGGTGTATAGGGTGTGTTGAGGCCTGTTCATTGAGCAAGGTGTAGATCTTGTCTAATACCTATTTGGTTTATTGAACGGTATCTGTGCTAATTTCAAACTCTGGTTTTATGCATCACCCCACCTCTCCTTTCCCCTTAAGCTGACATAAGTGTGTTTTCTAAATGTGAGACACTGTTCTGTTCTGTAATTCATTTCTTGTGCAGCCATATTTACCCTCCCTCTATAAGTGATATCTTATGATATGTTTCTTTTTCTGTTTGACTTATTTCAAGTAGTATTATCGGACCTAAATCCACTCTTTATCCTTCTACTAGCCTTATTACATTGATTTCATGGTGAAGAGATATTCCATTGTACATAAGTACCACATCTTCTTTATCCATTGTTCTCTTTCCTGGGATATTTAAGGTGTACTGAAGTTGAGGTTCTTGTAAACAGAGTAGCCCTAAACTGTGGTGTGCTTGTGTCTTGTTGATTTTTAGACTTCCCTAGATATACTCCCATGATTGGAAGTGTCCTATGCTCTGTAGCTCTGTTTTTTAGATGATTTAGGAACCACCATACACTTCTCCAGAGTGGCTCTCGGCAGTTCACACACTGCCCATCAGCGTATAAAGGCTCCCTGTTCTCCATGGCCTGTCCTGCATTTCTGGTTTTTACAATTTTTTAGGATGGCCCTTTTGACCGGTGGGAAGTGAGACTTCTTTGTTGTGCACATTTGCATTGCTTGCTTGCTTCGTTGCCCATAAAGTGCGTATGCGTTTTTTCCTGGATATAATCAGGAAAAAACGCGTACGCCCTTTTGGGCCAACTGCATCATTGTCGAAATTCTGCCGCTTTTCATGTGCGTTAAAGACGAGTCCAATCTATCTCTTGAAATCTGTTTCTTGCAATTCTGTCTTGCATTCAGATCCTCTTCTTTGCCTTACCTCAACATATTTTTGGACGTTAGTTTTCATTTATAACTCTGCAGGTTTGTGAATTGCAGTGACCCTGAGCTCCATTTTTTAAGTTGCTCTTTTGTGAGCTGGCCTCAAACCCGCAGGATTGCTTCAGGCCCTATTTTGGCTCCGGCGAGGCAGGCTGAGCCTTTCTTTAATTCTTACTCTTAATGGGAAATTAGAGTGATATGTGCCCGTCCAAACCCCTACAACTCTTCTCTCATTGGTTCCCCCTCTTCCCGTTCATCCTCCTCACAATTTGCAAAATGTGTGAAACAGAAGTTTAAATGTGCTGATTCTCCAAGTGGGGAGATTCTAAGTAGCGTGGCTGGAATGGTGAACAGGAGCACCAGGAGAGGATAAATGAGGTGCATTTTAGACACATCTCCCGATCACATGGTGTACAGTCCTCTGGGTTTTCCATGCATGTTTTAGCTGTAGGAAGATCCCTTGAACCTGCAGATTTGGGACCCATTGAATGGGTACCAGGTAGTATTACTTTAAAGGGTGTGCATTTCCTCACCCAACCTCACATTTCTCTTAGCGCAAACAGTTTCCAGCCTTATGTCTCATCCTGCTGTGGGTCTAGATGTGTTCAATCCATGTTGCATCACCGTCCCTGAGGAAAAGTTGTAAGAGGTTTTCTCTGTCTCTCTGTCGTTTATTTTTTTCAATTTATTACTATATTGGTTACAGCTGATTTTCAAAGCTCTGTTTCTTGCTGCTGTACATCCACTTGATTCGCGTACAGAGAGACATCAATAAATTCTTTTTCAGATTCTTACCAGTCGTATATATTCTTTTCCGGTGACTTGAGTGTGCTGAGTGCAGTTCTTTTAGCTACCGTGTAGGCCTTGTTGATTATCAGTTTGGTATTTGGAATGGTATCTTTGCTAATTTCAACCTCCTGGATGATGCCTCACCCCTCCCCACCTTTCCCGTTTAGCAGCCTTATGCGTGTTTTCTACATATTTGACTATGTTTTTGTTTTGTAATTTATTTCATGTGTAGCCATTTTGGATTCCACCTTTAAGTGATATCTTATGATATGTGTCTTTTTCTTTTTGAATTCTGTCACTTAGAATGATCATACGTAACTCCTCCGGAGTTGTTACAACTGGCCATATTTCATTGATTTCCAGGCTGAATAATATTCCACTCTACCTAAGTACCACATCTCTATCCATTTTTTCCCTCCAGAGACATTTAAGTTATATCCTAGTCGAGGATCTTTTAAACAGAGAGGGGGTAAATATTGGGGTGCCTGTGTCCTCTCGATTTTTGTTTTTCCCAAGATATACGCCCATGAGTGCAAGTGCCCTATGCTCTGTAGCTCATTTTTTAGATGCTTTAGTAAACACAATACACTTCTCCAGAATGGCCATTGGCAATATACATTTCCACTATAAGTCTCACAGGGCTCCCTCTTCTCGTTGCCCTGTCCTGCATTTCTGTTGTTTACGCTTTATGAGGATGGCTCTTCTGACTGATGCGAAGTGATATCTTTTGTAGTATTGACTTCCAGTGCCCACCTGTTTGGTTGGCTAAAAAAGTGTATGCTCTTTTCTTGAATATATACAGAAAAGAACGCATACACCCTTTTTGGCCAACTGCAATGTTGGCAATGTTGGCAATGTTCAGCTCCTTTTCTTGTGCTTAATGGCGAGTCCTTTCTACCTCCTCAAATCCCTTTCCTGCCATTCTCCCTTGCTTACAAGTCCTTTTCTCTGACTTTCCTCAAGACATTTTTCAGTGATGGATATTTTCAACTCTGCAGTTTTGTGAATTTTACTGCCCCTGAGTTCCATTGTTCAACTCGTGTTTATGGGAACTGGCCACAAAGCAGCGGGATTTCCTCAAGCCCTATACTGTTTCCATGGGCAACCCTAGCCTTTGGTCAATTCGTCTTCCTGATTGGAAATTAGAGTGACATGTGCCTGTCTGAACACCTAGGACTTGTCTCTCATTGTTCCTCATCCTTCCGCTTCATCCTCTGGACAAATTCCAAACTGTACGCAACAGGATGTTGACAGTGCTGACATCTCCAAGTGGGGAGACTGTTAGTAAAGACGCTGGAGGGGTGAACCCGAGCACCAGGAGATGAGGAGATGAGATGCCTTTTCCAAACTCTTCCCGATCAGACGGTATACCATCCTCTGGGTGTGACAGACATGTTTTAGCAGTAGGAAGAGTCCCATTCATGTAAGGAGAACACCAGGGCTTTTTCAAAATCAGTGTCTCCCCGAAACCCAAACTGGGGAATTTTTTAAGCTACGGCTACACATATGTTCATTAAGGGCCTTGGGAAGTAGGCAGAGTCCAAACTTTAGATGATTGAAGTCTTCAGGGTCAGAAGCACTCACCACCAGCTTCCCTTAGGCTACACTTTAACTGTCATTGATAGATGATGTCAATAAAAATATCTATTCTTTTTCAGATTATTTCCCCTTATAGGTTATTGCAAAATGTTGAGTGTAGTTCCCTGTGCTATACAGTAGTTCCTTGTTGATGATCTATTTTATACATAGCAGTGTGTATGTGTTCATTCCAAACTGTTAATTTATCCCTCCTCCCACCTTTCCCCTTTGGTAATAATAAATTATAAGATTTTATACTTCTCAGAAATGGGGGAGCTGAAAGAGAGGTATCATTTTCAATGGAAAAGCATTTAAAACAAGATTGAAGGTTTAACCAAGATTATTAGCTGTACATCCTTGGAAAGAAATCACTTCGTTTCTCTAATATTGACCTGACAAATAAGACAAACCTTTTCACTGAACTTGCTTATAAAAAGTGATGGAAATATCAAATGGAAGTGTTAAAAACATCTTATTTTACCCGAGCCTTATACACTGTTCTATGTTAACTACAGTTTGGCTCACACATCTGTTCATTGAGGTTACAATAGTCTCAATTTCTGTTACTGATCCTCCAGAGTGGACCCCAACAAGTGTCCCCCTGCCCAGTGTCATTGGGGCCAACAGATCGAGACTGAGTTTGGTTCACAAGCAAAGGAAACTTTATATTTTGATCAGAGAATGGAGAGGTGAGAGCATGCACTACCCCGTGGGCTGTGGGCTGTGGGCTGGGCTGCTGTGTAGAGATCCTGTCAGAGTCAGTGGGAGGGAGGGAGGCGGCGGAGCTCTCGAGGGCCGGGTTGGCTGTAGCTCAGGCTCTATATCGTGGAGTCTGCACTGGGCCCCAGGAGCTGAGGTGTCGACCCAGCCATTCTGCACTAGGAAATCTGGTCTGAAGTGCCGGGTGTGGAACCTCTGCATGCGGGACCCTAGGAGCACGTGAAATTAGACAAAGCACAAAGGATAAAAAAGGTTAGACTTGACTTTATTGCCCAGATTCTATTTTTATCTCCCAGGGATTTTTAATGGGCTTTGCTGGGGACAAACCCCTCCTCTGCCTTTTGTCCCGTTCCTCATTCTTGGAGTGCTGAGGGTGCAGACCCTTCTTCTGTAACTGCTGAGTGCTGAGTTGGGAGCCCTCATACCCTGGGGCGAGGGTCAGAGCTTCTCCCCAGCAGCCTCCCGGTGACGTTGATTGTCCCCAGGACCCCTGCCTCCCTGCTCGTCCACCTGAGCACCAGCATTGGAAGTGTTATAGATTCTAATGACCTTTAAGGGTCCAGGAAAGAGATGTGCAGAGACGCTGTGGGGGCCGGTTTCACCCCGCCCCACATTTGTTCGGCCACCTTAGGCTGACCGTCTCTGCCAGCCTAGATGCTCTGACCAGTAGTCTGCGCTTTCTTCAATTAGGCCCCTGAATTAACGTACAAACAGCACCAGGTGTCAGAGCCCTGCCCGCTCAACTCCCAGACAGTCCAGGGTCAGTGGTGACCAAGGACCATGATGGCTACTGAGTCAACAGCCTTTTGAAGTAAACAGGAGTCCAGCCGGTCTTATTGGCCACCATCATCACGGTGTCTGTAGGCTTTTCTATGGTGACAGTGTGGTATACTGTTCCCCCGCCAAGATTATTAGCTCCCCTCTGGGTGCAGTAAGTCCTGCAAGCAGTAGTCTACTCTTTTGGGACACACTCTTGTTGTTTTATGAGAGAAACTCCAGGTCAAGTGATGTTCACACGAGTCGTCATGGTGCCCTGTTGCCCCCGGTTATCTCTCTGGATGTTGGAGTTGGAGGGCCTCCTCACTCGAGGTCGGTGTGCCCACGGAGCGAACCCTGCAACTTCAGGGCATGGTTGGTGGTTAGGATCACCACGTGGGGTCCTTTTCCCTTAGGAGGGAGGTGGCCTTTTGGGCTGCTGATTTCCAGGTTTTTAGATACCGCCAGTATCTTGGCCAGATGTGGCAGTGGGCCAAGCCCCTTAGTGACCGTAGTTTATCCTACCTGGATGGCATTCTTGCATTGTTCCATTTCAAGCGGTCCCAGTTTTTGCACTAATTCTCCAATGGCGATTCACCTTTCACCGGGAATGTAAAGGTCAAAGGGTTTAGCTAAATTAGGGAGTTCCAGGGCAAGGGTCTGAATTGACTGCTCTTTCCATTCTTGAAAGGCCACTTCTGGATTCTATTCAAAAGGATCATCATCTTTTCCTTTCAGTGTTTCATATAGAGGCCCAGCTAGTAGACTGTAGTTAGGGATCCAGAAGCAGCAAACCCTGGCCTCCCCAGGAACCCCTAAGCTGTCTTCTAGTTTTAGAAAGGGGTAAGGCTGAAAATGGTTTCTTCCCTTTCCTGGGATGGGCTTCTCTGACCTTCTGTGAGAATGAAGCCCAGGCAGGTCACCGCAGTCTGTGATATTTGAGCTTTTTCTTGGACAACTTCTATCCTTTATTGGCTTGGTAGTTCAGAGGCCTCCTTAGTAGGGCTGGTGATCAGAATGTCGTCTGCATATTGAAGGAGGGTTTCCTTTTCCAGAGGTAGAACTTTTAGGTCTTTAGCTAAGCTTTCCCCAAAGATGGTGTGGGAATTTTTGCACCCTTGGGGCCAGACGGCCCGGAAGTATTGTTTTAGTTGTATGTGGAGTCCTGCCACTCACAAGCCAAAATTTCTTGTGACTCTGGGACTAATGGAATACAAAAGAAGGCATCATTGAAGACTAATACAGAATACCATGTCCTGGTGGTTGGTAGAATGACCAGCAGGGTGTAGGAATTAGGAGCAACTGGAGGTATATCCTCGGTGGCTTCACTGACTGTCCTGACATCCTTTACCAGGTCCCCAGCAGCCCATGGGGCTCTCGTGGTCAGACCAATCCCAGAATATGGAGCTCACCTGGGCAGGTACCCCACCCCCACCCCAGCCCACGGGGCTCTCGTGGTCAGGCCCCTCCCAGGATACAGAGCTACCCTTGCAGGTACCGTGGCAGGGCTGGGCACACAGGAACCGTGCACATAGCCCTCATTGCAGAGCACCCCCAGCTCACCTGTCGCTCAGAGCTGACACAGAGCACCTCAGAGCAGGACTTGAACTAACAAACAGCAGCTGCGACAGGTCTGTGACCCTGGGCATCACTCCGTGAGGCCTCCCTCCACCTGGTCTTCCAGAGACTTCCACTGCACCCGGGGCACCAGGCCTCTGTCTCCAACCACCACCCACCCCTCCTCTGCCTGACTCCTGGGTTCCTCTCATTAGGAGAGGGTTTTCTTGAAGTTGTCTCCCACTCATGGGCCAGATAAAATGATTAGAAAACAAGCCAAAGCTGCAGCCCCTTGTCTATCCTGACTCTCAGGAGCCCACACCTGTTCCTTGGACCTGGCCGGTTCAGCAAGTTCCATTTTCTGCAACTGTGAGCCCCTGAGGGGTGATGATTGGCTGACCTGGGCAGCCTTACCGTGCCGGCCAGCCCTCCCCAGGTGTGCCTGGGTTGAGATCAATATAAATACCACTCCAGGCAGCAAGAGCCCCTGCAGCTGTGCCTGACGCCATTTTCTCTGCCCTGTCAGCAGTCTCGGGGCTGGGCTGGTGGGAGGGAGTGAGAGGCCACGGCTTTGTGGGTGGCCCAGTGTGAGTGGGGCTCTGCTGGACTTTCTGCAGCAGTTGCCAGGCTGCCACCTGCTAAAGAAGAGGATGTGTCACCCATACCTGCTGCTGGAATTTCTCCCTGGGCAGAGGTGAGGAAGGAAAAAAGCAGTGGGGGCAGGGACAGGACGGGTATCTCAGGCAGGGAAATGGAAATCTTCCAGAAGAGCACCCAGGGCCAGGACCATCCTGGCTGGCCTGCAGGCACCAAGTCGGCCGGCATGCTGTCACTCGTGTGGCTCTATGGCCCTTCCTCTAGGCTTTCAAGTCCTTGTATATATTCAGGTGTTTTACCTGGGACGGGTGGGAATAGTTCAGCAGCAACTGGCCTGGGGCTCAGCTCACGTTTACTCACAGATGCCTCGGCACGGTGCCCCAGCTTTGCAATGAGGACGCTTGTTGCGTGGGGGCTGCTGGCTGAATGGGAGACGATTCCCCACCACTGACCAACTTCAGAATTGTTTACAACTGGAGCAAGTGCCCTGATACGGTTTTCCTCTGTGTAACTGGTGGGTTCTGTGTTTTTTTTCTCTTTTTCGTTTTTGGTTCAAGGTAGATTTTATTCCTCTTTTTTGTATTTACAGATATAAGCATGGAAATAATTTATTCATATAAATACATGTATGTGCAGGGAATAATTGTTTTTTCTGTTTTATTTTTTAAATTTTACTTCTTTTTAATTTTGAATTTTATTTTATATTTTTATACAGCAGGTTCTTATTGGTTATCTATTTTATACATATAAATGTATACATGCCAATCCCAGTCTCTCAACCCCTCCCACCACCACCCCCCCAACAGCTTTCCCCCCTTGTTGTCCATACGTTTGTTGTCTACATCTGTTGCTCTATTTATGCCTTGCAAAATGGTTAATCTGTACAGTTTTTCTAGGTTCCACATATATGCATGAATATACAAGATTTGTTTTTCTCTTTCTGACTTACTTCACTCTGTATGACAGTCTCTAGATCCATCGACGTCTCTACAAATGACCCAATTTCATTCCTTTTCATGGCTTAGTAATATTCCATTTTATATATGTACCACAGCTTTATGCATTCGTCTGTCTGTGGGCATTTAGGTTGCTTCCATTACCTCGATATTGTAAATAGTGATGCAATGAACATTGCGGTGAATGACTCTTTTTGATTTATGGTTTTGTCTGGGTATATGTCCAGTACTGGGATTGCTGTATCATATGGTAATTCTATTGTTAGTTTCTTAAGAAATTCCATATTGTTCTCCATAATGACTGTATCAATTTATATTCCCAACAATAGTGGAAGAGGGTTCCTTTTCTCCACACCCTTTCCAGCATTTTTTGTTTGTAGATTTTCAATGATGCCTATTCTACCAGGTGTGAGGTGATACCTCATTGTTGAATCCATTTCGTTGAGCAAGGGGTAGCTCTTGTCTATTACATATTTGGCTTATGGAACGGTATCTGTGCTAATTTCAAACTCTGCTTTTATGCAGCACCCCAACTCACCTTCCCCTTAAGCAGGCATAAGTTGGTTTTCTAAACTTGAGACCCTGTTCTGTTTTGTAATTCAGTTCATGTGTAGCCAAGTTCACATTCCGTGTATTAGTGATACCTTATGATGTTTCTTTTTCTGTGTGACTTATTTCACTTAGAATCATCGTGCCTCAATCCACTCATTATGCTGGTACGGGCCTGGTGACATAGATTTCATTGCTGAGTGGTATTCTGTTGTACAGAAGTACCGCAACTTCTTTATCCATTATTTGCTCTCTGGGATATTTAACTTGTGCCGTAGAAGAGATTCCTGTAAAAAGAGCCGTCCCAAATTTTGGGGTTGCTGTGTCTTTTTGATATTAATTTCCCTAAGCTATAGGACCATAAGTGGAAGTGCCCTAGGCTCTGTTGCTTTGTTTTTTAGATGTTTCAGGAAACACCATACACTTCTCCCGAGTGTCTGTTGGCAATTTACATCCCGCCCATCAGCATAACAAGGCTCCCAGTTCTCCATGGCCTGTCCTGCCTTTCTGGATTTTACACTTTATTCTGATGGCCCTTTTGACCGGGGGGAAGTGAGACTTCATTGTAGTGCAGATTTCCTTTGCAAGCTTGCTTGGTTGGCCAAAAAGGGCGTATGCGTTTTTTCCTGAATATATTCAGGAAAAAACGCATATGTCCTTTTGGCAAAGTGCATCATTGTGGACGTTCTGCCTCTTTTCCTACGCTTTCAATGCAATTCCAGTCTACCTCCTGAAATCGGTATCCTGCAATTCTGCCCCGCTTTCAAGTCCTCTTGGCAGCCTTACTTCAGTCTATTTTTGGACGATAGCTGTCATTTATAACTCTGCAGGTTTGTGAATTACAGAGACCCTGAGCTCCTTTCTTCAACTCGCTTTCTTTTGAGCTGGCCGCAACACCGCAGGATGGCTTCAGGCCCTAATCTGGTTCCGGCACGGCATGCTGAGCCTTTGGTTATTTCCTCTTCCTGGTGGGAAATGAGAGTTAAATTTGCCCGTCCAGACACCTCCAGCTAGTCTCTCATTGGTTCTCCCTATTCCTGTTCATCTTCCGCAGAAATTGCAAACTGGGCCAAACAGGAGGTTAAAGGCGCTGACTCTCCAAGTTGGGAGAGTGTTAGTAAAGGGTCTGGAATGTTGCACCCGAGTACCAGGGGAGGAAAACTGAGACATATTTGAACACGTCTCCCGTTCACACGGTTGATCATACTCGGGGTTCCACATGCATGTTTTAGCTGAAGGAAGAATACCTTAAACCTGGAGAGTTGAGACCCGTGGAATGGGTACCATGCAATATGACTTCTAAGGGTCTTCATTTGCTCACCGAACCTCTCCAATCCTATCACTGCTGCGTTTATGCCCCTGTACACACGCTTGATTCTCTTTCGGAGACATAGCAATCCATAGGTTTTAAGATACTTACTAGTCAGGTACATTCTTAGGCGTTTAATATGGGGTGTTGAGTCCATTTCGTTGAGCAAGGAGTAGCTCTTGTCTATTCCATATTTGGCTTAAGGAACTTTATCTGTGCTCATTTCAATCTCTGGTTCTATGCAGCACCCCAACTCACCTTCCCCCTTAAGCAAGCGTAAGTGGGTTTTCTAAACTTGAGACCCTGTTCTGTTTTGTAATTCAGTTCATGTGTAGCCAAGTTCACATTCTGTGTATTAGTGATACCTTATGATGTTTCTTTTCTGTGTGACTTATTTCAGTTCGAATCATCATACCTGAATCCACTCATTATGCTGCTACGGGCCTGATGACATAGATTTCATTGCTGAGTGATATTGCATTGTACGTAAGTACCACAAGTTCTTTATCCATTTTTCACTTTCTGCGATATTGAACTTGTACCGTAAACGAGGTTCTTGTAAACAGAGGCGTCCCAAACTTTGGGGTGGCTGTGTCTTTTTGATTTTAATTTCCCTAAGCTATAGGACCATAAGTGGAAGTGCCCTAGGCTCTGTTGCTTTGTTTTTTAGATGTTTCAGGAAACACCATACACTTCTCCAGAATGGCTGTTGGCAATTTACATCCCGCCCATCAGCATAAGAAGGCTCCCAGTTCTCCATGGCCTGTCGTGCCTTTATGGATTTTACACTTTTTTCAGATGGCCCTTTTGACCGGGGGGAAGTGAGACTTCATTGTAGTGCAGATTTCCTTTGCAAGCTTGCTCGGTTGACCAAAAAGGGCGTATGCGTTTTTTCCTGAATATATTCAGGAAAAAACGCATACGCCCTTTTTGGCCAAGTGCATCATTGTCGAGTTTCTGACTCTCTTCATATGCTTTCAATGCAATTCCAGTCTACCTCCTGAAATCGGTTTCCTGCAATTCTGCCTTGCTTTCAATGCCTCTTCATAGCCTTACCTCAATATATTTTTTAAGAATAGTTGGCCTTTATAACTCTGCAGGTTTTTGAATTGCAGTGGCCCTTAGCTCCATTTTTTAGCTCTTATTTTTGTGGTCTTGCCCCATAACCACAGGATTCCTTGAAGCCCTATTTTTCTTCTGGGGCACCTTGCTGTGCCTTTGGTTAATTCTTCTTACTGATGTGATATTAGAGTGACATGTGCCCATTGAAACCGCTACAGCTAGTTTCTCACTGGTTCCCCCTATTCCCATTCATCCTCTGCACTAACTGCAGACTGTGCGATACCAGAACTTAAAGGCATTGACTCCATGTGGGGATGTTGTTAGTAAAGCGGCTGGAATGTCGATCCGGAGCCCCAGGAGAGGAAAAATGAGGTGCGTTTTAGAAACCTTTCCCGATCATATGGTATACCAGTCGCTGGGTTTCCCAAGCATGGTTTAGCTGTAGGAAGATTCCCTTCAACCTGGAGTGTTGGGACCCTTGGACTGAGTAGCATGAAGTATTGCATTAAACTTTCGGCAGTTGCTCACCAAAGCTCACCAATCCTGTCAGCCCCAAGTGTCCAGCCTTATGTCTTATCCAGCTGTGGGTTTATATGTGGTCAATCCAGGTTGCATCACAGCCCCTGAGCGAATTTTGTAAGAATTTTTCTCTCTTTCATTGTTTCAGCGTTTTGTTTTTAAAATTTATTTCTATAATGGGGTTTAGCTCCTTTTCACTGCTGTGTTTGTGCCGCTCTGCACACACTTGATTCCCTTATGGAGATATATCAATACATGGGTTTTAAGATTCTTATTCCTCAGATATATTTCTCTGCGGTGTATAGGGTGTGTTGAGGCCTGTTCATTGAGCAAGGTGTAGATCTTGTCTAATACCTATTTGGTTTATTGAACGGTATCTGTGCTAATTTCAAACTCTGGTTTTATGCATCACCCCACCTCTCCTTTCCCCTTAAGCTGACATAAGTGTGTTTTCTAAATGTGAGACACTGTTCTGTTCTGTAATTCATTTCTTGTGCAGCCATATTTACCCTCCCTCTATAAGTGATATCTTATGATATGTTTCTTTTTCTGTTTGACTTATTTCAAGTAGTATTATCGGACCTAAATCCACTCTTTATCCTTCTACTAGCCTTATTACATTGATTTCATGGTGAAGAGATATTCCATTGTACATAAGTACCACATCTTCTTTATCCATTGTTCTCTTTCCTGGGATATTTAAGGTGTACTGAAGTTGAGGTTCTTGTAAACAGAGTAGCCCTAAACTGTGGTGTGCTTGTGTCTTGTTGATTTTTAGACTTCCCTAGATATACTCCCATGATTGGAAGTGTCCTATGCTCCGTAGCTCTGTTTTTTAGATGATTTAGGAACCACCATACACTTCTCCAGAGTGGCTCTCGGCAGTTCACACACTGCCCATCAGCGTATAAAGGCTCCCTGTTCTCCATGGCCTGTCCTGCATTTCTGGTTTTTACAATTTTTTAGGATGGCCCTTTTGACCGGTGGGAAGTGAGACTTCTTTGTTGTGCACATTTGCATTGCTTGCTTGCTTCGTTGCCCATAAAGTGCGTATGCGTTTTTTCCTGGATATAATCAGGAAAAAACGCATACGCCCTTTTGGGCCAACTGCATCATTGTCGAAATTCTGCCGCTTTTCATGTGCGTTAAAGACGAGTCCAATCTATCTCTTGAAATCTGTTTCTTGCAATTCTGTCTTGCATTCAGATCCTCTTCTTTGCCTTACCTCAACATATTTTTGGACGTTAGTTTTCATTTATAACTCTGCAGGTTTGTGAATTGCAGTGACCCTGAGCTCCATTTTTTAAGTTGCTCTTTTGTGAGCTGGCCTCAAACCTGCAGGATTGCTTCAGGCCCTATTTTGGCTCCGGCGAGGCAGGCTGAGCCTTTCTTTAATTCTTACTCTTAATGGGAAATTAGAGTGATATGTGCCCGTCCAAACCCCTACAACTCTTCTCTCATTGGTTCCCCCTCTTCCCGTTCATCCTCCTCACAATTTGCAAAATGTGTGAAACAGAAGTTTAAATGTGCTGATTCTCCAAGTGGGGAGATTCTAAGTAGCGTGGCTGGAATGGTGAACAGGAGCACCAGGAGAGGATAAATGAGGTGCATTTTAGACACATCTCCCGATCACATGGTGTACAGTCCTCTGGGTTTTCCATGCATGTTTTAGCTGTAGGAAGATCCCTTGAACCTGCAGATTTGGGACCCATTGAATGGGTACCAGGTAGTATTACTTTAAAGGGTGTGCATTTCCTCACCCAACCTCACATTTCTCTTAGCGCAAACAGTTTCCAGCCTTATGTCTCATCCTGCTGTGGGTCTAGATGTGTTCAATCCATGTTGCATCACCGTCCCTGAGGAAAAGTTGTAAGAGGTTTTCTCTGTCTCTCTGTCGTTTATTTTTTTCAATTTATTACTATATTGGTTACAGCTGATTTTCAAAGCTCTGTTTCTTGCTGCTGTACATCCACTTGATTCGCGTACAGAGAGACATCAATAAATTCTTTTTCAGATTCTTACCAGTCGTATATATTCTTTTCCGGTGACTTGAGTGTGCTGAGTGCAGTTCTTTTAGCTACCGTGTAGGCCTTGTTGATTATCAGTTTGGTATTTGGAATGGTATCTTTGCTAATTTCAACCTCCTGGATGATGCCTCACCCCTCCCCACCTTTCCCGTTTAGCAGCCTTATGCGTGTTTTCTACATATTTGACTATGTTTTTGTTTTGTAATTTATTTCATGTGTAGCCATTTTGGATTCCACCTTTAAGTGATATCTTATGATATGTGTCTTTTTCTTTTTGAATTCTGTCACTTAGAATGATCATACGTAACTCCTCCGGAGTTGTTACAACTGGCCATATTTCATTGATTTCCAGGCTGAATAATATTCCACTCTACCTAAGTACCACATCTCTATCCATTTTTTCCCTCCAGAGACATTTAAGTTATATCCTAGTCGAGGATCTTTTAAACAGAGAGGGGGTAAACATTGGGGTGCCTGTGTCCTCTCGATTTTTGTTTTTCCCAAGATATACGCCCATGAGTGCAAGTGCCCTATGCTCTGTAGCTCATTTTTTAGATGCTTTAGTAAACACAATACACTTCTCCAGAATGGCCGTTGGCAATATACATTTCCACTATAAGTCTCACAGGGCTCCCTCTTCTCGTTGCCCTGTCCTGCATTTCTGTTGTTTACGCTTTATGAGGATGGCTCTTCTGACTGATGCGAAGTGATATCTTTTGTAGTATTGACTTCCAGTGCCCACCTGTTTGGTTGGCTAAAAAAGTGTATGCTCTTTTCTTGAATATATACAGAAAAGAACGCATACACCCTTTTTGGCCAACTGCAATGTTGGCAATGTTGGCAATGTTCAGCTCCTTTTCTTGTGCTTAATGGCGAGTCCTTTCTACCTCCTCAAATCCCTTTCCTGCCATTCTCCCTTGCTTACAAGTCCTTTTCTCTGACTTTCCTCAAGACATTTTTCAGTGATGGATATTTTCAACTCTGCAGTTTTGTGAATTTTACTGCCCCTGAGTTCCATTGTTCAACTCGTGTTTATGGGAACTGGCCACAAAGCAGCGGGATTTCCTCAAGCCCTATACTGTTTCCATGGGCAACCCTAGCCTTTGGTCAATTCGTCTTCCTGATTGGAAATTAGAGTGACATGTGCCTGTCTGAACACCTAGGACTTGTCTCTCATTGTTCCTCATCCTTCCGCTTCATCCTCTGGACAAATTCCAAACTGTACGCAACAGGATGTTGACAGTGCTGACATCTCCAAGTGGGGAGACTGTTAGTAAAGACGCTGGAGGGGTGAACCCGAGCACCAGGAGATGAGGAGATGAGATGCCTTTTCCAAACTCTTCCCGATCAGACGGTATACCATCCTCTGGGTGTGACAGACATGTTTTAGCAGTAGGAAGAGTCTCATTCATGTAAGGAGAACACCAGGGCTTTTTCAAAATCAGTGTCTCCCCGAAACCCAAACTGGGGAAGTTTTTAAGCTACGGCTACACATATGTTCATTAAGGGCCTTGGGAAGTAGGCAGAGTCCAAACTTTAGATGATTGAAGTCTTCAGGATCAGAAGCACTCACCACCAGCTTCCCTTAGGCTACACTTTAACTGTCATTGATAGATGATGTCAATAAAAATATCTATTCTTTTTCAGATTATTTCCCCTTATAGGTTATTGCAAAATGTTGAGTGTAGTTCCCTGTGCTATACAGTAGTTCCTTGTTGATGATCTATTTTATACATAGCAGTGTGTATGTGTTCATTCCAAACTGTTAATTTATCCCTCCTCCCACCTTTCCCCTTTGGTAATAATAAATTATAAGATTTTATACTTCTCAGAAATGGGGGAGCTGAAAGAGAGGTATCATTTTCAATGGAAAAGCATTTAAAACAAGATTGAAGGTTTAACCAAGATTATTAGCTGTACAGCCTTGGAAAGAAATCACTTCGTTTCTCTAATATTGACCTGACAAATAAGACAAACCTTTTCACTGAACTTGCTTATAAAAAGTGATGGAAATATCAAATGGAAGTGTTAAAAACATCTTATTTTACCCGAGCCTTATACACTGTTCTATGTTAACTACAGTTTGGCTCACACATCTGTTCATTGAGGTTACAATAGTCTCAATTTCTGTTACTGATCCTCCAGAGTGGACCCCAACAAGTGTCCCCCTGCCCAGTGTCATTGGGGCCAACAGATCGAGACTGAGTTTGGTTCACAAGCAAAGGAAACTTTATATTTTGATCAGAGAATGGAGAGGTGAGAGCATGCACTACCCCGTGGGCTGTGGGCTGGGCTGCTGTGTAGAGATCCTGTCAGAGTCAGTGGGAGGGAGGGAGGCGGCGGAGCTCTCGAGGGCCGGGTTGGCTGTAGCTCAGGCTCTATATCGTGGAGTCTGCACTGGGCCCCAGGAGCTGAGGTGTCGACCCAGCCATTCTGCACTAGGAAATCTGGTCTGAAGTGCCGGGTGTGGAACCTCTGCATGCGGGACCCTAGGAGCACGTGAAATTAGACAAAGCACAAAGGATAAAAAAGGTTAGACTTGACTTTATTGCCCAGATTCTATTTTTATCTCCCAGGGATTTTTAATGGGCTTTGCTGGGGACAAACCCCTCCTCTGCCTTTTGTCCCGTTCCTCATTCTTGGAGTGCTGAGGGTGCAGACCCTTCTTCTGTAACTGCTGAGTGCTGAGTTGGGAGCCCTCATACCCTGGGGCGAGGGTCAGAGCTTCTCCCCAGCAGCCTCCCGGTGACGTTGATTGTCCCCAGGACCCCTGCCTCCCTGCTCGTCCACCTGAGCACCAGCATTGGAAGTGTTATAGATTCTAATGACCTTTAAGGGTCCAGGAAAGAGATGTGCAGAGACGCTGTGGGGGCCGGTTTCACCCCGCCCCACATTTGTTCGGCCACCTTAGGCTGACCGTCTCTGCCAGCCTAGATGCTCTGACCAGTAGTCTGCGCTTTCTTCAGTTAGGCCCCTGAATTAACGTACAAACAGCACCAGGTGTCAGAGCCCTGCCCGCTCAACTCCCAGACAGTCCAGGGTCAGTGGTGACCAAGGACCATGATGGCTACTGAGTCAACAGCCTTTTGAAGTAAACAGGAGTCCAGCCGGTCTTATTGGCCACCATCATCACGGTGTCTGTAGGCTTTTCTATGGTGACAGTGTGGTATACTGTTCCCCCGCCAAGATTATTAGCTCCCCTCTGGGTGCAGTAAGTCCTGCAAGCAGTAGTCTACTCTTTTGGGACACACTCTTGTTGTTTTATGAGAGAAACTCCAGGTCAAGTGATGTTCACACGAGTCGTCATGGTGCCCTGTTGCCCCCGGTTATCTCTCTGGATGTTGGAGTTGGAGGGCCTCCTCACTCGAGGTCGGTGTGCCCACGGAGCGAACCCTGCAACTTCAGGGCATGGTTGGTGGTTAGGATCACCACGTGGGGTCCTTTTCCCTTAGGAGGGAGGTGGCCTTTTGGGCTGCTGATTTCCAGGTTTTTAGATACCGCCAGTATCTTGGCCAGATGTGGCAGTGGGCCAAGCCCCTTAGTGACCGTAGTTTATCCTACCTGGATGGCATTCTTGCATTGTTCCATTTCAAGCGGTCCCAGTTTTTGCACTAATTCTCCAATGGCGATTCACCTTTCACCGGGAATGTAAAGGTCAAAGGGTTTAGCTAAATTAGGGAGTTCCAGGGCAAGGGTCTGAATTGACTGCTCTTTCCATTCTTGAAAGGCCACTTCTGGATTCTATTCAAAAGGATCATCATCTTTTCCTTTCAGTGTTTCATATAGAGGCCCAGCTAGTAGACTGTAGTTAGGGATCCAGAAGCAGCAAACCCTGGCCTCCCCAGGAACCCCTAAGCTGTCTTCTAGTTTTAGAAAGGGGTAAGGCTGAAAATGGTTTCTTCCCTTTCCTGGGATGGGCTTCTCTGACCTTCTGTGAGAATGAAGCCCAGGCAGGTCACCGCAGTCTGTGATATTTGAGCTTTTTCTTGGACAACTTCTATCCTTTATTGGCTTGGTAGTTCAGAGGCCTCCTTAGTAGGGCTGGTGATCAGAATGTCGTCTGCATATTGAAGGAGGGTTTCCTTTTCCAGAGGTAGAACTTTTAGGTCTTTAGCTAAGCTTTCCCCAAAGATGGTGTGGGAATTTTTGCACCCTTGGGGCCAGACGGCCCGGAAGTATTGTTTTAGTTGTATGTGGAGTCCTGCCACTCACAAGCCAAAATTTCTTGTGACTCTGGGACTAATGGAATACAAAAGAAGGCATCATTGAAGACTAATACAGAATACCATGTCCTGGTGGTTGGTAGAATGACCAGCAGGGTGTAGGAATTAGGAGCAACTGGAGGTATATCCTCGGTGGCTTCACTGACTGTCCTGACATCCTTTACCAGGTCCCCAGCAGCCCATGGGGCTCTCGTGGTCAGACCAATCCCAGAATATGGAGCTCACCTGGGCAGGTACCCCACCCCCACCCCAGCCCACGGGGCTCTCGTGGTCAGGCCCCTCCCAGGATACAGAGCTACCCTTGCAGGTACCGTGGCAGGGCTGGGCACACAGGAACCGTGCACATAGCCCTCATTGCAGAGCACCCCCAGCTCACCTGTCGCTCAGAGCTGACACAGAGCACCTCAGAGCAGGACTTGAACTAACAAACAGCAGCTGCGACAGGTCTGTGACCCTGGGCATCACTCCGTGAGGCCTCCCTCCACCTGGTCTTCCAGAGACTTCCACTGCACCCGGGGCACCAGGCCTCTGTCTCCAACCACCACCCACCCCTCCTCTGCCTGACTCCTGGGTTCCTCTCATTAGGAGAGGGTTTTCTTGAAGTTGTCTCCCACTCATGGGCCAGATAAAATGATTAGAAAACAAGCCAAAGCTGCAGCCCCTTGTCTATCCTGACTCTCAGGAGCCCGCACCTGTTCCTTGGACCTGGCCGGTTCAGCAAGTTCCATTTTCTGCAACTGTGAGCCCCTGAGGGGTGATGATTGGCTGACCTGGGCAGCCTTACCGTGCCGGCCAGCCCTCCCCAGGTGTGCCTGGGTTGAGATCAATATAAATACCACTCCAGGCAGCAAGAGCCCCTGCAGCTGTGCCTGACGCCATTTTCTCTGCCCTGTCAGCAGTCTCGGGGCTGGGCTGGTGGGAGGGAGTGAGAGGCCACGGCTTTGTGGGTGGCCCAGTGTGAGTGGGGCTCTGCTGGACTTTCTGCAGCAGTTGCCAGGCTGCCACCTGCTAAAGAAGAGGATGTGTCACCCATACCTGCTGCTGGAATTTCTCCCTGGGCAGAGGTGAGGAAGGAAAAAAGCAGTGGGGGCAGGGACAGGACGGGTATCTCAGGCAGGGAAATGGAAATCTTCCAGAAGAGCACCCAGGGCCAGGACCATCCTGGCTGGCCTGCAGGCACCAAGTCGGCCGGCATGCTGTCACTCGTGTGGCTCTATGGCCCTTCCTCTAGGCTTTCAAGTCCTTGTATATATTCAGGTGTTTTACCTGGGACGGGTGGGAATAGTTCAGCAGCAACTGGCCTGGGGCTCAGCTCACGTTTACTCACAGATGCCTCGGCACGGTGCCCCAGCTTTGCAATGAGGACGCTTGTTGCGTGGGGGCTGCTGGCTGAATGGGAGACGATTCCCCACCACTGACCAACTTCAGAATTGTTTACAACTGGAGCAAGTGCCCTGATACGGTTTTCCTCTGTGTAACTGGTGGGTTCTGTGTTTTTTTTCTCTTTTTCGTTTTTGGTTCAAGGTAGATTTTATTCCTCTTTTTTGTATTTACAGATATAAGCATGGAAATAATTTATTCATATAAATACATGTATGTGCAGGGAATAATTGTTTTTTCTGTTTTATTTTTTAAATTTTACTTCTTTTTAATTTTGAATTTTATTTTATATTTTTATACAGCAGGTTCTTATTGGTTATCTATTTTATACATATAAATGTATACATGCCAATCCCAGTCTCTCAACCCCTCCCACCACCACCCCCCCAACAGCTTTCCCCCCTTGTTGTCCATACGTTTGTTGTCTACATCTGTTGCTCTATTTATGCCTTGCAAAATGGTTAATCTGTACAGTTTTTCTAGGTTCCACATATATGCATGAATATACAAGATTTGTTTTTCTCTTTCTGACTTACTTCACTCTGTATGACAGTCTCTAGATCCATCGACGTCTCTACAAATGACCCAATTTCATTCCTTTTCATGGCTTAGTAATATTCCATTTTATATATGTACCACAGCTTTATGCATTCGTCTGTCTGTGGGCATTTAGGTTGCTTCCATTACCTCGATATTGTAAATAGTGATGCAATGAACATTGCGGTGAATGACTCTTTTTGATTTATGGTTTTGTCTGGGTATATGTCCAGTACTGGGATTGCTGTATCATATGGTAATTCTATTGTTAGTTTCTTAAGAAATTCCATATTGTTCTCCATAATGACTGTATCAATTTATATTCCCAACAATAGTGGAAGAGGGTTCCTTTTCTCCACACCCTTTCCAGCATTTTTTGTTTGTAGATTTTCAATGATGCCTATTCTACCAGGTGTGAGGTGATACCTCATTGTTGAATCCATTTCGTTGAGCAAGGGGTAGCTCTTGTCTATTACATATTTGGCTTATGGAACGGTATCTGTGCTAATTTCAAACTCTGCTTTTATGCAGCACCCCAACTCACCTTCCCCTTAAGCAGGCATAAGTTGGTTTTCTAAACTTGAGACCCTGTTCTGTTTTGTAATTCAGTTCATGTGTAGCCAAGTTCACATTCCGTGTATTAGTGATACCTTATGATGTTTCTTTTTCTGTGTGACTTATTTCACTTAGAATCATCGTGCCTCAATCCACTCATTATGCTGGTACGGGCCTGGTGACATAGATTTCATTGCAGAGTGGTATTCTGTTGTACAGAAGTACCGCAACTTCTTTATCCATTATTTGCTCTCTGGGATATTTAACTTGTGCTGTAGAAGAGATTCCTGTAAAAAGAGCCGTCCCAAATTTTGGGGTTGCTGTGTCTTTTTGATATTAATTTCCCTAAGCTATAGGACCATAAGTGGAAGTGCCCTAGGCTCTGTTGCTTTGTTTTTTAGATGTTTCAGGAAACACCATACACTTCTCCCGAGTGTCTGTTGGCAATTTACATCCCGCCCATCAGCATAACAAGGCTCCCAGTTCTCCATGGCCTGTCCTGCCTTTCTGGATTTTACACTTTATTCTGATGGCCCTTTTGACCGGGGGGAAGTGAGACTTCATTGTAGTGCAGATTTCCTTTGCAAGCTTGCTTGGTTGGCCAAAAAGGGCGTATGCGTTTTTTCCTGAATATATTCAGGAAAAAACGCATATGTCCTTTTGGCAAAGTGCATCATTGTGGACGTTCTGCCTCTTTTCCTACGCTTTCAATGCAATTCCAGTCTACCTCCTGAAATTGGTATCCTGCAATTCTGCCCCACTTTCAAGTCCTCTTGGCAGCCTTACTTCAGTATATTTTTGGACGATAGCTGTCATTTATAACTCTGCAGGTTTGTGAATTACAGAGACCCTGAGCTCCTTTCTTCAACTCGCTTTCTTTTGAGCTGGCCGCAACACCGCAGGATGGCTTCAGGCCCTAATCTGGTTCCGGCACGGCACGCTGAGCCTTTGGTTATTTCCTCTTCCTGGTGGGAAATGAGAGTTAAATTTGCCCGTCCAGACACCTCCAGCTAGTCTCTCATTGGTTCTCCCTATTCCTGTTCATCTTCCGCAGAAATTGCAAACTGGGCCAAACAGGAGGTTAAAGGCGCTGACTCTCCAAGTTGGGAGAGTGTTAGTAAAGGGTCTGGAATGTTGCACCCGAGTACCAGGGGAGGAAAACTGAGACATATTTGAACACGTCTCCCGTTCACACGGTTGATCATACTCGGGGTTCCACATGCATGTTTTAGCTGAAGGAAGAATACCTTAAACCTGGAGAGTTGAGACCCGTGGAATGGGTACCATGCAATATGACTTCTAAGGGTCTTCATTTGCTCACCGAACCTCTCCAATCCTATCACTGCTGCGTTTATGCCCCTGTACACACGCTTGATTCTCTTTCGGAGACATAGCAATCCATAGGTTTTAAGATACTTACTAGTCAGGTACATTCTTAGGCGTTTAATATGGGGTGTTGAGTCCATTTCGTTGAGCAAGGAGTAGCTCTTGTCTATTCCATATTTGGCTTAAGGAACTTTATCTGTGCTCATTTCAATCTCTGGTTCTATGCAGCACCCCAACTCACCTTCCCCCTTAAGCAAGCGTAAGTGGGTTTTCTAAACTTGAGACACTGTTCTGTTTTGTAATTCAGTTCATGTGTAGCCAAGTTCACATTCTGTGTATTAGTGATACCTTATGATGTTTCTTTTCTGTGTGACTTATTTCAGTTCGAATCATCATACCTGAATCCACTCATTATGCTGCTACGGGCCTGATGACATAGATTTCATTGCTGAGTGATATTGCATTGTACGTAAGTACCACAAGTTCTTTATCCATTTTTCACTTTCTGCGATATTGAACTTGTACCGTAAACGAGGTTCTTGTAAACAGAGGCGTCCCAAACTTTGGGGTGGCTGTGTCTTTTTGATTTTAATTTCCCTAAGCTATAGGACCATAAGTGGAAGTGCCCTAGGCTCTGTTGCTTTGTTTTTTAGATGTTTCAGGAAACACCATACACTTCTCCAGAATGGCTGTTGGCAATTTACATCCCGCCCATCAGCATAAGAAGGCTCCCAGTTCTCCATGGCCTGTCGTGCCTTTATGGATTTTACACTTTTTTCAGATGGCCCTTTTGACCGGGGGGAAGTGAGACTTCATTGTAGTGCAGATTTCCTTTGCAAGCTTGCTTGGTTGGCCAAAAAGGGCGTATGCGTTTTTTCCTGAATATATTCAGGAAAAAACGCATACGCCCTTTTTGGCCAAGTGCATCATTGTCGAGTTTCTGACTCTCTTCATATGCTTTCAATGCAATTCCAGTCTACCTCCTGAAATCGGTTTCCTGCAATTCTGCCTTGCTTTCAATGCCTCTTCATAGCCTTACCTCAATATATTTTTTAAAAATAGTTGGCCTTTATAACTCTGCAGGTTTTTGAATTGCAGTGGCCCTTAGCTCCATTTTTTAGCTCTTATTTTTGTGGTATTGCCCCATAACCACAGGATTCCTTGAAGCCCTATTTTTCTTCTGGGGCACCTGCTGTGCCTTTGGTTAATTCTTCTTACTGATGTGATATTAGAGTGACATGTGCCCATTGAAACCGCTACAGCTAGTTTCTCACTGGTTCCCCCTATTCCCATTCATCCTCTGCACTAACTGCAGACTGTGCGATACCAGAACTTAAAGGCATTGACTCCATGTGGGGATGTTGTTAGTAAAGCGGCTGGAATGTCGATCCGGAGCCCCAGGAGAGGAAAAATGAGGTGCGTTTTAGAAACCTTTCCCGATCATATGGTATACCAGTCGCTGGGTTTCCCAAGCATGGTTTAGCTGTAGGAAGATTCCCTTCAACCTGGAGTGTTGGGACCCTTGGACTGAGTAGCATGAAGTATTGCATTAAACTTTCGGCAGTTGCTCACCAAAGCTCACCAATCCTGTCAGCCCCAAGTGTCCAGCCTTATGTCTTATCCAGCTGTGGGTTTATATGTGGTCAATCCAGGTTGCATCACAGCCCCTGAGCGAATTTTGTAAGAATTTTTCTCTCTTTCATTGTTTCAGCGTTTTGTTTTTAAAATTTATTTCTATAATGGGGTTTAGCTCCTTTTCACTGCTGTGTTTGTGCCGCTCTGCACACACTTGATTCCCTTATGGAGATATATCAATACATGGGTTTTAAGATTCTTATTCCTCAGATATATTTCTCTGCGGTGTATAGGGTGTGTTGAGGCCTGTTCATTGAGCAAGGTGTAGATCTTGTCTAATACCTATTTGGTTTATTGAACGGTATCTGTGCTAATTTCAAACTCTGGTTTTATGCATCACCCCACCTCTCCTTTCCCCTTAAGCTGACATAAGTGTGTTTTCTAAATGTGAGACACTGTTCTGTTCTGTAATTCATTTCTTGTGCAGCCATATTTACCCTCCCTCTATAAGTGATATCTTATGATATGTTTCTTTTTCTGTTTGACTTATTTCAAGTAGTATTATCGGACCTAAATCCACTCTTTATCCTTCTACTAGCCTTATTACATTGATTTCATGGTGAAGAGATATTCCATTGTACATAAGTACCACATCTTCTTTATCCATTGTTCTCTTTCCTGGGATATTTAAGGTGTACTGAAGTTGAGGTTCTTGTAAACAGAGTAGCCCTAAACTGTGGTGTGCTTGTGTCTTGTTGATTTTTAGACTTCCCTAGATATACTCCCATGATTGGAAGTGTCCTATGCTCTGTAGCTCTGTTTTTTAGATGATTTAGGAACCACCATACACTTCTCCAGAGTGGCTCTCGGCAGTTCACACACTGCCCATCAGCGTATAAAGGCTCCCTGTTCTCCATGGCCTGTCCTGCATTTCTGGTTTTTACAATTTTTTAGGATGGCCCTTTTGACCGGTGGGAAGTGAGACTTCTTTGTTGTGCACATTTGCATTGCTTGCTTGCTTCATTGCCCATAAAGTGCGTATGCGTTTTTTCCTGGATATAATCAGGAAAAAACGCGTACGCCCTTTTGTGCCAACTGCATCATTGTCGAAATTCTGCCGCTTTTCATGTGCGTTAAAGACGAGTCCAACCTATCTCTTGAAATCTGTTTCTTGCAATTCTGTCTTGCATTCAGATCCTCTTCTTTGCCTTACCTCAACATATTTTTGGACGTTAGTTTTCATTTATAACTCTGCAGGTTTGTGAATTGCAGTGACCCTGAGCTCCATTTTTTAAGTTGCTCTTTTGTGAGCTGGCCTCAAACCCGCAGGATTGCTTCAGGCCCTATTTTGGCTCCGGCGAGGCAGGCTGAGCCTTTCTTTAATTCTTACTCTTAATGGGAAATTAGAGTGATATGTGCCCGTCCAAACCCCTACAACTCTTCTCTCATTGGTTCCCCCTCTTCCCGTTCATCCTCCTCACAATTTGCAAAATGTGTGAAACAGAAGTTTAAATGTGCTGATTCTCCAAGTGGGGAGATTCTAAGTAGCGTGGCTGGAATGGTGAACAGGAGCACCAGGAGAGGATAAATGAGGTGCATTTTAGACACATCTCCCGATCACATGGTGTACAGTCCTCTGGGTTTTCCATGCATGTTTTAGCTGTAGGAAGATCCCTTGAACCTGCAGATTTGGGACCCATTGAATGGGTACCAGGTAGTATTACTTTAAAGGGTGTGCATTTCCTCACCCAACCTCACATTTCTCTTAGCGCAAACAGTTTCCAGCCTTATGTCTCATCCTGCTGTGGGTCTAGATGTGTTCAATCCATGTTGCATCACCGTCCCTGAGGAAAAGTTGTAAGAGGTTTTCTCTGTCTCTCTGTCGTTTATTTTTTTCAATTTATTACTATATTGGTTACAGCTGATTTTCAAAGCTCTGTTTCTTGCTGCTGTACATCCACTTGATTCGCGTACAGAGAGACATCAATAAATTCTTTTTCAGATTCTTACCAGTCGTATATATTCTTTTCCGGTGACTTGAGTGTGCTGAGTGCAGTTCTTTTAGCTACCGTGTAGGCCTTGTTGATTATCAGTTTGGTATTTGGAATGGTATCTTTGCTAATTTCAACCTCCTGGATGATGCCTCACCCCTCCCCACCTTTCCCGTTTAGCAGCCTTATGCGTGTTTTCTACATATTTGACTATGTTTTTGTTTTGTAATTTATTTCATGTGTAGCCATTTTGGATTCCACCTTTAAGTGATATCTTATGATATGTGTCTTTTTCTTTTTGAATTCTGTCACTTAGAATGATCATACGTAACTCCTCCGGAGTTGTTACAACTGGCCATATTTCATTGATTTCCAGGCTGAATAATATTCCACTCTACCTAAGTACCACATCTCTATCCATTTTTTCCCTCCAGAGACATTTAAGTTATATCCTAGTCGAGGATCTTTTAAACAGAGAGGGGGTAAATATTGGGGTGCCTGTGTCCTCTCGATTTTTGTTTTTCCCAAGATATACGCCCATGAGTGCAAGTGCCCTATGCTCTGTAGCTCATTTTTTAGATGCTTTAGTAAACACAATACACTTCTCCAGAATGGCCATTGGCAATATACATTTCCACTATAAGTCTCACAGGGCTCCCTCTTCTCGTTGCCCTGTCCTGCATTTCTGTTGTTTACGCTTTATGAGGATGGCTCTTCTGACTGATGCGAAGTGATATCTTTTGTAGTATTGACTTCCAGTGCCCACCTGTTTGGTTGGCTAAAAAAGTGTATGCTCTTTTCTTGAATATATACAGAAAAGAACGCATACACCCTTTTTGGCCAACTGCAATGTTGGCAATGTTGGCAATGTTCAGCTCCTTTTCTTGTGCTTAATGGCGAGTCCTTTCTACCTCCTCAAATCCCTTTCCTGCCATTCTCCCTTGCTTACAAGTCCTTTTCTCTGACTTTCCTCAAGACATTTTTCAGTGATGGATATTTTCAACTCTGCAGTTTTGTGAATTTTACTGCCCCTGAGTTCCATTGTTCAACTCGTGTTTATGGGAACTGGCCACAAAGCAGCGGGATTTCCTCAAGCCCTATACTGTTTCCATGGGCAACCCTAGCCTTTGGTCAATTCGTCTTCCTGATTGGAAATTAGAGTGACATGTGCCTGTCTGAACACCTAGGACTTGTCTCTCATTGTTCCTCATCCTTCCGCTTCATCCTCTGGACAAATTCCAAACTGTACGCAACAGGATGTTGACAGTGCTGACATCTCCAAGTGGGGAGACTGTTAGTAAAGACGCTGGAGGGGTGAACCCGAGCACCAGGAGATGAGGAGATGAGATGCCTTTTCCAAACTCTTCCCGATCAGACGGTATACCATCCTCTGGGTGTGACAGACATGTTTTAGCAGTAGGAAGAGTCCCATTCATGTAAGGAGAACACCAGGGCTTTTTCAAAATCAGTGTCTCCCCGAAACCCAAACTGGGGAATTTTTTAAGCTACGGCTACACATATGTTCATTAAGGGCCTTGGGAAGTAGGCAGAGTCCAAACTTTAGATGATTGAAGTCTTCAGGGTCAGAAGCACTCACCACCAGCTTCCCTTAGGCTACACTTTAACTGTCATTGATAGATGATGTCAATAAAAATATCTATTCTTTTTCAGATTATTTCCCCTTATAGGTTATTGCAAAATGTTGAGTGTAGTTCCCTGTGCTATACAGTAGTTCCTTGTTGATGATCTATTTTATACATAGCAGTGTGTATGTGTTCATTCCAAACTGTTAATTTATCCCTCCTCCCACCTTTCCCCTTTGGTAATAATAAATTATAAGATTTTATACTTCTCAGAAATGGGGGAGCTGAAAGAGAGGTATCATTTTCAATGGAAAAGCATTTAAAACAAGATTGAAGGTTTAACCAAGATTATTAGCTGTACATCCTTGGAAAGAAATCACTTCGTTTCTCTAATATTGACCTGACAAATAAGACAAACCTTTTCACTGAACTTGCTTATAAAAAGTGATGGAAATATCAAATGGAAGTGTTAAAAACATCTTATTTTACCCGAGCCTTATACACTGTTCTATGTTAACTACAGTTTGGCTCACACATCTGTTCATTGAGGTTACAATAGTCTCAATTTCTGTTACTGATCCTCCAGAGTGGACCCCAACAAGTGTCCCCCTGCCCAGTGTCATTGGGGCCAACAGATCGAGACTGAGTTTGGTTCACAAGCAAAGGAAACTTTATATTTTGATCAGAGAATGGAGAGGTGAGAGCATGCACTACCCCGTGGGCTGTGGGCTGTGGGCTGGGCTGCTGTGTAGAGATCCTGTCAGAGTCAGTGGGAGGGAGGGAGGCGGCGGAGCTCTCGAGGGCCGGGTTGGCTGTAGCTCAGGCTCTATATCGTGGAGTCTGCACTGGGCCCCAGGAGCTGAGGTGTCGACCCAGCCATTCTGCACTAGGAAATCTGGTCTGAAGTGCCGGGTGTGGAACCTCTGCATGCGGGACCCTAGGAGCACGTGAAATTAGACAAAGCACAAAGGATAAAAAAGGTTAGACTTGACTTTATTGCCCAGATTCTATTTTTATCTCCCAGGGATTTTTAATGGGCTTTGCTGGGGACAAACCCCTCCTCTGCCTTTTGTCCCGTTCCTCATTCTTGGAGTGCTGAGGGTGCAGACCCTTCTTCTGTAACTGCTGAGTGCTGAGTTGGGAGCCCTCATACCCTGGGGCGAGGGTCAGAGCTTCTCCCCAGCAGCCTCCCGGTGACGTTGATTGTCCCCAGGACCCCTGCCTCCCTGCTCGTCCACCTGAGCACCAGCATTGGAAGTGTTATAGATTCTAATGACCTTTAAGGGTCCAGGAAAGAGATGTGCAGAGACGCTGTGGGGGCCGGTTTCACCCCGCCCCACATTTGTTCGGCCACCTTAGGCTGACCGTCTCTGCCAGCCTAGATGCTCTGACCAGTAGTCTGCGCTTTCTTCAATTAGGCCCCTGAATTAACGTACAAACAGCACCAGGTGTCAGAGCCCTGCCCGCTCAACTCCCAGACAGTCCAGGGTCAGTGGTGACCAAGGACCATGATGGCTACTGAGTCAACAGCCTTTTGAAGTAAACAGGAGTCCAGCCGGTCTTATTGGCCACCATCATCACGGTGTCTGTAGGCTTTTCTATGGTGACAGTGTGGTATACTGTTCCCCCGCCAAGATTATTAGCTCCCCTCTGGGTGCAGTAAGTCCTGCAAGCAGTAGTCTACTCTTTTGGGACACACTCTTGTTGTTTTATGAGAGAAACTCCAGGTCAAGTGATGTTCACACGAGTCGTCATGGTGCCCTGTTGCCCCCGGTTATCTCTCTGGATGTTGGAGTTGGAGGGCCTCCTCACTCGAGGTCGGTGTGCCCACGGAGCGAACCCTGCAACTTCAGGGCATGGTTGGTGGTTAGGATCACCACGTGGGGTCCTTTTCCCTTAGGAGGGAGGTGGCCTTTTGGGCTGCTGATTTCCAGGTTTTTAGATACCGCCAGTATCTTGGCCAGATGTGGCAGTGGGCCAAGCCCCTTAGTGACCGTAGTTTATCCTACCTGGATGGCATTCTTGCATTGTTCCATTTCAAGCGGTCCCAGTTTTTGCACTAATTCTCCAATGGCGATTCACCTTTCACCGGGAATGTAAAGGTCAAAGGGTTTAGCTAAATTAGGGAGTTCCAGGGCAAGGGTCTGAATTGACTGCTCTTTCCATTCTTGAAAGGCCACTTCTGGATTCTATTCAAAAGGATCATCATCTTTTCCTTTCAGTGTTTCATATAGAGGCCCAGCTAGTAGACTGTAGTTAGGGATCCAGAAGCAGCAAACCCTGGCCTCCCCAGGAACCCCTAAGCTGTCTTCTAGTTTTAGAAAGGGGTAAGGCTGAAAATGGTTTCTTCCCTTTCCTGGGATGGGCTTCTCTGACCTTCTGTGAGAATGAAGCCCAGGCAGGTCACCGCAGTCTGTGATATTTGAGCTTTTTCTTGGACAACTTCTATCCTTTATTGGCTTGGTAGTTCAGAGGCCTCCTTAGTAGGGCTGGTGATCAGAATGTCGTCTGCATATTGAAGGAGGGTTTCCTTTTCCAGAGGTAGAACTTTTAGGTCTTTAGCTAAGCTTTCCCCAAAGATGGTGTGGGAATTTTTGCACCCTTGGGGCCAGACGGCCCGGAAGTATTGTTTTAGTTGTATGTGGAGTCCTGCCACTCACAAGCCAAAATTTCTTGTGACTCTGGGACTAATGGAATACAAAAGAAGGCATCATTGAAGACTAATACAGAATACCATGTCCTGGTGGTTGGTAGAATGACCAGCAGGGTGTAGGAATTAGGAGCAACTGGAGGTATATCCTCGGTGGCTTCACTGACTGTCCTGACATCCTTTACCAGGTCCCCAGCAGCCCATGGGGCTCTCGTGGTCAGACCAATCCCAGAATATGGAGCTCACCTGGGCAGGTACCCCACCCCCACCCCAGCCCACGGGGCTCTCGTGGTCAGGCCCCTCCCAGGATACAGAGCTACCCTTGCAGGTACCGTGGCAGGGCTGGGCACACAGGAACCGTGCACATAGCCCTCATTGCAGAGCACCCCCAGCTCACCTGTCGCTCAGAGCTGACACAGAGCACCTCAGAGCAGGACTTGAACTAACAAACAGCAGCTGCGACAGGTCTGTGACCCTGGGCATCACTCCGTGAGGCCTCCCTCCACCTGGTCTTCCAGAGACTTCCACTGCACCCGGGGCACCAGGCCTCTGTCTCCAACCACCACCCACCCCTCCTCTGCCTGACTCCTGGGTTCCTCTCATTAGGAGAGGGTTTTCTTGAAGTTGTCTCCCACTCATGGGCCAGATAAAATGATTAGAAAACAAGCCAAAGCTGCAGCCCCTTGTCTATCCTGACTCTCAGGAGCCCACACCTGTTCCTTGGACCTGGCCGGTTCAGCAAGTTCCATTTTCTGCAACTGTGAGCCCCTGAGGGGTGATGATTGGCTGACCTGGGCAGCCTTACCGTGCCGGCCAGCCCTCCCCAGGTGTGCCTGGGTTGAGATCAATATAAATACCACTCCAGGCAGCAAGAGCCCCTGCAGCCGTGCCTGACGCCATTTTCTCTGCCCTGTCAGCAGTCTCGGGGCTGGGCTGGTGGGAGGGAGTGAGAGGCCACGGCTTTGTGGGTGGCCCAGTGTGAGTGGGGCTCTGCTGGACTTTCTGCAGCAGTTGCCAGGCTGCCACCTGCTAAAGAAGAGGATGTGTCACCCATACCTGCTGCTGGAATTTCTCCCTGGGCAGAGGTGAGGAAGGAAAAAAGCAGTGGGGGCAGGGACAGGACGGGTATCTCAGGCAGGGAAATGGAAATCTTCCAGAAGAGCACCCAGGGCCAGGACCATCCTGGCTGGCCTGCAGGCACCAAGTCGGCCGGCATGCTGTCACTCGTGTGGCTCTATGGCCCTTCCTCTAGGCTTTCAAGTCCTTGTATATATTCAGGTGTTTTACCTGGGACGGGTGGGAATAGTTCAGCAGCAACTGGCCTGGGGCTCAGCTCACGTTTACTCACAGATGCCTCGGCACGGTGCCCCAGCTTTGCAATGAGGACGCTTGTTGCGTGGGGGCTGCTGGCTGAATGGGAGACGATTCCCCACCACTGACCAACTTCAGAATTGTTTACAACTGGAGCAAGTGCCCTGATACGGTTTTCCTCTGTGTAACTGGTGGGTTCTGTGTTTTTTTTCTCTTTTTCGTTTTTGGTTCAAGGTAGATTTTATTCCTCTTTTTTGTATTTACAGATATAAGCATGGAAATAATTTATTCATATAAATACATGTATGTGCAGGGAATAATTGTTTTTTCTGTTTTATTTTTTAAATTTTACTTCTTTTTAATTTTGAATTTTATTTTATATTTTTATACAGCAGGTTCTTATTGGTTATCTATTTTATACATATAAATGTATACATGCCAATCCCAGTCTCTCAACCCCTCCCACCACCACCCCCCCAACAGCTTTCCCCCCTTGTTGTCCATACGTTTGTTGTCTACATCTGTTGCTCTATTTATGCCTTGCAAAATGGTTAATCTGTACAGTTTTTCTAGGTTCCACATATATGCATGAATATACAAGATTTGTTTTTCTCTTTCTGACTTACTTCACTCTGTATGACAGTCTCTAGATCCATCGACGTCTCTACAAATGACCCAATTTCATTCCTTTTCATGGCTTAGTAATATTCCATTTTATATATGTACCACAGCTTTATGCATTCGTCTGTCTGTGGGCATTTAGGTTGCTTCCATTACCTCGATATTGTAAATAGTGATGCAATGAACATTGCGGTGAATGACTCTTTTTGATTTATGGTTTTGTCTGGGTATATGTCCAGTACTGGGATTGCTGTATCATATGGTAATTCTATTGTTAGTTTCTTAAGAAATTCCATATTGTTCTCCATAATGACTGTATCAATTTATATTCCCAACAATAGTGGAAGAGGGTTCCTTTTCTCCACACCCTTTCCAGCATTTTTTGTTTGTAGATTTTCAATGATGCCTATTCTACCAGGTGTGAGGTGATACCTCATTGTTGAATCCATTTCGTTGAGCAAGGGGTAGCTCTTGTCTATTACATATTTGGCTTATGGAACGGTATCTGTGCTAATTTCAAACTCTGCTTTTATGCAGCACCCCAACTCACCTTCCCCTTAAGCAGGCATAAGTTGGTTTTCTAAACTTGAGACCCTGTTCTGTTTTGTAATTCAGTTCATGTGTAGCCAAGTTCACATTCCGTGTATTAGTGATACCTTATGATGTTTCTTTTTCTGTGTGACTTATTTCACTTAGAATCATCGTGCCTCAATCCACTCATTATGCTGGTACGGGCCTGGTGACATAGATTTCATTGCTGAGTGGTATTCTGTTGTACAGAAGTACCGCAACTTCTTTATCCATTATTTGCTCTCTGGGATATTTAACTTGTGCCGTAGAAGAGATTCCTGTAAAAAGAGCCGTCCCAAATTTTGGGGTTGCTGTGTCTTTTTGATATTAATTTCCCTAAGCTATAGGACCATAAGTGGAAGTGCCCTAGGCTCTGTTGCTTTGTTTTTTAGATGTTTCAGGAAACACCATACACTTCTCCCGAGTGTCTGTTGGCAATTTACATCCCGCCCATCAGCATAACAAGGCTCCCAGTTCTCCATGGCCTGTCCTGCCTTTCTGGATTTTACACTTTATTCTGATGGCCCTTTTGACCGGGGGGAAGTGAGACTTCATTGTAGTGCAGATTTCCTTTGCAAGCTTGCTTGGTTGGCCAAAAAGGGCGTATGCGTTTTTTCCTGAATATATTCAGGAAAAAACGCATATGTCCTTTTGGCAAAGTGCATCATTGTGGACGTTCTGCCTCTTTTCCTACGCTTTCAATGCAATTCCAGTCTACCTCCTGAAATTGGTATCCTGCAATTCTGCCCCACTTTCAAGTCCTCTTGGCAGCCTTACTTCAGTATATTTTTGGACGATAGCTGTCATTTATAACTCTGCAGGTTTGTGAATTACAGAGACCCTGAGCTCCTTTCTTCAACTCGCTTTCTTTTGAGCTGGCCGCAACACCGCAGGATGGCTTCAGGCCCTAATCTGGTTCCGGCACGGCACGCTGAGCCTTTGGTTATTTCCTCTTCCTGGTGGGAAATGAGAGTTAAATTTGCCCGTCCAGACACCTCCAGCTAGTCTCTCATTGGTTCTCCCTATTCCTGTTCATCTTCCGCAGAAATTGCAAACTGGGCCAAACAGGAGGTTAAAGGCGCTGACTCTCCAAGTTGGGAGAGTGTTAGTAAAGGGTCTGGAATGTTGCACCCGAGTACCAGGGGAGGAAAACTGAGACATATTTGAACACGTCTCCCGTTCACACGGTTGATCATACTCGGGGTTCCACATGCATGTTTTAGCTGAAGGAAGAATACCTTAAACCTGGAGAGTTGAGACCCGTGGAATGGGTACCATGCAATATGACTTCTAAGGGTCTTCATTTGCTCACCGAACCTCTCCAATCCTATCACTGCTGCGTTTATGCCCCTGTACACACGCTTGATTCTCTTTCGGAGACATAGCAATCCATAGGTTTTAAGATACTTACTAGTCAGGTACATTCTTAGGCGTTTAATATGGGGTGTTGAGTCCATTTCGTTGAGCAAGGAGTAGCTCTTGTCTATTCCATATTTGGCTTAAGGAACTTTATCTGTGCTCATTTCAATCTCTGGTTCTATGCAGCACCCCAACTCACCTTCCCCCTTAAGCAAGCGTAAGTGGGTTTTCTAAACTTGAGACCCTGTTCTGTTTTGTAATTCAGTTCATGTGTAGCCAAGTTCACATTCTGTGTATTAGTGATACCTTATGATGTTTCTTTTCTGTGTGACTTATTTCAGTTCGAATCATCATACCTGAATCCACTCATTATGCTGCTACGGGCCTGATGACATAGATTTCATTGCTGAGTGATATTGCATTGTACGTAAGTACCACAAGTTCTTTATCCATTTTTCACTTTCTGCGATATTGAACTTGTACCGTAAACGAGGTTCTTGTAAACAGAGGCGTCCCAAACTTTGGGGTGGCTGTGTCTTTTTGATTTTAATTTCCCTAAGCTATAGGACCATAAGTGGAAGTGCCCTAGGCTCTGTTGCTTTGTTTTTTAGATGTTTCAGGAAACACCATACACTTCTCCAGAATGGCTGTTGGCAATTTACATCCCGCCCATCAGCATAAGAAGGCTCCCAGTTCTCCATGGCCTGTCGTGCCTTTATGGATTTTACACTTTTTTCAGATGGCCCTTTTGACCGGGGGGAAGTGAGACTTCATTGTAGTGCAGATTTCCTTTGCAAGCTTGCTTGGTTGGCCAAAAAGGGCGTATGCGTTTTTTCCTGAATATATTCAGGAAAAAACGCATACGCCCTTTTTGGCCAAGTGCATCATTGTCGAGTTTCTGACTCTCTTCATATGCTTTCAATGCAATTCCAGTCTACCTCCTGAAATCGGTTTCCTGCAATTCTGCCTTGCTTTCAATGCCTCTTCATAGCCTTACCTCAATATATTTTTTAAAAATAGTTGGCCTTTATAACTCTGCAGGTTTTTGAATTGCAGTGGCCCTTAGCTCCATTTTTTAGCTCTTATTTTTGTGGTATTGCCCCATAACCACAGGATTCCTTGAAGCCCTATTTTTCTTCTGGGGCACCTGCTGTGCCTTTGGTTAATTCTTCTTACTGATGTGATATTAGAGTGACATGTGCCCATTGAAACCGCTACAGCTAGTTTCTCACTGGTTCCCCCTATTCCCATTCATCCTCTGCACTAACTGCAGACTGTGCGATACCAGAACTTAAAGGCATTGACTCCATGTGGGGATGTTGTTAGTAAAGCGGCTGGAATGTCGATCCGGAGCCCCAGGAGAGGAAAAATGAGGTGCGTTTTAGAAACCTTTCCCGATCATATGGTATACCAGTCGCTGGGTTTCCCAAGCATGGTTTAGCTGTAGGAAGATTCCCTTCAACCTGGAGTGTTGGGACCCTTGGACTGAGTAGCATGAAGTATTGCATTAAACTTTCGGCAGTTGCTCACCAAAGCTCACCAATCCTGTCAGCCCCAAGTGTCCAGCCTTATGTCTTATCCAGCTGTGGGTTTATATGTGGTCAATCCAGGTTGCATCACAGCCCCTGAGCGAATTTTGTAAGAATTTTTCTCTCTTTCATTGTTTCAGCGTTTTGTTTTTAAAATTTATTTCTATAATGGGGTTTAGCTCCTTTTCACTGCTGTGTTTGTGCCGCTCTGCACACACTTGATTCCCTTATGGAGATATATCAATACATGGGTTTTAAGATTCTTATTCCTCAGATATATTTCTCTGCGGTGTATAGGGTGTGTTGAGGCCTGTTCATTGAGCAAGGTGTAGATCTTGTCTAATACCTATTTGGTTTATTGAACGGTATCTGTGCTAATTTCAAACTCTGGTTTTATGCATCACCCCACCTCTCCTTTCCCCTTAAGCTGACATAAGTGTGTTTTCTAAATGTGAGACACTGTTCTGTTCTGTAATTCATTTCTTGTGCAGCCATATTTACCCTCCCTCTATAAGTGATATCTTATGATATGTTTCTTTTTCTGTTTGACTTATTTCAAGTAGTATTATCGGACCTAAATCCACTCTTTATCCTTCTACTAGCCTTATTACATTGATTTCATGGTGAAGAGATATTCCATTGTACATAAGTACCACATCTTCTTTATCCATTGTTCTCTTTCCTGGGATATTTAAGGTGTACTGAAGTTGAGGTTCTTGTAAACAGAGTAGCCCTAAACTGTGGTGTGCTTGTGTCTTGTTGATTTTTAGACTTCCCTAGATATACTCCCATGATTGGAAGTGTCCTATGCTCTGTAGCTCTGTTTTTTAGATGATTTAGGAACCACCATACACTTCTCCAGAGTGGCTCTCGGCAGTTCACACACTGCCCATCAGCGTATAAAGGCTCCCTGTTCTCCATGGCCTGTCCTGCATTTCTGGTTTTTACAATTTTTTAGGATGGCCCTTTTGACCGGTGGGAAGTGAGACTTCTTTGTTGTGCACATTTGCATTGCTTGCTTGCTTCGTTGCCCATAAAGTGCGTATGCGTTTTTTCCTGGATATAATCAGGAAAAAACGCGTACGCCCTTTTGGGCCAACTGCATCATTGTCGAAATTCTGCCGCTTTTCATGTGCGTTAAAGACGAGTCCAATCTATCTCTTGAAATCTGTTTCTTGCAATTCTGTCTTGCATTCAGATCCTCTTCTTTGCCTTACCTCAACATATTTTTGGACGTTAGTTTTCATTTATAACTCTGCAGGTTTGTGAATTGCAGTGACCCTGAGCTCCATTTTTTAAGTTGCTCTTTTGTGAGCTGGCCTCAAACCCGCAGGATTGCTTCAGGCCCTATTTTGGCTCCGGCGAGGCAGGCTGAGCCTTTCTTTAATTCTTACTCTTAATGGGAAATTAGAGTGATATGTGCCCGTCCAAACCCCTACAACTCTTCTCTCATTGGTTCCCCCTCTTCCCGTTCATCCTCCTCACAATTTGCAAAATGTGTGAAACAGAAGTTTAAATGTGCTGATTCTCCAAGTGGGGAGATTCTAAGTAGCGTGGCTGGAATGGTGAACAGGAGCACCAGGAGAGGATAAATGAGGTGCATTTTAGACACATCTCCCGATCACATGGTGTACAGTCCTCTGGGTTTTCCATGCATGTTTTAGCTGTAGGAAGATCCCTTGAACCTGCAGATTTGGGACCCATTGAATGGGTACCAGGTAGTATTACTTTAAAGGGTGTGCATTTCCTCACCCAACCTCACATTTCTCTTAGCGCAAACAGTTTCCAGCCTTATGTCTCATCCTGCTGTGGGTCTAGATGTGTTCAATCCATGTTGCATCACCGTCCCTGAGGAAAAGTTGTAAGAGGTTTTCTCTGTCTCTCTGTCGTTTATTTTTTTCAATTTATTACTATATTGGTTACAGCTGATTTTCAAAGCTCTGTTTCTTGCTGCTGTACATCCACTTGATTCGCGTACAGAGAGACATCAATAAATTCTTTTTCAGATTCTTACCAGTCGTATATATTCTTTTCCGGTGACTTGAGTGTGCTGAGTGCAGTTCTTTTAGCTACCGTGTAGGCCTTGTTGATTATCAGTTTGGTATTTGGAATGGTATCTTTGCTAATTTCAACCTCCTGGATGATGCCTCACCCCTCCCCACCTTTCCCGTTTAGCAGCCTTATGCGTGTTTTCTACATATTTGACTATGTTTTTGTTTTGTAATTTATTTCATGTGTAGCCATTTTGGATTCCACCTTTAAGTGATATCTTATGATATGTGTCTTTTTCTTTTTGAATTCTGTCACTTAGAATGATCATACGTAACTCCTCCGGAGTTGTTACAACTGGCCATATTTCATTGATTTCCAGGCTGAATAATATTCCACTCTACCTAAGTACCACATCTCTATCCATTTTTTCCCTCCAGAGACATTTAAGTTATATCCTAGTCGAGGATCTTTTAAACAGAGAGGGGGTAAATATTGGGGTGCCTGTGTCCTCTCGATTTTTGTTTTTCCCAAGATATACGCCCATGAGTGCAAGTGCCCTATGCTCTGTAGCTCATTTTTTAGATGCTTTAGTAAACACAATACACTTCTCCAGAATGGCCATTGGCAATATACATTTCCACTATAAGTCTCACAGGGCTCCCTCTTCTCGTTGCCCTGTCCTGCATTTCTGTTGTTTACGCTTTATGAGGATGGCTCTTCTGACTGATGCGAAGTGATATCTTTCGTAGTATTGACTTCCAGTGCCCACCTGTTTGGTTGGCTAAAAAAGTGTATGCTCTTTTCTTGAATATATACAGAAAAGAACGCATACACCCTTTTTGGCCAACTGCAATGTTGGCAATGTTGGCAATGTTCAGCTCCTTTTCTTGTGCTTAATGGCGAGTCCTTTCTACCTCCTCAAATCCCTTTCCTGCCATTCTCCCTTGCTTACAAGTCCTTTTCTCTGACTTTCCTCAAGACATTTTTCAGTGATGGATATTTTCAACTCTGCAGTTTTGTGAATTTTACTGCCCCTGAGTTCCATTGTTCAACTCGTGTTTATGGGAACTGGCCACAAAGCAGCGGGATTTCCTCAAGCCCTATACTGTTTCCATGGGCAACCCTAGCCTTTGGTCAATTCGTCTTCCTGATTGGAAATTAGAGTGACATGTGCCTGTCTGAACACCTAGGACTTGTCTCTCATTGTTCCTCATCCTTCCGCTTCATCCTCTGGACAAATTCCAAACTGTACGCAACAGGATGTTGACAGTGCTGACATCTCCAAGTGGGGAGACTGTTAGTAAAGACGCTGGAGGGGTGAACCCGAGCACCAGGAGATGAGGAGATGAGATGCCTTTTCCAAACTCTTCCCGATCAGACGGTATACCATCCTCTGGGTGTGACAGACATGTTTTAGCAGTAGGAAGAGTCCCATTCATGTAAGGAGAACACCAGGGCTTTTTCAAAATCAGTGTCTCCCCGAAACCCAAACTGGGGAATTTTTTAAGCTACGGCTACACATATGTTCATTAAGGGCCTTGGGAAGTAGGCAGAGTCCAAACTTTAGATGATTGAAGTCTTCAGGGTCAGAAGCACTCACCACCAGCTTCCCTTAGGCTACACTTTAACTGTCATTGATAGATGATGTCAATAAAAATATCTATTCTTTTTCAGATTATTTCCCCTTATAGGTTATTGCAAAATGTTGAGTGTAGTTCCCTGTGCTATACAGTAGTTCCTTGTTGATGATCTATTTTATACATAGCAGTGTGTATGTGTTCATTCCAAACTGTTAATTTATCCCTCCTCCCACCTTTCCCCTTTGGTAATAATAAATTATAAGATTTTATACTTCTCAGAAATGGGGGAGCTGAAAGAGAGGTATCATTTTCAATGGAAAAGCATTTAAAACAAGATTGAAGGTTTAACCAAGATTATTAGCTGTACATCCTTGGAAAGAAATCACTTCGTTTCTCTAATATTGACCTGACAAATAAGACAAACCTTTTCACTGAACTTGCTTATAAAAAGTGATGGAAATATCAAATGGAAGTGTTAAAAACATCTTATTTTACCCGAGCCTTATACACTGTTCTATGTTAACTACAGTTTGGCTCACACATCTGTTCATTGAGGTTACAATAGTCTCAATTCCTGTTACTGATCCTCCAGAGTGGACCCCAACAAGTGTCCCCCTGCCCAGTGTCATTGGGGCCAACAGATCGAGACTGAGTTTGGTTCACAAGCAAAGGAAACTTTATATTTTGATCAGAGAATGGAGAGGTGAGAGCATGCACTACCCCGTGGGCTGTGGGCTGGGCTGCTGTGTAGAGATCCTGTCAGAGTCAGTGGGAGGGAGGGAGGCGGCGGAGCTCTCGAGGGCCGGGTTGGCTGTAGCTCAGGCTCTATATCGTGGAGTCTGCACTGGGCCCCAGGAGCTGAGGTGTCGACCCAGCCATTCTGCACTAGGAAATCTGGTCTGAAGTGCCGGGTGTGGAACCTCTGCATGCGGGACCCTAGGAGCACGTGAAATTAGACAAAGCACAAAGGATAAAAAAGGTTAGACTTGACTTTATTGCCCAGATTCTATTTTTATCTCCCAGGGATTTTTAATGGGCTTTGCTGGGGACAAACCCCTCCTCTGCCTTTTGTCCCGTTCCTCATTCTTGGAGTGCTGAGGGTGCAGACCCTTCTTCTGTAACTGCTGAGTGCTGAGTTGGGAGCCCTCATACCCTGGGGCGAGGGTCAGAGCTTCTCCCCAGCAGCCTCCCGGTGACGTTGATTGTCCCCAGGACCCCTGCCTCCCTGCTCGTCCACCTGAGCACCAGCATTGGAAGTGTTATAGATTCTAATGACCTTTAAGGGTCCAGGAAAGAGATGTGCAGAGACGCTGTGGGGGCCGGTTTCACCCCGCCCCACATTTGTTCGGCCACCTTAGGCTGACCGTCTCTGCCAGCCTAGATGCTCTGACCAGTAGTCTGCGCTTTCTTCAGTTAGGCCCCTGAATTAACGTACAAACAGCACCAGGTGTCAGAGCCCTGCCCGCTCAACTCCCAGACAGTCCAGGGTCAGTGGTGACCAAGGACCATGATGGCTACTGAGTCAACAGCCTTTTGAAGTAAACAGGAGTCCAGCCGGTCTTATTGGCCACCATCATCACGGTGTCTGTAGGCTTTTCTATGGTGACAGTGTGGTATACTGTTCCCCCGCCAAGATTATTAGCTCCCCTCTGGGTGCAGTAAGTCCTGCAAGCAGTAGTCTACTCTTTTGGGACACACTCTTGTTGTTTTATGAGAGAAACTCCAGGTCAAGTGATGTTCACACGAGTCGTCATGGTGCCCTGTTGCCCCCGGTTATCTCTCTGGATGTTGGAGTTGGAGGGCCTCCTCACTCGAGGTCGGTGTGCCCACGGAGCGAACCCTGCAACTTCAGGGCATGGTTGGTGGTTAGGATCACCACGTGGGGTCCTTTTCCCTTAGGAGGGAGGTGGCCTTTTGGGCTGCTGATTTCCAGGTTTTTAGATACCGCCAGTATCTTGGCCAGATGTGGCAGTGGGCCAAGCCCCTTAGTGACCGTAGTTTATCCTACCTGGATGGCATTCTTGCATTGTTCCATTTCAAGCGGTCCCAGTTTTTGCACTAATTCTCCAATGGCGATTCACCTTTCACCGGGAATGTAAAGGTCAAAGGGTTTAGCTAAATTAGGGAGTTCCAGGGCAAGGGTCTGAATTGACTGCTCTTTCCATTCTTGAAAGGCCACTTCTGGATTCTATTCAAAAGGATCATCATCTTTTCCTTTCAGTGTTTCATATAGAGGCCCAGCTAGTAGACTGTAGTTAGGGATCCAGAAGCAGCAAACCCTGGCCTCCCCAGGAACCCCTAAGCTGTCTTCTAGTTTTAGAAAGGGGTAAGGCTGAAAATGGTTTCTTCCCTTTCCTGGGATGGGCTTCTCTGACCTTCTGTGAGAATGAAGCCCAGGCAGGTCACCGCAGTCTGTGATATTTGAGCTTTTTCTTGGACAACTTCTATCCTTTATTGGCTTGGTAGTTCAGAGGCCTCCTTAGTAGGGCTGGTGATCAGAATGTCGTCTGCATATTGAAGGAGGGTTTCCTTTTCCAGAGGTAGAACTTTTAGGTCTTTAGCTAAGCTTTCCCCAAAGATGGTGTGGGAATTTTTGCACCCTTGGGGCCAGACGGCCCGGAAGTATTGTTTTAGTTGTATGTGGAGTCCTGCCACTCACAAGCCAAAATTTCTTGTGACTCTGGGACTAATGGAATACAAAAGAAGGCATCATTGAAGACTAATACAGAATACCATGTCCTGGTGGTTGGTAGAATGACCAGCAGGGTGTAGGAATTAGGAGCAACTGGAGGTATATCCTCGGTGGCTTCACTGACTGTCCTGACATCCTTTACCAGGTCCCCAGCAGCCCATGGGGCTCTCGTGGTCAGACCAATCCCAGAATATGGAGCTCACCTGGGCAGGTACCCCACCCCCACCCCAGCCCACGGGGCTCTCGTGGTCAGGCCCCTCCCAGGATACAGAGCTACCCTTGCAGGTACCGTGGCAGGGCTGGGCACACAGGAACCGTGCACATAGCCCTCATTGCAGAGCACCCCCAGCTCACCTGTCGCTCAGAGCTGACACAGAGCACCTCAGAGCAGGACTTGAACTAACAAACAGCAGCTGCGACAGGTCTGTGACCCTGGGCATCACTCCGTGAGGCCTCCCTCCACCTGGTCTTCCAGAGACTTCCACTGCACCCGGGGCACCAGGCCTCTGTCTCCAACCACCACCCACCCCTCCTCTGCCTGACTCCTGGGTTCCTCTCATTAGGAGAGGGTTTTCTTGAAGTTGTCTCCCACTCATGGGCCAGATAAAATGATTAGAAAACAAGCCAAAGCTGCAGCCCCTTGTCTATCCTGACTCTCAGGAGCCCACACCTGTTCCTTGGACCTGGCCGGTTCAGCAAGTTCCATTTTCTGCAACTGTGAGCCCCTGAGGGGTGATGATTGGCTGACCTGGGCAGCCTTACCGTGCCGGCCAGCCCTCCCCAGGTGTGCCTGGGTTGAGATCAATATAAATACCACTCCAGGCAGCAAGAGCCCCTGCAGCTGTGCCTGACGCCATTTTCTCTGCCCTGTCAGCAGTCTCGGGGCTGGGCTGGTGGGAGGGAGTGAGAGGCCACGGCTTTGTGGGTGGCCCAGTGTGAGTGGGGCTCTGCTGGACTTTCTGCAGCAGTTGCCAGGCTGCCACCTGCTAAAGAAGAGGATGTGTCACCCATACCTGCTGCTGGAATTTCTCCCTGGGCAGAGGTGAGGAAGGAAAAAAGCAGTGGGGGCAGGGACAGGACGGGTATCTCAGGCAGGGAAATGGAAATCTTCCAGAAGAGCACCCAGGGCCAGGACCATCCTGGCTGGCCTGCAGGCACCAAGTCGGCCGGCATGCTGTCACTCGTGTGGCTCTATGGCCCTTCCTCTAGGCTTTCAAGTCCTTGTATATATTCAGGTGTTTTACCTGGGACGGGTGGGAATAGTTCAGCAGCAACTGGCCTGGGGCTCAGCTCACGTTTACTCACAGATGCCTCGGCACGGTGCCCCAGCTTTGCAATGAGGACGCTTGTTGCGTGGGGGCTGCTGGCTGAATGGGAGACGATTCCCCACCACTGACCAACTTCAGAATTGTTTACAACTGGAGCAAGTGCCCTGATACGGTTTTCCTCTGTGTAACTGGTGGGTTCTGTGTTTTTTTTCTCTTTTTCGTTTTTGGTTCAAGGTAGATTTTATTCCTCTTTTTTGTATTTACAGATATAAGCATGGAAATAATTTATTCATATAAATACATGTATGTGCAGGGAATAATTGTTTTTTCTGTTTTATTTTTTAAATTTTACTTCTTTTTAATTTTGAATTTTATTTTATATTTTTATACAGCAGGTTCTTATTGGTTATCTATTTTATACATATAAATGTATACATGCCAATCCCAGTCTCTCAACCCCTCCCACCACCACCCCCCCAACAGCTTTCCCCCCTTGTTGTCCATACGTTTGTTGTCTACATCTGTTGCTCTATTTATGCCTTGCAAAATGGTTAATCTGTACAGTTTTTCTAGGTTCCACATATATGCATGAATATACAAGATTTGTTTTTCTCTTTCTGACTTACTTCACTCTGTATGACAGTCTCTAGATCCATCGACGTCTCTACAAATGACCCAATTTCATTCCTTTTCATGGCTTAGTAATATTCCATTTTATATATGTACCACAGCTTTATGCATTCGTCTGTCTGTGGGCATTTAGGTTGCTTCCATTACCTCGATATTGTAAATAGTGATGCAATGAACATTGCGGTGAATGACTCTTTTTGATTTATGGTTTTGTCTGGGTATATGTCCAGTACTGGGATTGCTGTATCATATGGTAATTCTATTGTTAGTTTCTTAAGAAATTCCATATTGTTCTCCATAATGACTGTATCAATTTATATTCCCAACAATAGTGGAAGAGGGTTCCTTTTCTCCACACCCTTTCCAGCATTTTTTGTTTGTAGATTTTCAATGATGCCTATTATACCAGGTGTGAGGTGATACCTCATTGTTGAATCCATTTCGTTGAGCAAGGGGTAGCTCTTGTCTATTACATATTTGGCTTATGGAACGGTATCTGTGCTAATTTCAAACTCTGCTTTTATGCAGCACCCCAACTCACCTTCCCCTTAAGCAGGCATAAGTTGGTTTTCTAAACTTGAGACCCTGTTCTGTTTTGTAATTCAGTTCATGTGTAGCCAAGTTCACATTCCGTGTATTAGTGATACCTTATGATGTTTCTTTTTCTGTGTGACTTATTTCACTTAGAATCATCGTGCCTCAATCCACTCATTATGCTGGTACGGGCCTGGTGACATAGATTTCATTGCTGAGTGGTATTCTGTTGTACAGAAGTACCGCAACTTCTTTATCCATTATTTGCTCTCTGGGATATTTAACTTGTGCCGTAGAAGAGATTCCTGTAAAAAGAGCCGTCCCAAATTTTGGGGTTGCTGTGTCTTTTTGATATTAATTTACCTAAGCTATAGGACCATAAGTGGAAGTGCCCTAGGCTCTGTTGCTTTGTTTTTTAGATGTTTCAGGAAACACCATACACTTCTCCCGAGTGTCTGTTGGCAATTTACATCCCGCCCATCAGCATAACAAGGCTCCCAGTTCTCCATGGCCTGTCCTGCCTTTCTGGATTTTACACTTTTTTCAGATGGCCCTTTTGACCGGGGGGAAGTGAGACTTCATTGTAGTGCAGATTTCCTTTGCAAGCTTGCTTGGTTGGCCAAAAAGGGCGTATGCGTTTTTTCCTGAATATATTCAGGAAAAAACGCATACGCCCTATTTGGCCAAGTGCATCATTGTGGACGTTCTGCCTCTTTTCCTATGCTTTCAATGCAATTCCAGTCTACCTCCTGAAATCGGTTTCCTGCAATTCTGCCCCGCTTTCAAGTCCTCTTGGCAGCCTTACTTCAGTCTATTTTTGGACGATACCTGTCATTTATAACTCTGCAGGTTTGTGAATTACAGTGCCCCTGAGCTCCTTTCTTCAACTTGCTTTCTTGTGACCTGGCCGCAACACCGTAGGATGGCTTCAGGCCCTAATCTGGTTCCAGCACGGCACGCTGAGCCTTTGGTTATTTCCTCTTCCTGGTGGGAAATGAGAGTTAAATTTGCCCGTCCAGACACCTCCAGCTAGTCTCTCATTGGTTCTCGCTATTCCTGTTCATCTTCCGCAGAAATTGCAAACTGGGCCAAACAGGAGGTTAAAGGCGCTGACTCTCCAAGTGGGGAGAGTGTTAGTAAAGCGTCTGGAATGTTGCACCCGAGTACCAGGGGAGGAAAACTGAGACATATTTGAACACGTCTCCCGTTCACATGGTTGATCATACTTGGCTTCCACATGCATGTTTTAGCTGAAGGAAGAATACCTTAAACCTGGAGAGTTGAGACCCGTGTAATGGGTACCATGCAGTATGACTTCAAAGGGTCTTCATTTGCTCACCGAACCTCTCCAATCCTATCACTGCTGCGTTTATGCCCCTGTACACATGCTTGATTCTCTTTTGGAGACATAGCAATCCATAGGTTTTACGATACTTACTAGTCAGGTACATTCTTAGGCGTTTAATATGCGGTGTTGAGTCCATTTCGTTGAGCAAGGAGTAGCTCTTGTCTATTCCATATTTGACTTAAGGAACTTTATCTGTGCTCATTTCAATCTCTGGTTTTATGCAGCACCCCAACTCACCTTTACCCTTAAGCAAGCATAAGTTGGTTTTCTAAGTTTGAGACCCTGTTCTGTTCTGTAATTCAGTTCCTGTGTAGCCAAGTTTACATTCCGTGTATTACTGATATCTTATGATGTTTCTTTTTCTGTGTGACTTATTTCAGTTAGAATCATCATACCTGAATCCACTCATTGTGATGCTAAGGGCCTGATGACATAGATTTCATTGCTGAGTGATATTGCTTTGTAAGTAAATACCACAACTTCTTTATCCATTTTTCACTTTCTGCGATGTTGAACTTGTACTGTAAACGAGGTTCTTGTAAACAGAGGCGTCCCAAACTTTGGGGTGGCTGTGTCTTTTTGATTTTAATTTCCCTAAGCTATAGAACCATAAGTGGCAGTGCCGTAGGCTCTGTTGCTTTGTTTTTTAGATGTTTCAGGAAACACCATACACTTCTCCCTGGCAATTTACATCCCGCCCATCAGCATAACAAGGCTCCCAGTTCTCCATGGCCTGTCCTGCCTTTCTGGATTTTACACTTTTTTTCAGATGGCCCTTTTGACCGGGGGGAAGTGAGACTTCATTGTAGTGCAGATTTCCTTTGCAAGCTTGCTTGGTTGGCCAAAAAGGGCGTATGCGTTTTTTCCTGAATATATTCAGGAAAAAACGCATACGCCCTTTTTGGCCAAGTGCATCATTGTGGACGTTCTGCCTCTTTTCCTATGCTTTCAATGCAATTCCAGTCTACCTCCTGAAATCGGTTTCCTGCAATTCTGCCCCGCTTTCAAGTCCTCTTTGCAGCCTTACTTCAGTCTATTTTTGGACGATAGCTGTCATTTATAACTCTGCAGGTTTGTGAATGACAGTGCCCCTGAGCTCCTTTCTTCAACTCGCTTTCTTGTGACCTGGCCGCAACACCGCAGGATGGCTTCAGGCCCTAATCTGGTTCCGGCACGGCACGCTGAGCCTTTGGTTATTTCCTCTTCCTGGTGGGAAATGAGAGTTAAATTTGCCCGTCCAGACACCTCCAGCTAGTCTCTCATTGGTTCTCGCTATTCCTGTTCATCTTCCGCAGAAATTGCAAACTGGGCCAAACAGGAGGTTAAAGGCGCTGACTCTCCAAGTGGGGAGAGTGTTAGTAAAGCGTCTGGAATGTTGCACCCGAGTACCAGGGGAGGAAAACTGAGACATATTTGAACACGTCTCCTGATCACATGGTTGATCATACTCTAGGTTCCACATGCATGTTTTAGCTGAAGGAAGAATACCTTAAACCTGGGTAGTTGAAACCCGTGGAATGGGTACCATGCAATATGACTTCAAAGGGTCTTCATTTGCTCACCGAACCTCTCCAATCCTATCACTGCTGCGTTTATGCCCCTGTACACATGCTTGATTCTCTTTCGGAGACATAGCAATCCATAGGTTTTAAGATACTTACAAGTCAGGTACATTCTTAGGCGTTTAATATGGGGTGTTGAGTCCATTTCGTTGAGCAAGGAGTAGCTCTTGTCTATTCCATATTTGGCTTAAGGAACTTTATCTGTGCTCATTTCAATCTCTGGTTTTATGCAGCACCCCAACTCACCTTTACCCTTAAGCAAGCATAAGTTGTTTTTCTAAATTTGAGACCCTGTTCTGTTCTGTAATTCAGTTCCTGTGTAGCCAAGTTTCCATTCCGTGTATTACTGATATCTTATGATGTGTCTTTTTCTGTGTGACTTATTTCAGTTAGAATCATCGTACCTGAATCTACTCATTATGCTGCTACGGGCCTGATGACATAGATTTCATTGCTGAGTGATACTGCATTGTACGTAAGTACCACAAGTTCTTTATCCATTTTTCACTTTCTGCGATGTTGAACTTGTACTGTAAACGAGGTTCTTGTAAACAGAGCCGTTCCAAACTTTGGGGTGGCTGTGTCTTTTTGATTTTAATTTCGCTAAGCTATAGGACCATAAGTGGAAGTGCCCTAGGCTCTGTTGCTTTGTTTTTTAGATGTTTCAGGAAACACCATACACTTCTCCCAAGTGTCTGTTGGCAATTTACATCCCACCCATCAGCATAACAAGGCTCCCAGTTCTCAATGGCCTGTTGCCTTTCTGGATTTTACACTTTTTTCAGATGGCCCTTTTGACCGGGGGGAAGTGAGACTTCATTGTAGTGCAGATTTCCTTTGCAAGCTTGCTTGGTTGGCCAAAAAGGGCGTATGCGTTTTTTCCTGAATATATTCAGGAAAAAACGCATACGCCCTTTTTGGCCAAGTGCATCATTGTGGACGTTCTGCCTCTTTTCCTATGCTTTCAATGCAATTCCAGTCTACCTCCTGAAATCGGTTTCCTGCAATTCTGCCCCGCTTTCAAGTCCTCTTGGCAGCCTTACTTCAGTCTATTTTTGGACGATAGCTGTCATTTATAACTCTGCAGGTTTGTGAATTAAAGTGCCCCTGAGCTCCTTTCTACAACTTGCTTTCTTGTGACCTGGCCGCAACACCGCAGGATGGCTTCAGGCCCTAATCTGGTTCCGGCACGGCATACTGAGCCTTTGGTTAATTCCTCTTCCTGGTGGGAAATGAGAGTTAAATTTGCCCGTCCAGACACCTCCAGCTAGCCTCTCATTGGTTCTCGCTATTCCTGTTCATCTTCCGCAGAAATTGCAAACTGGGCCAAACAGGAGGTTAAAGGGACTGACTCTCCAAGTGGGGAGAGTGTTAGTAAAGCGTCTGGAATGTTGCACCCGAGTACCAGGGGAGGAAAACTGAGACATATTTGAACACGTCTCCCGATCACATGGTTGATCATACTCTAGGTTCCACATGCATGTTTTAGCTGAAGGAAGAATACCTTAAACCTGGGTAGTTGAAACCCGTGGAATGGGTACCATGCAATATGACTTCAAAGGGTCTTCATTTGCTCACCGAACCTCTCCAATCCTATCACTGCTGCGTTTATGCCCCTGTACACATGCTTGATTCTCTTTCGGAGACATAGCAATCCATAGGTTTTAAGATACTTACTAGTCAGGTACATTCTTAGGCGTTTAATATGGGGTGTTGAGTCCATTTCGTTGAGCAAGGAGTAGCTCTTGTCTATTCCATATTTGACTTAAGGAACTTTATCTGTGCTCATTTCAATCTCTGGTTTTATGCAGCACCCCAACTCACCTTTACCCTTAAGCAAGCATAAGTTGGTTTTCTAAATTTGAGACCCTGTTCTGTTCTGTAATTCAGTTCCTGTGTAGCCAAGTTTACATTCCGTGTATTACTGATATCTTATGATGTTTCTTTTTCTGTGTGACTTACTTCAGTTAGAATCATCATACCTGAATCCACTCATTGTGCTGCTAAGGGCCTGATGACATAGATTTCATTGCTGAGTGATACTGCATTGTACGTAAGTACCACAAGTTCTTTATCCATTTTTCACTTTCTGTGATGTTGAACTTGTACTGTAAACGAGGTTCTTGTAAACAGAGCCGTTCCAAACTTTGGGGTGGCTGTGTCTTTTTGATTTTAATTTCCCTAAGCTATAGGACCATAAGTGGAAGTGCCCTAGGCTCTGTTGCTTTGTTTTTTAGATGTTTCAGGAAACACCATACACTTCTCCCAAGTGTCTGTTGGCAATTTACATCCCACCCATCAGCATAACAAGGCTCCCAGTTCTCAATGGCCTGTTGCCTTTCTGGATTTTACACTTTTTTCAGATGGCCCTTTTGACCGGGGAGAAGTGAGACTTCATTGTAGTGCAGATTTCCTTTGCAAGCTTGCTTGGTTGGCCAAAAAGGGCGTATGCGTTTTTTCCTGAATATATTCAGGAAAAAACGCATACGCCCTTTTTGGCCAAGTGCATCATTGTGGACGTTCTGCCTCTTTTCCTATGCTTTCAATGCAATTCCAGTCTACCTCCTGAAATCGGTTTCCTGCAATTCTGCCCCGCTTTCAAGTCCTCTTGGCAGCCTTACTTCAGTCTATTTATGGACGATAGCTGTCATTTATAACTCTGCAGGTTTGTGAATTACAGTGCCCCTGAACTCCCTTCTTCAACTTGCTTTCTTGTGACCTGGCCGCATCACCGCAGGATGGCTTCAGGCCCTAATCTGGTTCCGGCACGGCACACTGAGCCTTTGGTTATTTCCTCTTCCTGGTGGGAAATGAGAGTTAAATTTGCCCGTCCAGACACCTCCAGCTAGTCTCTCATTGGTTCTCGCTATTCCTGTTCATCTTCCGCAGAAATTGCAAACTGGGCCAAACAGGAGGTTAAAGGCGCTGACTCTCCAAGTGGGGAGAGTGTTAGTAAAGCGTCTGGAATGTTGCACCCGAGTACCAGGGGAGGAAAACTGAGACATATTTGAACACGTCTCCCGTTCACATGGTTTATCATACTTGGGTTCCACATGCATGTTTTAGCTGAAGGAAGAATACCTTAAACCTGGAGACTTGAGACCCGTGTAATGGGTACCATGCAATATGACTTCAAAGGGTCTTCATTTGCTCACCGAACCTCTCCAATCCTATCACTGCTGCGTTTATGCCCCTGTACTCATGCTTGATTCTCTTTTGGAGACATAGCAATCCATAGGTTTTACGATACTTACTAGTCAGGTACATTCTTAGGCATTTAATATGCGGTGTTGAGTCCATTTCGTTGAGCAAGGAGTAGCTCTTGTCTATTCCATATTTGACTTAAGGAACTTTATCTGTGCTCATTTCAATCTCTGGTTTTATGCAGCACCCCAACTCACCTTTACCCTTAAGCAAGCATAAGTTGGTTTTCTAAATTTGAGACCCTGTTCTGTTCTGTAATTCAGTTCCTGTGTAGCCAAGTTTACATTCCGTGTATTACTGATATGTTATGATGTTTCTTTTTCTGTGTGACTTATTTCAGTTAGAATCATCATACCTCAATCCACTCATTGTGATGCTAAGGGCCTGATGACATAGATTTCATTGCTGAGTGATATTGCTTTGTAAGTAAATACCACAACTTCTTTATCCATTTTTCACTTTCTGCGATGTTGAACTTGTACTGTAAATGAGGTTCTTGTAAACAGAGGCGTCCCAAACTTTGGGGTGGCTGTGTCTTTTTGATTTTAATTTCCCTAAGCTATAGGACCATAAGTGGAAGTGCCCTTGGCTCTGTTGCTTTGTTTTTTAGATGTTTCAGGAAACACCATACACTTCTCCCGAGTGCCTCTTGGCAATTTACATCCCGCCCATCAGCATAACAAGGCTCCCAGTTCTCCATGGCCTGTCCTGCCTTTCTGGATTTTACACTTTTTTCAGATGGCCCTTTTGACCGGGGGGAAGTGAGACTTCATTGTAGTGCAGATTTCCTTTGCAAGCTTGCTTGGTTGGCCAAAAAGGGCGTATGCGTTTTTTCCTGAATATATTCAGGAAAAAACGCATACGCCCTTTTTGGCCAAGTGCATCATTGTGGACGTTCTGCCTCTTTTCCTATGCTTTCAATGCAATTCCAGTCTACCTCCTGAAATCGGTTTCCTGCAATTCTGCCCCGCTTTCAAGTCCTCTTGGCAGCCTTACTTCAGTGTATTTTTGGACGATAGCTGTCATTTATAACTCTGCAGGTTTGTGAATTACAGTGCCCCTGAGCTCCTTTCTTCAACTCGCTTTCTTGTGACCTGGCCGCAACACCGCAGGATGGCTTCAGGCCCTAAGCTGGTTCCGGCCCGGCATACTGAGCCTTTGGTTAATTCCTCTTCCTGGTGGGAAATGAGAGTTAAATTTGCCCGTCCAGACACCTCCAGCTAGCCTCTCATTGGTTCTCGCTATTCCTGTTCATCTTCCGCAGAAATTGCAAACTGGGCCAAACAGGAGGTTAAAGGGACTGACTCTCCAAGTGGGGAGAGTGTTAGTAAAGCGTCTGGAATGTTGCACCCGAGTACCAGGGGAGGAAAACTGAGACATATTTGAACACGTCTCCCGATCACATGGTTGATCATACTCTAGGTTCCACATGCATGTTTTAGCTGAAGGAAGAATACCTTAAACCTGGGTAGTTGAAACCCGTGGAATGGGTACCATGCAATATGACTTCAAAGGGTCTTCATTTGCTCACCGAACCTCTCCAATCCTATCACTGCTGCGTTTATGCCCCTGTACACATGCTTGATTCTCTTTCGGAGACATAGCAATCCATAGGTTTTAAGATACTTACTAGTCAGGTACATTCTTAGGCGTTTAATATGGGGTGTTGAGTCCATTTCATTGAGCAAGGAGTAGCTCTTGTCTATTCCATATTTGACTTAAGGAACTTTATCTGTGCTCATTTCAATCTCTGGTTTTATGCAGCACCCCAACTCACCTTTACCCTTAAGCAAGCATAAGTTGGTTTTCTAAATTTGAGACCCTGTTCTGTTCTGTAATTCAGTTCCTGTGTAGCCAAGTTTACATTCCGTGTATTACTGATATCTTATGATGTTTCTATTTCTGTGTGACTTACTTCAGTTAGAATCATCATACCTGAATCCACTCATTGTGCTGCTAAGGGCCTGATGACACAGATTTCATTGCTGAGTGATATTGCTTTGTAAGTAAATACCACAACTTCTTTATCCATTTTTCACTTTCTGCGATGTTGAACTTGTACTGTAAACGAGGTTCTTGTAAACAGAGCCGTTCCAAACTTTGGGGTGGCTGTGTCTTTTTGATTTTAATTTCCTTAAGCTATAGGACCATAAGTGGAAGTGCCCTAGGTTCTGTTGCTTTGTTTTTTAGATGTTTCAGGAAACACCATACACTTCTCCCGAGTGGTTGTTGGCAATTTACATCCCGCCCATCAGCATAACAAGGCTCCCAGTTCTCCATGGCCTGTCCTGCCTTTCTGGATTTTACACTTTTTTCAGATGGCCCTTTTGACCAGGGGGAAGTGAGACTTCATTGTAGTGCAGATTTCCTTTGCAAGCTTGCTTGGTTGGCCAAAAAGGGCGTATGCGTTTTTTCCTGAATATATTCAGGAATATATTCAGGAATATATTCAGGAAAAAACGCATACGCCCTTTTTGGCCAAGTGCATCATTGTGGACGTTCTGCCTCTTCTCCTATGCTTTCAATGCAATTCCAGTCTACCTCCTGAAATCGGTTTCCTGCAATTCTGCCCCGCTTTCAAGTCCTCTTGGCACCCTTACTTCAGTCTATTTTTGGACGATAGCTGTCATTTATAACTCTGCAGGTTTGTGAATTACAGTGCCCCTGAGCTCCTTTCCTCAACTCGCTTTCTTGTGACCTGGCCGCAACACCGCAGGATGGCTTCAGGCCCTAATCTGGTTCCGGCCCGGCATGCTGAGCCTTTGGTTAATTCCTCTTCCTGGTGGGAAATGAGAGTTAAATTTGCCCGTCCAGACACCTCCAGCTAGCCTCTCATTGGTTCTCGCTATTCCTGTTCATCTTCCGCAGAAATTGCAAACTGGGCCAAACAGGAGGTTAAAGGGACTGACTCTCCAAGTGGGGAGAGTGTTAGTAAAGCGTCTGGAATGTTGCACCCGAGTACCAGGGGAGGAAAACTGAGACATATTTGAACACGTCTCCCGATCACATGGTTGATCATACTCTAGGTTCCACATGCATGTTTTAGCTGAAGGAAGAATACCTTAAACCTGGGTAGTTGAAACCCGTGGAATGGGTACCATGCAATATGACTTCAAAGGGTCTTCATTTGCTCACCGAACCTCTCCAATCCTATCACTGCTGCGTTTATGCCCCTGTACACATGCTTGATTCTCTTTCGGAGACATAGCAATCCATAGGTTTTAAGATACTTACAAGTCAGGTACATTCTTAGGCGTTTAATATGGGGTGTTGAGTCCATTTCGTTGAGCAAGGAGTAGCTCTTGTCTATTCCATATTTGGCTTAAGGAACTTTATCTGTGCTCATTTCAATCTCTGGTTTTATGCAGCACCCCAACTCACCTTTACCCTTAAGCAAGCATAAGTTGTTTTTCTAAATTTGAGACCCTGTTCTGTTCTGTAATTCAGTTCCTGTGTAGCCAAGTTTCCATTCCGTGTATTACTGATATCTTATGATGTTTCTTTCTCTGTGTGACTTATTTCAGTTAGAATCATCGTACCTGAATCTACTCATTATGCTGCTACGGGCCTGATGACACAGATTTCATTGCTGAGTGATACTGCATTGTACGTAAGTACCACAAGTTCTTTATCCATTTTTCACTTTCTGTGATGTTGAACTTGTACTGTAAACGAGGTTCTTGTAAACAGAGCCGTTCCAAACTTTGGGGTGGCTGTGTCTTTTTGATTTTAATTTCCCTAAGCTATAGGACCATAAGTGGCAGTGCCCTAGACTCTGTTGCTTTGTTTTTTCGATGTTTCAGGAAACACCATACACTTCTCCCGAGTGTCTGTTGGCAATTTACATCCCGCCCATCAGCATAACAAGGCTCCCAGTTCTCCATGGCCTGTCCTGCCTATCTGGATTTTACACTTTTTTCAGATGGCCCTTTTGACCGGGGGGAAGTGAGACTTCATTGTAGTGCAGATTTCCTTTGCAAGCTTGCTTGGTTGGCCAAAAAGGGCGTATGCGTTTTTTCCTGAATATATTCAGGAAAAAACGCATACGCCCTTTTTGGCCAAGTGCATCATTGTGGACGTTCTGCCTCTTTTCCTATGCTTTCAATGCAATTCCAGTCTACCTCCTGAAATCGGTTTCCTGCAATTCTGCCCCGCTTTCAAGTCCTCTTGGCAGCCTTACTTCAGTCTATTTTTGGACGATAGCTGTCATTTATAACTCTGCAGGTTTGTGAATTACAGTGCCCCTGAGCTCCTTTCTTCAACTTGCTTTCTTGTGACCTGGCCGCAACACCGCAGGATGGCTTCAGGCCCTAATCTGGTTCCGGCACGGCACGCTGAGCCTTTGGTTATTTCCTCTTCCTGGTGGGAAATGAGAGTTAAATTTGCCCGTCCAGACACCTCCAGCTAGTCTCTCATTGGTTCTCGCTATTCCTGTTCATCTTCCGCAGAAATTGCAAACTGGGCCAAACAGCCGGTTAAAGGCGCTGACTCTCCAAGTGGGGAGAGTGTTAGTAAAGCGTCTGGAATGTTGCACCCGAGTACCAGGGGAGGAAAACTGAGACATATTTGAACACGTCTCCCGTTCACATGGTTGATCATACTTGGGTTCCACATGCATGTTTTAGCTGAAGGAAGAATACCTTAAACCTGGAGAGTTGAGACCCGTGTAATGGGTACCATGCAATATGACTTCAAAGGGTCTTCATTTGCTCACCGAACCTCTCCAATCCTATCACTGCTGCGTTTATGCCCCTGTACTCATGCTTGATTCTCTTTTGGAGACATAGCAATCCATAGGTTTTACGATACTTACTAGTCAGGTACATTCTTAGGCATTTAATATGCGGTGTTGAGTCCATTTCGTTGAGCAAGGAGTAGCTCTTGTCTATTCCATATTTGACTTAAGGAACTTTATCTGTGCTCATTTCAATCTCTGGTTTTATGCAGCACCCCAACTCACCTTTACCCTTAAGCAAGCATAAGTTGGTTTTCTAAGTTTGAGACCCTGTTCTGTTCTGTAATTCAGTTCCTGTGTAGCCAAGTTTACATTCCGTGTATTACTGATATCTTATGATGTTTCTTTTTCTGTGTGACTTATTTCAGTTAGAATCATCATACCTGAATCCACTCATTGTGATGCTAAGGGCCTGATGACATAGATTTCATTGCTGAGTGATATTGCTTTGTAAGTAAATACCACAACTTCTTTATCCATTTTTCACTTTCTGCGATGTTGAACTTGTACTGTAAACGAGGTTCTTGTAAACAGAGGCGTCCCAAACTTTGGGGTGGCTGTGTCTTTTTGATTTTAATTTCCCTAAGCTATAGGACCATAAGTGGAAGTGCCCTTGGCTCTGTTGCTTTGTTTTTTAGATGTTTCAGGAAACACCATACACTTCTCCCAAGTGCCTCTTGGCAATTTACATCCCGCCCATCAGCATAACAACGCTCCCAGTTCTCCATGGCCTGTCCTGCCTATCTGGATTTTACACTTTTTTCAGATGGCCCTTTTGACCGGGGGGAAGTGAGACTTCATTGTAGTGCAGATTTCCTTTGCAAGCTTGCTTGGTTGGCCAAAAAGGGCGTATGCGTTTTTTCCTGAATATATTCAGGAAAAAACGCATACGCCCTTTTTGGCCAAGTGCATCATTGTGGACGTTCTGCCTCTTTTCCTATGCTTTCAATGCAATTCCAGTCTACCTCCTGAAATCGGTTTCCTGCAATTCTGCCCCGCTTTCAAGTCCTCTTGGCAGCCTTACTTCAGTCTATTTTTGGACGATAGCTGTCATTTATAACTCTGCAGGTTTGTGAATTACAGTGCCCCTGAGCTCCTTTCTTCAACTTGCTTTCTTGTGACCTGGCCGCAACACCGCAGGATGGCTTCAGGCCCTAATCTGGTTCCGGCACGGCACGCTGAGCCTTTGGTTATTTCCTCTTCCTGGTGGGAAATGAGAGTTAAATTTGCCCGTCCAGACACCTCCAGCTAGTCTCTCATTGGTTCTCGCTATTCCTGTTCATCTTCCGCAGAAATTGCAAACTGGGCCAAACAGCCGGTTAAAGGCGCTGACTCTCCAAGTGGGGAGAGTGTTAGTAAAGCGTCTGGAATGTTGCACCCGAGTACCAGGGGAGGAAAACTGAGACATATTTGAACACGTCTCCCGTTCACATGGTTGATCATACTTGGGTTCCACATGCATGTTTTAGCTGAAGGAAGAATACCTTAAACCTGGAGAGTTGAGACCCGTGTAATGGGTACCATGCAATATGACTTCAAAGGGTCTTCATTTGCTCACCGAACCTCTCCAATCCTATCACTGCTGCGTTTATGCCCCTGTACTCATGCTTGATTCTCTTTTGGAGACATAGCAATCCATAGGTTTTACGATACTTACTAGTCAGGTACATTCTTAGGCATTTAATATGCGGTGTTGAGTCCATTTCGTTGAGCAAGGAGTAGCTCTTGTCTATTCCATATTTGACTTAAGGAACTTTATCTGTGCTCATTTCAATCTCTGGTTTTATGCAGCACCCCAACTCACCTTTACCCTTAAGCAAGCATAAGTTGGTTTTCTAAGTTTGAGACCCTGTTCTGTTCTGTAATTCAGTTCCTGTGTAGCCAAGTTTACATTCCGTGTATTACTGATATCTTATGATGTTTCTTTTTCTGTGTGACTTATTTCAGTTAGAATCATCATACCTGAATCCACTCATTGTGATGCTAAGGGCCTGATGACATAGATTTCATTGCTGAGTGATATTGCTTTGTAAGTAAATACCACAACTTCTTTATCCATTTTTCACTTTCTGCGATGTTGAACTTGTACTGTAAACGAGGTTCTTGTAAACAGAGGCGTCCCAAACTTTGGGGTGGCTGTGTCTTTTTGATTTTAATTTCCCTAAGCTATAGGACCATAAGTGGAAGTGCCCTTGGCTCTGTTGCTTTGTTTTTTAGATGTTTCAGGAAACACCATACACTTCTCCCAAGTGCCTCTTGGCAATTTACATCCCGCCCATCAGCATAACAAGGCTCCCAGTTCTCCATGGCCTGTCCTGCCTTTCTGGATTTTACACTTTTTTCAGATGGCCCTTTTGACCAGGGGGAAGTGAGACTTCATTGTAGTGCAGATTTCCTTTGCAAGCTTGCTTGGTTGGCCAAAAAGTGCGTATGCGTTTTTTCCTGAATATATTCAGGAAAAAACGCATACGCCCTATTTGGCCAAGTGCATCATTGTGGACGTTCTGCCTCTTTTCCTATGCTTTCAATGCAATTCCAGTCTACCTCCTGAAATCGGTTTCCTGCAATTCTGCCCCGCTTTCAAGTCCTCTTGGCAGCCTTACTTCAGTCTATTTTTGGACGATAGCTGTCATTTATAACTCTGCAGGTTTGTGAATTACAGTGCCCCTGAGCTCCTTTCTTCAACTTGCTTTCTTGTGACCTGGCCGCAACACCGCAGGATGGCTTCAGGTCCTAATCTGGTTCCGGCACGGCACGCTGAGCCTTTGGTTATTTCCTCTTCCTGGTGGGAAATGAGAGTTAAATTTGCCCGTCCAGACACCTCCAGCTAGTCTCTCATTGGTTCTCGCTATTCCTGTTCATCTTCCGCAGAAATTGCAAACTGGGCCAAACAGGCGGTTAAAGGCACTGACTCTCCAAGTGGGGAGAGTGTTAGTAAAGCGTCTGGAATGTTGCACCCGAGTACCAGGGGAGGAAAACTGACACATATTTGAACACGTCTCCCATTCACATGGTTGATCATACTTGGGTTCCACATGCATGTTTTAGCTGAAGGAAGAATACCTTAAACCTGGAGAGTTAAGACCCGTGTAATGGGCACCATGCAATATGACTTCAAAGGGTCTTCATTTGCTCACCGAACCTCTCCAATCCTATTACTGCTGCGTTTATGCCCCTGTACACATGCTTGATTCTCTTTCGGAGACATAGCAATCCATAGGTTTTAAGATACTTACTAGTCAGGTACATTCTTAGGCGTTTAATATGCGGTGTTGAGTCCATTTCGTTGAGCAAGGAGTAGCTCTTGTCTATTCCATATTTGACTTAAGGAACTTTATCTGTGCTCATTTCAATCTCTGGTTTTATGCAGCACCCCAACTCACCTTTACCCTTAAGCAAGCATAAGTTGGTTTTCTAAATTTGAGACCCTGTTCTGTTCTGTAATTCAGTTCCTGTGTAGCCAAGTTTACATTCCGTGTATTACTGATATCTTATGATGTTTCTATTTCTGTGTGACTTACTTCAGTTAGAATCATCATACCTGAATCCACTCATTGTGCTGCTAAGGGCCTGATGACACAGATTTCATTGCTGAGTGATATTGCTTTGTAAGTAAATACCACAACTTCTTTATCCATTTTTCACTTTCTGCGATGTTGAACTTGTACTGTAAACGAGGTTCTTGTAAACAGAGCCGTTCCAAACTTTGGGGTGGCTGTGTCTTTTTGATTTTAATTTCCCTAAGCTATAGGACCATAAGTGGAAGTGCCCTAGGCTCTGTTGCTTTGTTTTTTAAATGTTTCAGGAAACACCATACACTTCTCCCAAGTGTCTGTTGGCAATTTACATCCCGCCCATCAGCATAACAAGGCCTCCAGTTCTCAATTGCCTGTTGCCTTTCTGGATTTTACACTTTTTTCAGATGGCCCTTTTGACCGGGGGGAAGTGAGACTTCATTGTAGTGCAGATTTCCTTTGCAAGCTTGCTTGGTTGGCCAAAAAGGGCGTATGCGTTTTTTCCTGAATATATTCAGGAAAAAACGCATACTCCCTTTTTGGCCAAGTGCATCATTGTGGACGTTCTGCCTCTTCTCCTATGCTTTCAATGCAATTCCAGTCTACCTCCTGAAATCGGTTTCCTGCAATTCTGCCCCGCTTTCAAGTCCTCTTGGCAGCCTTACTTCAGTCTATTTTTGGACGATAGCTGTCATTTATAACTCTGCAGGTTTGTGAATTACAGTGCCCCTGAGCTCCTTTCCTCAACTCGCTTTCTTGTGACCTGGCCGCAACACCGCAGGATGGCTTCAGGCCCTAATCTGGTTCCGGCCCGGCATGCTGAGCCTTTGGTTATTTCCTCTTCCTGGTGGGAAATGAGAGTTAAATTTGCCCGTCCAGACACCTCCAGCTAGCCTCTCATTGGTTCTCGCTATTCCTGTTCATCTTCCGCAGAAATTGCAAACTGGGCCAAACAGGAGGTTAAAGGGACTGACTCTCCAAGTGGGGAGAGTGTTAGTAAAGCGTCTGGAATGTTGCACCCGAGTACCAGGGGAGGAAAACTGAGACATATTTGAACACGTCTCCCGATCACATGGTTGATCATACTCTAGGTTCCACATGCATGTTTTAGCTGAAGGAAGAATACCTTAAACCTGGGTAGTTGAAACCCGTGGAATGGGTACCATGCAATATGACTTCAAAGGGTCTTCATTTGCTCACCGAACCTCTCCAATCCTATCACTGCTGCGTTTATGCCCCTGTACACATGCTTGATTCTCTTTCGGAGACATAGCAATCCATAGGTTTTAAGATACTTACAAGTCAGGTACATTCTTAGGCGTTTAATATGGGGTGTTGAGTCCATTTCGTTGAGCAAGGAGTAGCTCTTGTCTATTCCATATTTGGCTTAAGGAACTTTATCTGTGCTCATTTCAATCTCTGGTTTTATGCAGCACCCCAACTCACCTTTACCCTTAAGCAAGCATAAGTTGGTTTTCTAAATTTGAGACCCTGTTCTGTTCTGTAATTCAGTTCCTGTGTAGCCAAGTTTCCATTCCGTGTATTACTGATATCTTATGATGTTTCTTTTTCTGTGTGACTTATTTCAGTTAGAATCATCGTACCTGAATCTACTCATTATGCTGCTACGGGCCTGATGACATAGATTTCATTGCTGAGTGATACTGCATTGTACGTAAGTACCACAAGTTCTTTATCCATTTTTCACTTTCTGTGATGTTGAACTTGTACTGTAAACGAGGTTCTTGTAAACAGAGCCGTTCCAAACTTTGGGGTGGCTGTGTCTTTTTGATTTTAATTTCCCTAAGCTATAGGACCATAAGTGGAAGTGCCCTAGGCTCTGTTGCTTTGTTTTTAGATGTTTCAGGAAACACCATACACTTCTCCCAAGTGTCTGTTGGCAATTTACATCCCACCCATCAGCATAACAAGGCTCCCAGTTCTCAATGGCCTGTTGCCTTTCTGGATTTTACACTTTTTTCAGATGGCCCTTTTGACCAGGGAGAAGTGAGACTTCATTGTAGTGCAGATTTCCTTTGCAAGCTTGCTTGGTTGGCCAAAAAGGGCGTATGCGTTTTTTCCTGAATATATTCAGGAAAAAACGCATACGCCCTTTTTGGCCAAGTGCATCATTGTGGACGTTCTGCCTCTTTTCCTATGCTTTCAATGCAATTCCAGTCTACCTCCTGAAATCGGTTTCCTGCAATTCTGCCCCGCTTTCAAGTCCTCTTGGCAGCCTTACTTCAGTCTATTTTTGGACGATAGCTGTCATTTATAACTCTGCAGGTTTGTGAATTACAGTGCCCCTGAGCTCCTTTCTTCAACTTGCTTTCTTGTGACCTGGCCGCAACACCACAGGATGGCTTCAGGCCCTAATCTGGTTCCGGCACGGCACGCTGAGCCTTTGGTTATTTCCTCTTCCTGGTGGGAAATGAGAGTTAAATTTGCCCGTCCAGACACCTCCAGCTAGTCTCTCATTGGTTCTCGCTATTCCTGTTCATCTTCCGCAGAAATTGCAAACTGGGCCAAACAGGAGGTTAAAGGCGCTGACTCTCCAAGTGGGGAGAGTGTTAGTAAAGCGTCTGGAATGTTGCACCCGAGTACCAGGGGAGGAAAACTGAGACATATTTGAACACGTCTCCCGTTCACATGGTTGATCATACTTGGGTTCCACATGCATGTTTTAGCTGAAGGAAGAATACCTTAAACCTGGAGAGTTGAGACCCGTGTAATGGGTACCATGCAATATGACTTCAAAGGGTCTTCATTTGCTCACCGAACCTCTCCAATCCTATCACTGCTGCGTTTATGCCCCTGTACTCATGCTTGATTCTCTTTTGGAGACATAGCAATCCATAGGTTTTACGATACTTACTAGTCAGGTACATTCTTAGGCATTTAATATGCGGTGTTGAGTCCATTTCGTTGAGCAAGGAGTAGCTCTTGTCTATTCCATATTTGACTTAAGGAACTTTATCTGTGCTCATTTCAATCTCTGGTTTTATGCAGCACCCCAACTCACCTTTACCCTTAAGCAAGCATAAGTTGGTTTTCTAAGTTTGAGACCCTGTTCTGTTCTGTAATTCAGTTCCTGTGTAGCCAAGTTTACATTCCGTGTATTACTGATATCTTATGATGTTTCTTTTTCTGTGTGACTTATTTCAGTTAGAATCATCATACCTGAATCCACTCATTGTGATGCTAAGGGCCTGATGACATAGATTTCATTGCTGAGTGATATTGCTTTGTAAGTAAATACCACAACTTCTTTTTCCATTTTTCACTTTCTGCGATGTTGAACTTGTACTGTAAACGAGGTTCTTGTAAACAGAGCCGTCCCAAACTTTGGGGTGGCTGTGTCTTTTTGATTTTAATTTCCCTAAGCTATAGGACCATAAGTGGAAGTGCCCTTGGCTCTGTTGCTTTGTTTTTTAGATGTTTCAGGAAACACCATACACTTCTCCCGAGTGGTTGTTGGCAATTTACATCCCGCCCATCAGCATAACAAGGCTCCCAGTTCTCCATGGCCTGTCCTGCCTTTCTGGATTTTACACTTTTTTCAGATGGCCCTTTTGACCGGGGGGAAGTGAGACTTCATTGTAGTGCAGATTTCCTTTGCAAGCTTGCTTGGTTGGCCAAAAAGGGCGTATGCGTTTTTTCCTGAATATATTCAGGACAAAACGCATACGCCCTTTTAGGCCAAGTGCATCATTGTGGACGTTCTGCCTCTTTTCCTATGCTTTCAATGCAATTCCAGTCTACCTCCTGAAATCGGTTTCCTGCAATTCTGCCCCGCTTTCAAGTCCTCTTGGCAGCCTTACTTCAGTCTATTTTTGGACGATAGCTGTCATTTATAACTCTGCAGGTTTGTGAATTACAGTGCCCCTGAGCTCCTTTCTTCAACTCGCTTTCTTTTGAGCTGGCCGCAACACCGCAGGATGGCTTCAGGTCCTAATCTGGTTCCGGCCCGGCACGCTGAGCCTTTGGTTATTTCCTCTTCCTGGTGGGAAATGAGAGTTAAATTTGCCCGTCCAGACACCTCCAGCTAGTCTCTCATTGGTTCTCGCTATTCCTGTTCATCTTCCGCAGAAATTGCAAACTGGGCCAAACAGCCGGTTAAAGGCGCTGACTCTCCAAGTGGGGAGAGTGTTAGTAAAGCGTCTGGAATGTTGCACCCGAGTACCAGGGGAGGAAAACTGACACATATTTGAACACGTCTCCCATTCACATGGTTGATCATACTTGGGTTCCACATGCATGTTTTAGCTGAAGGAAGAATACCTTAAACCTGGGTAGTTGAAACCCGTGGAATGGGTACCATGCAATATGACTTCAAAGGGTCTTCATTTGCTCACCGAACCTCTCCAATCCTATCACTGCTGCGTTTATGCCCCTGTACACATGCTTGATTCTCTTTCGGAGACATAGCAATCCATAGGTTTTAAGATACTTACTAGTCAGGTACATTCTTAGGTGTTTAATATGCGGTGTTGAGTCCATTTCATTGAGCAAGGAGTAGCTCTTGTCTATTCAATATTTGACTTAAGGAACTTTATCTGTGCTCATTTCAATCTCTGGTTTTATGCAGCACCCCAACTCACCTTTCCCCTTAAGCAAGCATAAGTTGGTTTTCTAAATTTGAGACCCTGTTCTGTTCTGTAATTCAGTTCCTGTGTAGCCAAGTTTACATTCCGTGTATTTCTGATATCTTATGATGTTTCTTTTTCTGTGTGACTTATTTCAGTTAGAATCATCATACCTGAATCCACTCATTGTGCTGCTAAGGGCCTGATGACATAGATTTCATTGCTGAGTGATACTGCATTGTACGTAAGTACCACAAGTTCTTTATCCATTTTTCACTTTCTGTGATGTTGAACTTGTACTGTAAACGAGGTTCTTGTAAACAGAGCCGTTCCAAACTTTGGGGTGGCTGTGTCTTTTTGATTTTAATTTCCCTAAGCTATAGGACCATAAGTGGAAGTGCCCTAGGCTCTGTTGCTTTGTTTTTTAGATGTTTCAGGAAACACCATACACTTCTCCCAAGTGTCTGTTGGCAATTTACATCCCACCCATCAGCATAACAAGGCTCCCAGTTCTCAATGGCCTGTTGCCTTTCTGGATTTTACACTTTTTTCAGATGGCCCTTTTGACCGGGGAGAAGTGAGACTTCATTGTAGTGCAGATTTCCTTTGCAAGCTTGCTTGGTTGGCCAAAAAGGGCGTATGCGTTTTTTCCTGAATATATTCAGGAAAAAACGCATACGCCCTTTTTGGCCAAGTGCATCATTGTGGACGTTCTGCCTCTTTTCCTATGCTTTCAATGCAATTCCAGTCTACCTCCTGAAATCGGTTTCCTGCAATTCTGCCCCGCTTTCAAGTCCTCTTGGCAGCCTTACTTCAGTCTATTTTTGGACGATAGCTGTCATTTATAACTCTGCAGGTTTGTGAATTACAGTGCCCCTGAGCTCCTTTCTTCAACTTGCTTTCTTGTGACCTGGCCGCAACACCGCAGGATGGCTTCAGGTCCTAATCTGGTTCCGGCACGGCACGCTGAGCCTTTGGTTATTTCCTCTTCCTGGTGGGAAATGAGAGTTAAATTTGCCCGTCCAGACACCTCCAGCTAGTCTCTCATTGGTTCTCGCTATTCCTGTTCATCTTCCGCAGAAATTGCAAACTGTGCCAAACAGGCGGTTAAAGGCGCTGACTCTCCAAGTGGGGAGAGTGTTAGTAAAGCGTCTGGAATGTTGCACCCGAGTACCAGGGGAGGAAAACTGAGACATATTTGAACACGTCTCCCATTCACATGGTTGATCATACTTGGGTTCCACATGCATGTTTTAGCTGAAGGAAGAATACCTTAAACCTGGAGAGTTAAGACCCGTGTAATGGGCACCATGCAATATGACTTCAAAGGGTCTTCATTTGCTCACCGAACCTCTCCAATCCTATCACTGCTGCGTTTATGCCCCTGTACACATGCTTGATTCTCTTTCGGAGACATAGCAATCCATAGGTTTTAAGATACTTACTAGTCAGGTACATTCTTAGGCGTTTAATATGCGGTGTTGAGTCCATTTCGTTGAGCAAGGAGTAGCTCTTGTCTATTCCATATTTGACTTAAGGAACTTTATCTGTGCTCATTTCAATCTCTGGTTTTATGCAGCACCCCAACTCACCTTTACCCTTAAGCAAGCATAAGTTGGTTTTCTAAATTTGAGACCCTGTTCTGTTCTGTAATTCAGTTCCTGTGTAGCCAAGTTTCCATTCCGTGTATTACTGATATCTTATGATGTTTCTATTTCTGTGTGACTTACTTCAGTTAGAATCATCATACCTGAATCCACTCATTGTGCTGCTAAGGGCCTGATGACACAGATTTCATTGCTGAGTGATATTGCTTTGTAAGTAAATACCACAACTTCTTTATCCATTTTTCACTTTCTGCGATGTTGAACTTGTACTGTAAACGAGGTTCTTGTAAACAGAGCCGTTCCAAACTTTGGGGTGGCTGTGTCTTTTTGATTTTAATTTCCCTAAGCTATAGGACCATAAGTGGAAGTGCCCTAGTTTCTGTTGCTTTGTTTTTTAGATGTTTCAGGAAACACCATACACTTCTCCCGAGTGGTTGTTGGCAATTTACATCCCGCCCATCAGCATAACAAGGCTCCCAGTTCTCCATGGCCTGTCCTGCCTTTCTGGATTTTACACTTTTTTCAGATGGCCCTTTTGACCGGGGGGAAGTGAGACTTCATTGTAGTGCAGATTTCCTTTGCAAGCTTGCTTGGTTGGCCAAAAAGGGCGTATGCGTTTTTTCCTGAATATATTCAGGAAAAAACGCATACGCACTTTTTGGCCAAGTGCATCATTGTGGACGTTCTGCCTCTTCTCCTATGCTTTCAATGCAATTCCAGTCTACCTCCTGAAATCGGTTTCCTGCAATTCTGCCCCACTTTCAAGTCCTCTTGGCAGCCTTACTTCAGTCTATTTTTGGACGATAGCTGTCATTTATAACTCTGCAGGTTTGTGAATTACAGTGCCCCTGAGCTCCTTTCTTCAACTCGCTTTCTTGTGACCTGGCCGCAACACCGCAGGATGGCTTCAGGCCCTAATCTGGTTCCGGCCCGGCATGCTGAGCCTTTGGTTAATTCCTCTTCCTGGTGGGAAATGAGAGTTAAATTTGCCCGTCCAGACACCTCCAGCTAGCCTCTCATTGGTTCTCGCTATTCCTGTTCATCTTCCGCAGAAATTGCAAACTGGGCCAAACAGGAGGTTAAAGGGACTGACTCTCCAAGTGGGGAGAGTGTTAGTAAAGCGTCTGGAATGTTGCACCCGAGTACCAGGGGAGGAAAACTGACACATATTTGAACACGTCTCCCATTCACATGGTTGATCATACTTGGGTTCCACATGCATGTTTTAGCTGAAGGAAGAATACCTTAAACCTGGAGAGTTAAGACCCGTGTAATGGGCACCATGCAATATGACTTCAAAGGGTCTTCATTTGCTCACCGAACCTCTCCAATCCTATCACTGCTGCGTTTATGCCCCTGTACACATGCTTGATTCTCTTTCGGAGACATAGCAATCCATAGGTTTTAAGATACTTACTAGTCAGGTACATTCTTAGGCGTTTAATATGTGGTGTTGAGTCCATTTCGTTGAGCAAGGAGTAGCTCTTGTCTATTCCATATTTGACTTAAGGAACTTTATCTGTGCTCATTTCAATCTCTGGTTTTATGCAGCACCCCAACTCACCTTTACCCTTAAGCAAGCATAAGTTGGTTTTCTAAATTTGAGACCCTGTTCTGTTCTGTAATTCAGTTCCTGTGTAGCCAAGTTTACATTCCGTGTATTACTGATATCTTATGATGTTTCTATTTCTGTGTGACTTACTTCAGTTAGAATCATCATACCTGAATGCACTCATTGTGCTGCTAAGGGCCTGATGACACAGATTTCATTGCTGAGTGATATTGCTTTGTAAGTAAATACCACAACTTCTTTATCCATTTTTCACTTTCTGCGATGTTGAACTTGTACTGTAAACGAGGTTCTTGTAAACAGAGCCGTTCCAAACTTTGGGGTGGCTGTGTCTTTTTGATTTTAATTTCCCTAAGCTATAGGACCATAAGTGGAAGTGCCCTAGTTTCTGTTGCTTTGTTTTTTAGATGTTTCAGGAAACACCATACACTTCTCCCGAGTGGTTGTTGGCAATTTACATCCCGCCCATCAGCATAACAAGGCTCCCAGTTCTCCATGGCCTGTCCTGCCTTTCTGGATTTTACACTTTTTTCAGATGGCCCTTTTGACCGGGGGGAAGTGAGACTTCATTGTAGTGCAGATTTCCTTTGCAAGCTTGCTTGGTTGGCCAAAAAGGGCGTATGCGTTTTTTCCTGAATATATTCAGGAAAAAACGCATACGCACTTTTTGGCCAAGTGCATCATTGTGGACGTTCTGCCTCTTTTCCTATGCTTTCAATGCAATTCCAGTCTACCTCCTGAAATCGGTTTCCTGCAATTCTGCCCCGCTTTCAAGTCCTCTTGGCAGCCTTACTTCAGTCTATTTTTGGACGATAGCTGTCATTTATAACTCTGCAGGTTTGTGAATTACAGTGCCCCTGAGCTCCTTTCTTCAACTCGCTTTCTTGTGACCTGGCCGCAACACCGCAGGATGGCTTCAGGCCCTAATCTGGTTCCGGCCCGGCATGCTGAGCCTTTGGTTAATTCCTCTTCCTGGTGGGAAATGAGAGTTAAATTTGCCCGTCCAGACACCTCCAGCTAGCCTCTCATTGGTTCTCGCTATTCCTGTTCATCTTCCGCAGAAATTGCAAACTGGGCCAAACAGGAGGTTAAAGGGACTGACTCTCCAAGTGGGGAGAGTGTTAGTAAAGCGTCTGGAATGTTGCACCCGAGTACCAGGGGAGGAAAACTGAGACATATTTGAACACGTCTCCCGATCACATGGTTGATCATACTCTAGGTTCCACATGCATGTTTTAGCTGAAGGAAGAATACCTTAAACCTGGGTAGTTGAAACCCGTGGAATGGGTACCATGCAATATGACTTCAAAGGGTCTTCATTTGCTCACCGAACCTCTCCAATCCTATCACTGCTGCGTTTATGCCCCTGTACACATGCTTGATTCTCTTTCGGAGACATAGCAATCCATAGGTTTTAAGATACTTACTAGTCAGGTACATTCTTAGGCGTTTAATATGCGGTGTTGAGTCCATTTCGTTGAGCAAGGAGTAGCTCTTGTCTATTCCATATTTGACTTAAGGAACTTTATCTGTGCTCATTTCAATCTCTGGTTTTATGCAGCACCCCAACTCACCTTTACCCTTAAGCAAGCATAAGTTGGTTTTCTAAATTTGAGACCCTGTTCTGTTCTGTAATTCAGTTCCTGTGTAGCCAAGTTTACATTCCGTGTATTACTGATATCTTATGATGTTTCTATTTCTGTGTGACTTACTTCAGTTAGAATCATCATACCTGAATCCACTCATTGTGCTGCTAAGGGCCTGATGACACAGATTTCATTGCTGAGTGATATTGCTTTGTAAGTAAATACCACAACTTCTTTATCCATTTTTCACTTTCTGCGATGTTGAACTTGTACTGTAAACGAGGTTCTTGTAAACAGAGCCGTTCCAAACTTTGGGGTGGCTGTGTCTTTTTGATTTTAATTTCCCTAAGCTATAGGACCATAAGTGGAAGTGCCCTAGTTTCTGTTGCTTTGTTTTTTAGATGTTTCAGGAAACACCATACACTTCTCCCGAGTGGTTGTTGGCAATTTACATCCCGCCCATCAGCATAACAAGGCTCCCAGTTCTCCATGGCCTGTCCTGCCTTTCTGGATTTTACACTTTTTTCAGATGGCCCTTTTGACCGGGGGGAAGTGAGACTTCATTGTAGTGCAGATTTCCTTTGCAAGCTTGCTTGGTTGGCCAAAAAGGGCGTATGCGTTTTTTCCTGAATATATTCAGGAAAAAACGCATACGCCCTTTTTGGCCAAGTGCATCATTGTGGACGTTCTGCCTCTTTTCCTATGCTTTCAATGCAATTCCAGTCTACCTCCTGAAATCGGTTTCCTGCAATTCTGCCCCGCTTTCAAGTCCTCTTGGCAGCCTTACTTCAGTCTATTTTTGGACGATAGCTGTCATTTATAACTCTGCAGGTTTGTGAATTACAGTGCCCCTGAGCTCCTTTCTTCAACTCGCTTTCTTGTGACCTGGCCGCAACACCGCAGGATGGCTTCAGGCCCTAATCTGGTTCCGGCCCGGCATGCTGAGCCTTTGGTTAATTCCTCTTCCTGGTGGGAAATGAGAGTTAAATTTGCCCGTCCAGACACCTCCAGCTAGCCTCTCATTGGTTCTCGCTATTCCTGTTCATCTTCCGCAGAAATTGCAAACTGGGCCAAACAGGAGGTTAAAGGGACTGACTTTCCAAGTGGGGAGAGTGTTAGTAAAGCGTCTGGAATGTTGCACCCGAGTACCAGGGGAGGAAAACTGAGACATATTTGAACACGTCTCCCGATCACATGGTTGATCATACTCTAGGTTCCACATGCATGTTTTAGCTGAAGGAAGAATACCTTAAACCTGGGTAGTTGAAACCCGTGGAATGGGTACCATGCAATATGACTTCAAAGGGTCTTCATTTGCTCACCGAACCTCTCCAATCCTATCACTGCTGCGTTTATGCCCCTGTACACATGCTTGATTCTCTTTCGGAGACATAGCAATCCATAGGTTTTAAGATACTTACAAGTCAGGTACATTCTTAGGCGTTTAATATGGGGTGTTGAGTCCATTTCGTTGAGCAAGGAGTAGCTCTTGTCTATTCCATATTTGGCTTAAGGAACTTTATCTGTGCTCATTTCAATCTCTGGTTTTATGCAGCACCCCAACTCACCTTTCCCCTTAAGCAAGCATAAGTTGGTTTTCTAAATTTGAGACCCTGTTCTGTTCTGTAATTCAGTTCCTGTGTAGCCAAGTTTCCATTCCGTGTATTACTGATATCTTATGATGTTTCTTTTTCTGTGTGACTTATTTCAGTTAGAATCATCGTACCTGAATCTACTCATTATGCTGCTACGGGCCTGATGACATAGATTTCATTGCTGAGTGATACTGCATTGTACGTAAGTACCACAAGTTCTTTATCCATTTTTCACTTTCTGCGATGTTGAACTTGTACTGTAAACGAGGTTCTTGTAAACAGAGCCGTTCCAAACTTTGGGGTGGCTGTGTCTTTTTGATTTTAATTTCCCTAAGCTATAGGACCATAAGTGGAAGTGCCCTAGGCTCTGTTGCTTTGTTTTTTAGATGTTTCAGGAAACACCATACACTTCTCTCAAGTGTCTGTTGGCAATTTACATCCCACCCATCAGCATAACAAGGCTCCCAGTTCTCAATGGCCTGTTGCCTTTCTGGATTTTACACTTTTTTCAGATGGCCCTTTTGACCGGGGGGAAGTGAGACTTCATTGTAGTGCAGATTTCCTTTGCAAGCTTGCTTGGTTGGCCAAAAAGGGCGTATGCGTTTTTTCCTGAATATATTCAGGAAAAAACGCATACGCCCTTTTTGGCCAAGTGCATCATTGTGGACGTTCTGCCTCTTTTCCTATGCTTTCAATGCAATTCCAGTCTACCTCCTGAAATCGGTTTCCTGCAATTCTGCCCCGCTTTCAAGTCCTCTTGGCAGCCTTACTTCAGTCTATTTTTGGATGATAGCTGTCATTTATAACTCTGCAGGTTTGTGAATTACAGTGCCCCTGAGCTCCTTTCTTCAACTCGGTTTCTTTTGAGCTGGCCGCAACACCGCAGGATGGCTTCAGGCCCTAATCTGGTTCCGGCCCGGCATGCTGAGCCTTTGGTTAATTCCTCTTCCTGGTGGGAAATGAGAGTTAAATTTGCCCGTCCAGACACCTCCAGCTAGCCTCTCATTGGTTCTCGCTATTCCTGTTCATCTTCCACAGAAATTGCAAACTGGGCCAAACAGGAGGTTAAAGGGACTGACTCTCCAAGTGGGGAGAGTGTTAGTAAAGCGTCTGGAATGTTGCACCCGAGTACCAGGGGAGGAAAACTGAGACATATTTGAACACGTCTCCCGATCACATGGTTGATCATACTCTAGGTTCCACATGCATGTTTTAGCTGAAGGAAGAATACCTTAAACCTGGGTAGTTGAAACCCGTGGAATGGGTACCATGCAATATGACTTCAAAGGGTCTTCATTTGCTCACCAAACCTCTCCAATCCTATCACTGCTGCGTTTATGCCCCTGTACACATGCTTGATTCTCTTTCGGAGACATAGCAATCCATAGGTTTTAAGATACTTACAAGTCAGGTACATTCTTAGGCGTTTAATATGCGGTGTTGAGTCCATTTCGTTGAGCAAGGAGTAGCTCTTGTCTATTCCATATTTGGCTTAAGGAACTTTATCTGTGCTCATTTCAATCTCTGGTTTTATGCAGCACCCCAACTCACCTTTACCCTTAAGCAAGCATAAGTTGTCTTTCTAAATTTGAGACCCTGTTCTGTTCTGTAATTCAGTTCCTGTGTAGCCAAGTTTCCATTCCGTGTATTACTGATATCTTATGATGTTTCTTTTTCTGTGTGACTTATTTCAGTTAGAATCATCGTACCTGAATCTACTCATTATGCTGCTACGGGCCTGATGACATAGATTTCATTGCTGAGTGATACTGCATTGTACGTAAGTACCACAAGTTCTTTATCCATTTTTCACTTTCTGCGATGTTGAACTTGTACTGTAAACGAGGTTCTTGTAAACAGAGCCGTTCCAAACTTTGGGGTGGCTGTGTCTTTTTGATTTTAATTTCCCTAAGCTATAGGACCATAAGTGGAAGTGCCCTAGGCTCTGTTGCTTTGTTTTTTAGATGTTTCAGGAAACACCATACACTTCTCCCGAGTGGTTGTTGGCAATTTACATCCCACCCATCAGCATAACAAGGCTCCCAGTTCTCAATGGCCTGTTGCCTTTCTGGATTTTACACTTTTTTCAGATGGCCCTTTTGACCGGGGGGGAAGTGAGACTTCATTGTAGTGCAGATTTCCTTTGTAAGCTTGCTTGGTTGGCCAAAAAGGGCGTATGCGTTTTTTCCTGAATATATTCAGGAAAAAACGCATACGCCCTTTTTGGCCAAGTGCATCATTGTGGACGTTCTGCCTCTTTTCCTATGCTTTCAATGCAATTCCAGTCTACCTCCTGAAATCGGTTTCCTGCAATTCTGCCCCGCTTTCAAGTCCTCTTGGCAGCCTTACTTCAGTCTATTTTTGGACGATAGCTGTCATTTATAACTCTGCAGGTTTGTGAATTACAGTGCCCCTGAGCTCCTTTCTTCAACTCGGTTTCTTTTGAGCTGGCCGCAACACCGCAGGATGGCTTCAGGCCCTAATCTGGTTCCGGCACGGCACGCTGAGCCTTTGGTTATTTCCTCTTCCTGGTGGGAAATGAGAGTTAAATTTGCCCGTCCAGACACCTCCAGCTAGCCTCTCATTGGTTCTCGCTATTCCTGTTCATCTTCCGCAGAAATTGCAAACTGGGCCAAACAGGAGGTTAAAGGCGCTGACTCTCCAAGTGGGGAGAGTGTTAGTAAAGCGTCTGGAATGTTGCACCCGAGTACCAGGGGAGGAAAACTGAGACATATTTGAACACGTCTCCCGTTCACATGGTTGATCATACTTGGGTTCCACATGCATGTTTTAGCTGAAGGAAGAATACCTTAAACCTGGAGAGTTAAGGCCCGTGTAATGGGTACCATGCAATATGACTTCAAAGGGTCTTCATTTGCTCACCGAACCTCTCCAATCCTATCACTGCTGCGTTTATGCCCCTGTACACATGCTTGATTCTCTTTCGGAGACATAGCAATCCATAGGTTTTAAGATACTTACTAGTCAGGTACATTCTTAGGCGTTTAATATGCGGTGTTGAGTCCATTTCGTTGAGCAAGGAGTAGCTCTTGTCTATTCCATATTTGACTTAAGGAACTTTATCTGTGCTCATTTCAATCTCTGGTTTTATGCAGCACCCCAACTCACCTTTACCCTTAAGCAAGCATAAGTTGGTTTTCTAAATTTGAGACCCTGTTCTGTTCTGTAATTCAGTTCCTGTGTAGCCAAGTTTACATTCCGTGTATTACTGATATCTTATGATGTTTCTATTTCTGTGTGACTTACTTCAGTTAGAATCATCATACCTGAATGCACTCATTGTGCTGCTAAGGGCCTGATGACACAGATTTCATTGCTGAGTGATATTGCTTTGTAAGTAAATACCACAACTTCTTTATCCATTTTTCACTTTCTGCGATGTTGAACTTGTACTGTAAACGAGGTTCTTGTAAACAGAGCCGTTCCAAACTTTGGGGTGGCTGTGTCTTTTTGATTTTAATTTCCCTAAGCTATAGGACCATAAGTGGAAGTGCCCTAGTTTCTGTTGCTTTGTTTTTTAGATGTTTCAGGAAACACCATACACTTCTCCCGAGTGGTTGTTGGCAATTTACATCCCGCCCATCAGCATAACAAGGCTCCCAGTTCTCCATGGCCTGTCCTGCCTTTCTGGATTTTACACTTTTTTCAGATGGCCCTTTTGACCGGGGGGAAGTGAGACTTCATTGTAGTGCAGATTTCCTTTGCAAGCTTGCTTGGTTGGCCAAAAAGGGCGTATGCGTTTTTTCCTGAATATATTCAGGAAAAAACGCATACGCACTTTTTGGCCAAGTGCATCATTGTGGACGTTCTGCCTCTTTTCCTATGCTTTCAATGCAATTCCAGTCTACCTCCTGAAATCGGTTTCCTGCAATTCTGCCCCGCTTTCAAGTCCTCTTGGCAGCCTTACTTCAGTCTATTTTTGGACGATAGCTGTCATTTATAACTCTGCAGGTTTGTGAATTACAGTGCCCCTGAGCTCCTTTCTTCAACTCGCTTTCTTGTGACCTGGCCGCAACACCGCAGGATGGCTTCAGGCCCTAATCTGGTTCCGGCCCGGCATGCTGAGCCTTTGGTTAATTCCTCTTCCTGGTGGGAAATGAGAGTTAAATTTGCCCGTCCAGACACCTCCAGCTAGCCTCTCATTGGTTCTCGCTATTCCTGTTCATCTTCCGCAGAAATTGCAAACTGGGCCAAACAGGAGGTTAAAGGGACTGACTCTCCAAGTGGGGAGAGTGTTAGTAAAGCGTCTGGAATGTTGCACCCGAGTACCAGGGGAGGAAAACTGAGACATATTTGAACACGTCTCCCGATCACATGGTTGATCATACTCTAGGTTCCACATGCATGTTTTAGCTGAAGGAAGAATACCTTAAACCTGGGTAGTTGAAACCCGTGGAATGGGTACCATGCAATATGACTTCAAAGGGTCTTCATTTGCTCACCGAACCTCTCCAATCCTATCACTGCTGCGTTTATGCCCCTGTACACATGCTTGATTCTCTTTCGGAGACATAGCAATCCATAGGTTTTAAGATACTTACAAGTCAGGTACATTCTTAGGCGTTTAATATGCGGTGTTGAGTCCATTTCGTTGAGCAAGGAGTAGCTCTTGTCTATTCCATATTTGACTTAAGGAACTTTATCTGTGCTCATTTCAATCTCTGGTTTTATGCAGCACCCCAACTCACCTTTACCCTTAAGCAAGCATAAGTTGGTTTTCTAAATTTGAGACCCTGTTCTGTTCTGTAATTCAGTTCCTGTGTAGCCAAGTTTCCATTCCGTGTATTACTGATATCTTATGATGTTTCTATTTCTGTGTGACTTACTTCAGTTAGAATCATCATACCTGAATCCACTCATTGTGCTGCTAAGGGCCTGATGACACAGATTTCATTGCTGAGTGATATTGCTTTGTAAGTAAATACCACAACTTCTTTATCCATTTTTCACTTTCTGCGATGTTGAACTTGTACTGTAAACGAGGTTCTTGTAAACAGAGCCGTTCCAAACTTTGGGGTGGCTGTGTCTTTTTGATTTTAATTTCCCTAAGCTATAGGACCATAAGTGGAAGTGCCCTAGTTTCTGTTGCTTTGTTTTTTAGATGTTTCAGGAAACACCATACACTTCTCCCGAGTGGTTGTTGGCAATTTACATCCCGCCCATCAGCATAACAAGGCTCCCAGTTCTCCATGGCCTGTCCTGCCTTTCTGGATTTTACACTTTTTTCAGATGGCCCTTTTGACCGGGGGGAAGTGAGACTTCATTGTAGTGCAGATTTCCTTTGCAAGCTTGCTTGGTTGGCCAAAAAGGGCGTATGCGTTTTTTCCTGAATATATTCAGGAAAAAACGCATACGCCCTTTTTGGCCAAGTGCATCATTGTGGACGTTCTGCCTCTTTTCCTATGCTTTCAATGCAATTCCAGTCTACCTCCTGAAATCGGTTTCCTGCAATTCTGCCCCGCTTTCAAGTCCTCTTGGCAGCCTTACTTCAGTCTATTTTTGGACGATAGCTGTCATTTATAACTCTGCAGGTTTGTGAATTACAGTGCCCCTGAGCTCCTTTCTTCAACTCGCTTTCTTTTGAGCTGGCCGCAACACCGCAGGATGGCTTCAGGCCCTAATCTGGTTCCGGCCCGGCATGCTGAGCCTTTGGTTAATTCCTCTTCCTGGTGGGAAATGAGAGTTAAATTTGCCCGTCCAGACACCTCCAGCTAGCCTCTCATTGGTTCTCGCTATTCCTGTTCATCTTCCGCAGAAATTGCAAACTGGGCCAAACAGGAGGTTAAAGGGACTGACTTTCCAAGTGGGGAGAGTGTTAGTAAAGCGTCTGGAATGTTGCACCCGAGTACCAGGGGAGGAAAACTGAGACATATTTGAACACGTCTCCCGATCACATGGTTGATCATACTCTAGGTTCCACATGCATGTTTTAGCTGAAGGAAGAATACCTTAAACCTGGGTAGTTGAAACCCGTGGAATGGGTACCATGCAATATGACTTCAAAGGGTCTTCATTTGCTCACCGAACCTCTCCAATCCTATCACTGCTGCGTTTATGCCCCTGTACACATGCTTGATTCTCTTTCGGAGACATAGCAATCCATAGGTTTTAAGATACTTACAAGTCAGGTACATTCTTAGGCGTTTAATATGGGGTGTTGAGTCCATTTCGTTGAGCAAGGAGTAGCTCTTGTCTATTCCATATTTGGCTTAAGGAACTTTATCTGTGCTCATTTCAATCTCTGGTTTTATGCAGCACCCCAACTCACCTTTCCCCTTAAGCAAGCATAAGTTGGTTTTCTAAATTTGAGACCCTGTTCTGTTCTGTAATTCAGTTCCTGTGTAGCCAAGTTTCCATTCCGTGTATTACTGATATCTTATGATGTTTCTTTTTCTGTGTGACTTATTTCAGTTAGAATCATCGTACCTGAATCTACTCATTATGCTGCTACGGGCCTGATGACATAGATTTCATTGCTGAGTGATACTGCATTGTACGTAAGTACCACAAGTTCTTTATCCATTTTTCACTTTCTGCGATGTTGAACTTGTACTGTAAACGAGGTTCTTGTAAACAGAGCCGTTCCAAACTTTGGGGTGGCTGTGTCTTTTTGATTTTAATTTCCCTAAGCTATAGGACCATAAGTGGAAGTGCCCTAGGCTCTGTTGCTTTGTTTTTTAGATGTTTCAGGAAACACCATACACTTCTCTCAAGTGTCTGTTGGCAATTTACATCCCACCCATCAGCATAACAAGGCTCCCAGTTCTCAATGGCCTGTTGCCTTTCTGGATTTTACACTTTTTTCAGATGGCCCTTTTGACCGGGGGGAAGTGAGACTTCATTGTAGTGCAGATTTCCTTTGCAAGCTTGCTTGGTTGGCCAAAAAGGGCGTATGCGTTTTTTCCTGAATATATTCAGGAAAAAACGCATACGCCCTTTTTGGCCAAGTGCATCATTGTGGACGTTCTGCCTCTTTTCCTATGCTTTCAATGCAATTCCAGTCTACCTCCTGAAATCGGTTTCCTGCAATTCTGCCCCGCTTTCAAGTCCTCTTGGCAGCCTTACTTCAGTCTATTTTTGGATGATAGCTGTCATTTATAACTCTGCAGGTTTGTGAATTACAGTGCCCCTGAGCTCCTTTCTTCAACTCGGTTTCTTTTGAGCTGGCCGCAACACCGCAGGATGGCTTCAGGCCCTAATCTGGTTCCGGCCCGGCATGCTGAGCCTTTGGTTAATTCCTCTTCCTGGTGGGAAATGAGAGTTAAATTTGCCCGTCCAGACACCTCCAGCTAGCCTCTCATTGGTTCTCGCTATTCCTGTTCATCTTCCACAGAAATTGCAAACTGGGCCAAACAGGAGGTTAAAGGGACTGACTCTCCAAGTGGGGAGAGTGTTAGTAAAGCGTCTGGAATGTTGCACCCGAGTACCAGGGGAGGAAAACTGAGACATATTTGAACACGTCTCCCGATCACATGGTTGATCATACTCTAGGTTCCACATGCATGTTTTAGCTGAAGGAAGAATACCTTAAACCTGGGTAGTTGAAACCCGTGGAATGGGTACCATGCAATATGACTTCAAAGGGTCTTCATTTGCTCACCAAACCTCTCCAATCCTATCACTGCTGCGTTTATGCCCCTGTACACATGCTTGATTCTCTTTCGGAGACATAGCAATCCATAGGTTTTAAGATCCTTACAAGTCAGGTACATTCTTAGGCGTTTAATATGCGGTGTTGAGTCCATTTCGTTGAGCAAGGAGTAGCTCTTGTCTATTCCATATTTGGCTTAAGGAACTTTATCTGTGCTCATTTCAATCTCTGGTTTTATGCAGCACCCCAACTCACCTTTACCCTTAAGCAAGCATAAGTTGTTTTTCTAAATTTGAGACCCTGTTCTGTTCTGTAATTCAGTTCCTGTGTAGCCAAGTTTCCATTCCGTGTATTACTGATATCTTATGATGTTTCTTTTTCTGTGTGACTTATTTCAGTTAGAATCATCGTACCTGAATCTACTCATTATGCTGCTACGGGCCTGATGACATAGATTTCATTGCTGAGTGATACTGCATTGTACGTAAGTACCACAAGTTCTTTATCCATTTTTCACTTTCTGCGATGTTGAACTTGTACTGTAAACGAGGTTCTTGTAAACAGAGCCGTTCCAAACTTTGGGGTGGCTGTGTCTTTTTGATTTTAATTTCCCTAAGCTATAGGACCATAAGTGGAAGTGCCCTAGGCTCTGTTGCTTTGTTTTTTAGATGTTTCAGGAAACACCATACACTTCTCCCGAGTGGTTGTTGGCAATTTACATCCCACCCATCAGCATAACAAGGCTCCCAGTTCTCAATGGCCTGTTGACTTTCTGGATTTTACACTTTTTTCAGATGGCCCTTTTGACCGGGGGGGAAGTGAGACTTCATTGTAGTGCAGATTTCCTTTGTAAGCTTGCTTGGTTGGCCAAAAAGGGCGTATGCGTTTTTTCCTGAATATATTCAGGAAAAAACGCATACGCCCTTTTTGGCCAAGTGCATCATTGTGGACGTTCTGCCTCTTTTCCTATGCTTTCAATGCAATTCCAGTCTACCTCCTGAAATCGGTTTCCTGCAATTCTGCCCCGCTTTCAAGTCCTCTTGGCAGCCTTACTTCAGTCTATTTTTGGACGATAGCTGTCATTTATAACTCTGCAGGTTTGTGAATTACAGTGCCCCTGAGCTCCTTTCTTCAACTCGGTTTCTTTTGAGCTGGCCGCAACACCGCAGGATGGCTTCAGGCCCTAATCTGGTTCCGGCACGGCACGCTGAGCCTTTGGTTATTTCCTCTTCCTGGTGGGAAATGAGAGTTAAATTTGCCCGTCCAGACACCTCCAGCTAGCCTCTCATTGGTTCTCGCTATTCCTGTTCATCTTCTGCAGAAATTGCAAACTGGGCCAAACAGGAGGTTAAAGGCGCTGACTCTCCAAGTGGGGAGAGTGTTAGTAAAGCGTCTGGAATGTTGCACCCGAGTACCAGGGGAGGAAAACTGAGACATATTTGAACACGTCTCCCGTTCACATGGTTGATCATACTTGGGTTCCACATGCATGTTTTAGCTGAAGGAAGAATACCTTAAACCTGGAGAGTTAAGACCCGTGTAATGGGTACCATGCAATATGACTTCAAAGGGTCTTCATTTGCTCACCGAACCTCTCCAATCCTATCACTGCTGCGTTTATGCCCCTGTACACATGCTTGATTCTCTTTCGGAGACATAGCAATCCATAGGTTTTAAGATACTTACTAGTCAGGTACATTCTTAGGCGTTTAATATGCGGTGTTGAGTCTATTTCGTTGAGCAAGGAGTAGCTCTTGTCTATTCCATATTTGACTTAAGGAACTTTATCTGTGCTCATTTCAATCTCTGGTTTTATGCAGCACCCCAACTCACCTTTACCCTTAAGCAAGCATAAGTTGGTTTTCTAAATTTGAGACCCTGTTCTGTTCTGTAATTCAGTTCCTGTGTAGCCAAGTTTACATTCCGTGTATTACTGATATCTTATGATGTTTCATTTTCTGTGTCACTTATTTCAGTTAGAATCATCATACCTGAATCCACTCATTGTGCTGCTAAGGGCCTGATGACACAGATTTCATTGCTGAGTGATATTGCTTTGTAAGTAAATACCACAACTTCTTTATCCATTTTTCACTTTCTGCGATGTTGAACTTGTACTGTAAACAAGGTTCTTGTAAACAGAGGCGTCCCAAACTTTGGGGTGGCTGTGTCTTTTTGATTTTAATTTCCCTAAGCTATAGGACCATAAGTGGAAGTGCCCTAGGTTCTGTTGCTTTGTTTTTTAGATGTTTCAGGAAACACCATACACTTCTCCCGAGTGGTTGTTGGCAATTTACATCCCGCCCATCAGCATAACAAGGCTCCCAGTTCTCCATGGCCTGTCCTGCCTTTCTGGATTTTACACTTTTTTCAGATGGCCCTTTTGACCGGGGGGAAGTGAGACTTCATTGTAGTGCAGATTTCCTTTGCAAGCTTGCTTGGTTGGCCAAAAAGGGCGTATGCGTTTTTTCCTGAATATATTCAGGAAAAAACGCATACGCCCTTTTTGGCCAAGTGCATCATTGTGGACGTTCTGCCTCTTTTCCTATGCTTTCAATGCAATTCCAGTCTACCTCCTGAAATCGGTTTCCTGCAATTCTGCCCCGCTTTCAAGTCCTCTTGGCAGCCTTACTTCAGTCTCTTTTTGGACGATAGCTGTCATTTATAACTCTGCAGGTTTGTGAATTACAGTGCCCCTGAGCTCCTTTCTTCAACTCGCTTTCTTTTGAGCTGGCCGCAACACCGCAGGATGGCTTCAGGCCCTAATCTGGTTCCGGTACGGCACGCTGAGCCTTTGGTTATTTCCTCTTCCTGGTGGGAAATGAGAGTTAAATTTGCCCGTCCAGACACCTCCAGCTAGCCTCTCATTGGTTCTCGCTATTCCTGTTCATCTTCCACAGAAATTGCAAACTGGGCCAAACAGGAGGTTAAATGGACTGACTCTCCAAGTGGGGAGAGTGTTAGTAAAGCGTCTGGAATGTTGCACCCGAGTACCAGGGGAGGAAAACTGAGACATATTTGAACACGTCTCCCAATCACATGGTTGATCATACTCTAGGTTCCACATGCATGTTTTAGCTGAAGGAAGAATACCTTAAACCTGGGTAGTTGAAACCCGTGGAATGGGTACCATGCAATATGACTTCAAAGGGTCTTCATTTGCTCACCGAACCTCTCCAATCCTATCAATGCTGCGTTTATGCCCCTGTACACATGCTTGATTCTCTTTCGGAGACATAGCAATGCATAGGTTTTAAGATACTTACAAGTCAGGTACATTCTTAGGCGTTTAATATGCGGTGTTGAGTCCATTTCGTTGAGCAAGGAGTAGCTCTTGTCTATTCCATATTTGGCTTAAGGAACTTTATCTGTGCTCATTTCAATCTCTGGTTTTATGCAGCACCCCAACTCACCTTTACCCTTAAGCAAGAATAAGTTGTTTTTCTAAATTTGAGACCCTGTTCTGTTCTGTAATTCAGTTCCTGTGTAGCCAAGTTTCCATTCCGTGTATTACTGATATCTTATGATGTTTCTTTTTCTGTGTGACTTATTTCAGTTAGAATCATCATACCTGAATCCACTCATTGTGCTGCTAAGGGCCTGATGACACAGATTTCATTGCTGAGTGATATTGCTTTGTAAGTAAATACCACAACTTCTTTATCCATTTTTCACTTTCTGCGATGTTGAACTTGTACTGTAAACGAGGTTCTTGTAAACAGAGCCGTTCCAAACTTTGGGGTGGCTGTGTCTTTTTGATTTTAATTTCCCTAAGCTATAGGACCATAAGTGGAAGTGCCTTGGCTCTGTTGCTTTGTTTTTTAGATGTTTCAGGAAACACCATACACTTCTCCCGAGTGGTTGTTGGCAATTTACATCCCGCCCATCAGCATAACAAGGCTCCCAGTTCTCCATGGCCTGTCCTGCCTTTCTGGATTTTACACTTTTTTCAGATGGCCCTTTTGACCGGGGGGAAGTGAGACTTCATTGTAGTGCAGATTTCCTTTGCAAGCTTGCTTGGTTGGCCAAAAAGGGCGTATGCGTTTTTTCCTGAATATATTCAGGAAAAAACGCATACGCCCTTTTTGGCCAAGTGCATCATTGTGGACGTTCTGCCTCTTTTCCTATGCTTTCAATGCAATTCCAGTCTACCTCCTGAAATCGGTTTCCTGCAATTCTGCCCCGCTTTCAAGTCCTCTTGGCAGCCTTACTTCAGTCTATTTTTGGACGATAGCTGTCATTTATAACTCTGCAGGTTTGTGAATTACAGTGCCCCTGAGCTCCTTTCTTCAACTTGCTTTCTTTTGAGCTGGCCGCAACACCGCAGGATGGCTTCAGGCCCTAATCTGGTTCTCGTACGGCACGCTGAGCCTTTGGTTATTTCCTCTTCCTGGTGGGAAATGAGAGTTAAATTTGCCCGTCCAGACACCTCCAGCTAGCCTCTCATTGGTTCTCGCTATTCCTGTTCATCTTCCACAGAAATTGCAAACTGGGCCAAACAGGAGGTTAAATGGACTGACTCTCCAAGTGGGGAGAGTGTTAGTAAAGCGTCTGGAATGTTGCACCCGAGTACCAGGGTACGAAAACTGAGACATATTTGAACACGTCTCCCAATCACATGGTTGATCATACTCTAGGTTCCACATGCATGTTTTAGCTGAAGGAAGAATACCTTAAACCTGGGTAGTTGAAACCCGTGGAATGGGTACCATGCAATATGACTTCAAAGGGTCTTCATTTGCTCACCGAACCTCTCCAATCCTATCACTGCTGCGTTTATGCCCCTGTACACATGCTTGATTCTCTTTCGGAGACATAGCAATCCATAGGTTTTAAGATACTTACAAGTCAGGTACATTCTTAGGCGTTTAATATGCGGTGTTGAGTCCATTTCGTTGAGCAAGGAGTAGCTCTTGTCTATTCCATATTTGGCTTAAGGAACTTTATCTGTGCTCATTTCAATCTCTGGTTTTATGCAGCACCCCAACTCACCTTTACCCTTAAGCAAGAATAAGTTGTTTTTCTAAATTTGAGACCCTGTTCTGTTCTGTAATTCAGTTCCTGTGTAGCCAAGTTTCCATTCCGTGTATTACTGATATCTTATGATGTTTCTTTTTCTGTGTGACTTATTTCAGTTAGAATCATCATACCTGAATCCACTCATTGTGCTGCTAAGGGCCTGATGACACAGATTTCATTGCTGAGTGATATTGCTTTGTAAGTAAATACCACAACTTCTTTATCCATTTTTCACTTTCTGCGATGTTGAACTTGTACTGTAAACGAGGTTCTTGTAAACAGAGCCGTTCCAAACTTTGGGGTGGCTGTGTCTTTTTGATTTTAATTTCCCTAAGCTATAGGACCATAAGTGGAAGTGCCTTGGCTCTGTTGCTTTGTTTTTTAGATGTTTCAGGAAACACCATACACTTCTCCCGAGTGGTTGTTGGCAATTTACATCCCGCCCATCAGCATAACAAGGCTCCCAGTTCTCCATGGCCTGTCCTGCCTTTCTGGATTTTACACTTTTTTCAGATGGCCCTTTTGACCGGGGGGAAGTGAGACTTCATTGTAGTGCAGATTTCCTTTGCAAGCTTGCTTGGTTGGCCAAAAAGGGCGTATGCGTTTTTTCCTGAATATATTCAGGAAAAAACGCATACGCCCTTTTTGGCCAAGTGCATCATTGTGGACGTTCTGCCTCTTTTCCTATGCTTTCAATGCAATTCCAGTCTACCTCCTGAAATCGGTTTCCTGCAATTCTGCCCCGCTTTCAAGTCCTCTTGGCAGCCTTACTTCAGTATATTTTTGGACGATAGCTGTCATTTATAACTCTGCAGGTTTGTGAATTACAGTGCCCCTGAGCTCCTTTCTTCAACTTGCTTTCTTGTGACCTGGCCGCAACACCGCAGGATGGCTTCAGGTCCTAATCTGGTTCCGGCACGGCACGCTGAGCCTTTGGTTATTTCCTCTTCCTGGTGGGAAATGAGAGTTAAATTTGCCCGTCCAGACACCTCCAGCTAGTCTCTCATTGGTTCTCGCTATTCCTGTTCATCTTCCGCAGAAATTGCAAACTGTGCCAAACAGGCGGTTAAAGGCGCTGACTCTCCAAGTGGGGAGAGTGTTAGTAAAGCGTCTGGAATGTTGCACCCGAGTACCAGGGGAGGAAAACTGAGACATATTTGAACACGTCTCCCGATCACATGGTTGATCATACTCTGGGTTCCACATGCATATTTTAGCTGAAGGAAGAATACCTAAAACCTGGGTAGTTGAAACCCGTGGAATGGGTACCATGCAATATGACTTCAAAGGGTCTTCATTTGCTCACCGAACCTCTCCAATCCTATCACTGCTGCGTTTATGCCCCTGTACACATGCTTGATTCTCTTTTGGAGACATAGCAATCCATAGGTTTTACGATACTTACTAGTCAGGTACATTCTTAGGCGTTTAATATGGGGTGTTGAGTCCATTTCGTTGAGCAAGGAGTAGCTCTTGTCTATTCCATATTTGGCTTAAGGAACTTTATCTGTGCTCATTTCAATCTCTGGTTTTATGCAGCACCCCAACTCACCTTTACCCTTAAGCAAGCATAAGTTGGTTTTCTAAATTTGAGACCCTGTTCTGTTCTGTAATTCAGTTCCTGTGTAGCCAAGTTTACATTCCGTGTATTACTGATATCTTATGATGTTTCTTTTTCTGTGTGACTTATTTCAGTTAGAATCATCATACCTGAATCCACTCACTGTGTTGCTAAGGGCCTGATGACACAGATTTCATTGCTGAGTGATATTGCTTTGTAAGTAAATACCACAACTTCTTTATCCATTTTTCACTTTCTGCGATGTTGAACTTGTACTGTAAACGAGGTTCTTGTAAACAGAGCCGTTCCAAACTTTGGGGTGGCTGTGTCTTTTTGATTTTAATTTCCCTAAGCTATAGGACCATAAGTGGAAGTGCCCTAGGTTCTGTTGCTTTGTTTTTTAGATGTTTCAGGAAACACCATACACTTCTCCCGAGTGGTTGTTGGCAATTTACATACCGCCCATCAGCATAACAAGGCTCCCAGTTCTCCATGGCCTGTCCTGCCTTTCTGGATTTTACACTTTTTTCAGATGGCCCTTTTGACCAGGGGGAAGTGAGACTTCATTGTAGTGCAGATTTCCTTTGCAAGCTTGCTTGGTTGGCCAAAAAGGGCGTATGCGTTTTTTCCTGAATATATTCAGGAAAAAACGCATACGCCCTTTTTGGCCAAGTGCATCATTGTGGACGTTCTGCCTCTTTTCCTATGCTTTCAATGCAATTCCAGTCTACCTCCTGAAATCGGTTTCCTGCAATTCTGCCCCGCTTTCAAGTCCTCTTGGCAGCCTTACTTCAGTCTATTTTTGGACGATAGCTGTCATTTATAACTCTGCAGGTTTGTGAATTACAGTGCCCCTGAGCTCCTTTCTACAACTTGCTTTCTTGTGACCTGGCCGCAACACCGCAGGATGGCTTCAGGCCCTAATCTGGTTCCGGCCCGGCATGCTGAGCCTTTGGTTAATTCCTCTTCCTGGTGGGAAATGAGAGTTAAATTTGCCCGTCCAGACACCTCCAGCTAGCCTCTCATTGGTTCTCGCTATTCCTGTTCATCTTCCGCAGTAATTGCAAACTGTGCCAAACAGGAGGTTAAAGGGACTGACTCTCCAAGTGGGGAGAGTGTTAGTAAAGCGTCTGGAATGTTGCACCCGAGTACCAGGGGAGGAAAACTGAGACATATTTGAACACGTCTCCCGATCACATGGTTGATCATACTCTAGGTTCCACATGCATGTTTTAGCTGAAGGAAGAATACCTTAAACCTGGGTAGTTGAAACCCGTGGAATGGGTACCATGCAATATGACTTCAAAGGGTCTTCATTTGCTCACCGAACCTCTCCAATCCTATCACTGCTGCGTTTATGCCCCTGTACACATGCTTGATTCTGTTTCAGAGACATAGCAATCCATAGGTTTTAAGATACTTACTAGTCAGGTACATTCTTAGGCGTTTAATATGGGGTGTTGAGTCCATTTCGTTGAGCAAGGAGTAGCTCTTGTCTATTCCATATTTGGCTTAAGGAACTTTATCTGTGCTCATTTCAATCTCTGGTTTTATGCAGCACCGCAACTCACCTTTCCCCTTAAGCAAGCATAAGTTGGTTTTCTAAATTTGAGACCCTGTTCTGTTCTGTAATTCAGTTCCTGTGTAGCCAAGTTTACATTCCGTGTATTACTGATATCTTATGATGTTTCTTTTTCTGTGTGACTTATTTCAGTTAGAATCATCATACCTGAATCCACTCATTGTGCTGCTAAGGGCCTGATGACACAGATTTCATTGCTGAGTGATATTGCTTTGTAAGTAAATACCACAACTCTTTATCCATTTTTCACTTTCTGCGATGTTGAACTTGTACTGTAAACGAGGTTCTTGTAAACAGAGCCGTTCCAAACTTTGGGGTGGCTGTGTCTTTTTGATTTTAATTTCCCTAAGCTATAGGACCATAAGTGGAAGTGCCCTAGGCTCTGTTGCTTTGTTTTTTAAATGTTTCAGGAAACTCCATACACTTCTCCCAAGTGTCTGTTGGCAATTTACATCCCGCCCATCAGCATAACAAGGCTCCCAGTTCTCAATGGCCTGTTGCCTTTCTGGATTTTACACTTTTTTCAGATGGCCCTTTTGACCGGGGGGAAGTGAGACTTCATTGTAGTGCAGATTTCCTTTGCAAGCTTGCTTGGTTGGCCAAAAAGGGCGTATGCGTTTTTTCCTGAATATATTCAGGAAAAAACGCATACGCCCTTTTTGGCCAAGTGCATCATTGTGGACGTTCTGCCTCTTTTCCTATGCTTTCAATGCAATTCCAGTCTACCTCCTGAAATCGGTTTCCTGCAATTCTGCCCCGCTTTCAAGTCCTCTTGGCAGCCTTACTTCAGTCTATTTTTGGACGATAGCTCTCATTTATAACTCTGCAGGTTTGTGAATTACAGTGCCCCTGAGCTCCTTTCTTCAACTCGCTTTCTTGTGACCTGGCCGCAACACCACAGGATGGCTTCAGGCCCTAATCTGGTTCCGGCCCCGCATGCTGAGCCTTTGGTTAATTCCTCTTCCTGGTGGGAAATGAGAGTTAAATTTGCCCGTCCAGACACCTCCAGCTAGCCTCTCATTGGTTCTCGCTATTCCTGTTCATCTTCCGCAGAAATTGCAAACTGGGCCCAACAGGAGGTTAAAGGCGCTGACTCTCCAAGTGGGGAGAGTGTTAGTAAAGCGTCTGGAATGTTGCACCCGAGTACCAGGGGAGGAAAACTGAGACATATTTGAACACGTCTCCCGATCACATGGTTGATCATACTCTGGGTTCCACATGCATATTTTAGCTGAAGGAAGAATACCTAAAACCTGGGTAGTTGAAACCCGTGGAATGGGTACCATGCAATATGACTTCAAAGGGTCTTCATTTGCTCACCGAACCTCTTCAATCCTATCACTGCTGCGTTTATGCCCCTGTACACATGCTTGATTCTCTTTCGGAGACATAGCAATCCATAGGTTTTACGATACTTACTAGTCAGGTACATTCTTAGGCGTTTAATATGGGGTGTTGAGTCCATTTCGTTGAGCAAGGAGTAGCTCTTGTCTATTCCATATTTGACTTAAGGAACTTTATCTGTGCTCATTTCAATCTCTGGTTTTATGCAGCACCCCAACTCACCTTTACCCTTAAGCAAGCATATGTTGGTTTTCTAAATTTGAGAACCTGTTCTGTTTTGGAATTCAGTTCCTGTGTAGCCAAGTTTACATTCCGTGTATTAGTGATATCTAATGATGTTTCTTTTTCTGTGTGACTTATTTCAGTTAGAATCATCGTACCTGAATCTACTCATTATGCTGCTACGGGCCTGATGACATAGATTTCATTGCTGAGTGATACTGCATTGTACGTAAGTACCACAAGTTCTTTATCCATTTTTCACTTTCTGCGATGTTGAACTTGTACTGTAAACGAGGTTCTTGTAAACAGAGCCGTTCCAAACTTTGGGGTGGCTGTGTCTTTTTGATTTTAATTTCCCTAAGCTATAGGACCATAAGTAGAAGTGCCCTAGGCTCTGTTGCTTTGTTTTTTAGATGTTTCAGGAAACACCATACACTTCTCCCAAGTGTCTGTTGGCAATTTACATCCCACCCATCAGCATAACAAGGCTCCCAGTTCTCAATGGCCTGTTGCCTTTCTGGATTTTACACTTTTTTCAGATGGCCCTTTTGACCGGGGGGAAGTGAGACTTCATTGTAGTGCAGATTTCCTTTGCAAGCTTGCTTGGTTGGCCAAAAAGGGCGTATGCGTTTTTTCCTGAATATATTCAGGAAAAAACGCATACGCCCTTTTTGGCCAAGTGCATCATTGTGGACGTTCTGCCTCTTTTCCTATGCTTTCAGTGCAATTCCAGTCTACCTCCTGAAATCGGTTTCCTGCAATTCTACCCCGCTTTCAAGTCCTCTTGGCAGCCTTACTTCAGTCTATTTTTGGACGATAGCTGTCATTTATAACTCTGCAGGTTTGTGAATTACAGTGCCCCTGAGCTCCTTTCTTCAACTCGCTTTCTTGTGACCTGGCCGCAACACCGCAGGATGGCTTCAGGCCCTAATCTGGTTCCGGCACGGCACGCTGAGCCTTTGGTTAATTCCTCTTCCTGGTGGGAAATGAGAGTTAAATTTGCCCGTCCAGACACCTCCAGCTAGTCTCTCATTGGTTCTCGCTATTCCTGTTCATCTTTCGCAGAAATTGCAAACTGGGCCCAACAGGAGGTTAAAGGCGCTGACTCTCCAAGTGGGGAGAGTGTTAGTAAAGCGTCTGGAATGTTGCACCCGAGTACCAGGGGAGGAAAACTGAGACATATTTGAACACGTCTCCCGTTCACATGGTTGATCATACTTGGGTTCCACATGCATGTTTTAGCTGAAGGAAGAATACCTTAAACCTGGAGAGTTAAGACCCGTGTAATGGGTACCATGCAATATGACTTCAAAGGGTCTTCATTTGCTCACCAAACCTCTCCAATCCTATCACTGCTGCGTTTATGCCCCTGTACACATGCTTGATTCTCTTTCGGAGACATAGCAATCCATAGGTTTTAAGATACTTACTAGTCAGGAACATTCTTAGGCGTTTAATATGGCGTGTTGAGTCCATTTCGTTGAGCAAGGAGTAGCTCTTGTCTATTCAATATTTGGCTTAAGGAACTTTATCTGTGCTCATTTCAATCTCTGGTTTTATGCAGCACCCCAACTCACCTTTACCCTTAAGCAAGAATAAGTTGGTTTTGTAAATTTGAGACCCTGTTCTGTTCTGTAATTCAGTTCCTGTGTAGCCAAGTTTACATTCCGTGTATTACTGATATCTTATGATGTTTCTTTTTCTGTGTGACTTATTTCAGTTAGAATCATCATACCTGAATCCACTCACTGTGCTGCTAAGGGCCTGATGACACAGATTTCATTGCTGAGTGATATTGCTTTGTAAGTAAATACCACAACTTCTTTATCCATTTTTCACTTTCTGCGATGTTGAACTTGTACTGTAAACGAGGTTCTTGTAAACAGAGCCGTTCCAAACTTTGGGGTGGCTGTGTCTTTTTGATTTTAATTTCCCTAAGCTATAGGACCATAAGTGGAAGTGCCCTAGGTTCTGTTGCTTTGTTTTTTAGATGTTTCAGGAAACACCATACACTTCTCCCGAGTGGTTTTTGGCAATTTACATCCCGCCCATCCGCATAACAAGGCTCCCAGTTCTCCATGGCCTGTCCTGCCTTTCTGGATTTTACACTTTTTTCAGATGGCCCTTTTGACCGGGGGGAAGTGAGACTTCATTGTAGTGCAGATTTCCTTTGCAAGCTTGCTTGGTTGGCCAAAAAGGGCGTATGCGTTTTTTCCTGAATATATTCAGGAAAAAACGCATACGCCCTTTTTGGCCAAGTGCATCATTGTGTACGTTCTGCCTCTTTTCCTATGCTTTCAATGCAATTCCAGTCTACCTCCTGAAATCGGTTTCCTGCAATTCTGCCCCGCTTTCAAGTCCTCTTGGCAGCCTTACTTCAGTCTATTTTTGGACGATAGCTGTCATTTATAACTCTGCAGGTTTGTGAATTACAGTGCCCCTGAGCTCCTTTCTTCAACTCGCTTTCTTGTGACCTGGCCGCAACACCGCAGGACGGCTTCAGGCCCTAATCTGGTTCCGGCACGGCACGCTGAGCCTTTGGTTATTTCCTTTTCCTGGTGGGAAATGAGAGTTAAATTTGCCCGTCCAGACACCTCCAGCTAGTCTCTCATTGGTTCTCGCTATTCCTGTTCATCTTCCGCAGAAATTGCAAACTGGGCCAAACAGGAGGTTAAAGGCGCTGACTCTCCAAGTGGGGAGAGTGTTAGTAAAGCGTCTGGAATGTTGCACCCGAGTACCAGGGGAGGAAAACTGAGACATATTTGAACACGTCTCCCGATCACATGGTTGATCATACTCTAGGTTCCACATGCATGTTTTAGCTGAAGGAAGAATACCTTAAACCTGGGTAGTTGAAACCCGTGGAATGGGTACCATGCAATATGACTTCAAAGGGTCTTCATTTGCTCACCGAACCTCTCCAATCCTATCACTGCTGCGTTTATGCCCCTGTACACATGCTTGATTCTCTTTCGGAGACATAGCAATCCATAGGTTTTAAGATACTTAGAAGTCAGGTACATTCTTAGGCGTTTAATATGCGGTGTTGAGTCCATTTCGTTGAGCAAGGAGTAGCTCTTGTCTATTCCATATTTGGCTTAAGGAACTTTATCTGTGCTCATTTCAATCTCTGGTTTTATGCAGCACCCCAACTTACCTTTACCCTTAAGCAAGCATAAGTTGTTTTTCTAAATTTGAGACCCTGTTCTGTTCTGTAATTCAGTTCCTGTGTAGCCAAGTTTCCATTCCATGTATTACTGATATCTTATGATGTTTCTTTTTCTGTGTGTCTTATTTCAGTTAGAATCATCATACCTGAATCCACTCATTGTGCTGCTAAGGACCTGATGACATAGATTTCATTGCTGAGTGATATTGCTTTGTAAGTGAATACCACAACTTCTTTATCCATTTTTCACTTTCTGCGATGTTGAACTTGTACTGTAAACGAGGTTCTTGTAAACAGAGCCGTTCCAAACTTTGGGGTGGCTGTGTCTTTTTGATTTTAATTTCCCTAAGCTATAGGACCATAAGTGGAAGTGCCCTAGGTTCTGTTGCTTTGTTTTTTAGATGTTTCAGGAAACACCATACACTTCTCCCGAGTGGTTGTTGGCAATTTACATCCCGCCCATCAGCATAACAAGGCTCCCAGTTCTCCATGACCTGTCCTGCCTTTCTGGATTTTACACTTTTTTCAGATGGCCCTTTTGACCGGGGGGAAGTGAGACTTCATTGTAGTGCAGATTTCCTTTGCAAGCTTGCTTGGTTGGCCAAAAAGGGCGTATGCGTTTTTTCCTGAATATATTCAGGAAAAAACGCATACGCCCTTTTTGGCCAAGTGCATCATTGTGGACGTTCTGCCTCTTTTCCTATGCTTTCAATGCAATTCCAGTCTACCTCCTGAAATCGGTTTCCTGCAATTCTGCCCGCTTTCAAGTCCTCTTGGCAGCCTTACTTCAGTTTATTTTTGGACGATAGCTGTCATTTATAACTCTGCATGTTTGTGAATTACAGTACCCCTGAGCTCCTTTCTTCAACTCGCTTTCTTTTGAGCTGGCCGCAACACCGCAGGATGGCTTCAGGCCCTAATCTGGTTCCGGTACGGCACGCTGAGCCTTTGGTTATTTCCTCTTCCTGGTGGGAAATGAGAGTTAAATTTGCCCGTCCAGACACCTCCAGCTAGCCTCTCATTGGTTCTCGCTATTCCTGTTCATCTTCCGCAGAAATTGCAAACTGGGCCAAACAGGAGGTTAAAGGCGCTGACTCTCCAAGTGGGGAGAGTGTTAGTAAAGCGTCTGGAATGTTGCACCCGAGTACCAGGGGAGGAAAACTGAGACATATTTGAACACGTCTCCCGTTCACATGGTTGATCATACTTGGGTTCCACATGCATGTTTTAGCTGAAGGAAGAATACTTTAAACCTGGAGATTTGAGACCCGTGTAATGTGTACCATGCAATATGACTTCAAAGGGTCTTCATTTGCTCACCGAACCTCTCCAATCCTATCACTGCTGCGTTTATGCCCCTGTACACATGCTTGATTCTCTTTTGGAGACATAGCAATCCATAGGTTTTACGATACTTACTAGTCAGGTACATTCTTAGGCGTTTAATATGCGGTGTTGAGTCCATTTCGTTGAGCAAGGAGTAGCTCTTGTCTATTCCATATTTGACTTAAGGAACTTTATCTGTGCTCATTTCAATCTCTGGTTTTATGCAGCACCCCAACTCACCTTTCCCCTTAAGCAAGCATAAGTTGGTTTTCTAAATTTGAGACCCTGTTCTGTTCTGTAATTCAGTTCCTGTGTAGCCAAGTTTACATTCCGTGTATTAGTGATATCTTATGATGTTTCTTTTTCTGTGTGACTTATTTCAGTTAGAATCATCGTACCTGAATCTACTCATTATGCTGCTACGGGCCTGATGACATAGATTTCATTGCTGAGTGATACTGCATTGTACGTAAGTACCACAAGTTCTTTATCCATTTTTCACTTTCTGTGATGTTGAACTTGTACTGTAAACGAGGTTCTTGTAAACAGAGCCGTTCCAAACTTTGGGGTGGCTGTGTCTTTTTGATTTTAATTTCCCTAAGCTATAGGACCATAAGTAGAAGTGCCCTAGGCTCTGTTGCTTTGTTTTTTAGATGTTTCAGGAAACACCATACACTTCTCCCAAGTGTCTGTTGGCAATTTACATCCCACCCATCAGCATAACAAGGCTCCCAGTTCTCAATGGCCTGTTGCCTTTCTGGATTTTACACTTTTTTCAGATGGCCCTTTTGTCCGGGGGGAAGTGAGACTTCATTGTAGTGCAGATTTCCTTTGCAAGCTTGCTTGGTTGGCCAAAAAGTGCGTATGCGTTTTTTCCTGAATATATTCAGGAAAAAACGCATACGCCCTTTTTGGCCAAGTGCATCATTGTGGACGTTCTGCCTCTTTTCCTATGCTTTCAATGCAATTCCAGTCTACCTCCTGAAATCGGTTTCCTGCAATTCTACCCCGCTTTCAAGTCCTCTTGGCAGCCTTACATCAGTCTATTTTTGGACGATAGCTGTCATTTATAACTCTGCAAGTTTGTGAATTACAGTGCCCCTGAGCTCCTTTCTTCAACTCGCTTTCTTGTGACCTGGCCGCAACACCGCAGGATGGCTTCAGGCCCTAATCTGGTTCCGGCACGGCACGCTGAGCCTTTGGTTAATTCCTCTTCCTGGTGGGAAATGAGAGTTAAATTTGCCCGTCCAGACACCTCCAGCTAGTCTCTCATTGGTTCTCGCTATTCCTGTTCATCTTCCGCAGAAATTGCAAACTGGGCCAAACAGGAGGTTAAAGGGAGTGACTCTCCAGGTCGGGAGAGTGTTAGTAAAGCGTCTGGAATGTTGCACCCGAGTACCAGGGGAGGAAAACTGAGACATATTTGAACACGTCTCCCGATCACATGGTTGATCATACTCTAGGTTCCACATGCATGTTTTAGCTGAAGGAAGAATACCTTAAACCTGGGTAGTTGAAACCCGTGGAATGGGTACCATGCAATATGACTTCAAAGGGTCTTCATTTGCTCACCGAACCTCTCCAATCCTATCACTGCTGCGTTTATGCCCCTGTACACATGCTTGATTCTCTTTCGGAGACATAGCAATCCATAGGTTTTAAGATACTTACTAGTCAGGAACATTCTTAGGCGTTTAATATGGGGTGATGAGTCCATTTCGTTGAGCAAGGAGTAGCTCTTGTCTATTCCATATTTGGCTTAAGGAACTTTATCTGTGCTCATTTCAATCTCTGGTTTTATGCAGCACCCCAACTCACCTTTACCCTTAAGCAAGAATAAGTTGGTTTTCTAAATTTGAGACCCTGTTCTGTTCTGTAATTCAGTTCCTGTGTAGCCAAGTTTACATTCCATGTATTACTGATATCTTATGATGTTTCTTTTTCTGTGTGACTTATTTCAGTTAGAATCATCATACCTGAATCCACTCACTGTGCTGCTAAGGGCCTGATGACACAGATTTCATTGCTGAGTGATATTGCTTTGTAAGTAAATACCACAACTTCTTTATCCATTTTTCACTTTCTGCGATGTTGAACTTGTACTGTAAACGAGGTTCTTGTAAACAGAGCCGTTCCAAACTTTGGGGTGGCTGTGTCTTTTTGATTTTAATTTCCCTAAGCTATAGGACCATAAGTGGAAGTGCCCTAGGTTCTGTTGCTTTGTTTTTTAGATGTTTCAGGAAACACCATACACTTCTCCCGAGTGGTTGTTGGCAATTTACATCCCGCCCATCAGCATAACAAGGCTCCCAGTTCTCCATGGCCTGTCCTGCCTTTCTGGATTTTACACTTTTTTCAGATGGCCCTTTTGACCGGGGGGAAGTGAGACTTCATTGTAGTGCAGATTTCCTTTGCAAGCTTGCTTGGTTGGCCAAAAAGGGCGTATGCGTTTTTTCCTGAATATATTCAGGAAAAAACGCATACGCCCTTTTTGGCCAAGTGCATCATTGTGGACGTTCTGCCTCTTTTCCTATGCTTTCAATGCAATTCCAGTCTACCTCCTGAAATCGGTTTCCTGCAATTCTGCCCCGCTTTCAAGTCCTCTTGGCAGCCTTACTTCAGTGTATTTTTGGACGATAGCTGTCATTTATAACTCTGCAGGTTTGTGAATTACAGTGCCCCTGAGCTCCTTTCTTCAACTTGCTTTCTTGTGACCTGGCCGCAACACCGCAGGATGGCTTCAGGCCCTAATCTGGTTCCGGCATGGCATGCTGAGCCTTTGGTTATTTCCTTTTCCTGGTGGGAAATGAGAGTTAAATTTGCCCGTCCAGACACCTCCAGCTAGTCTCTCATTGGTTCTCGCTATTCCTGTTCATCTTCCGCAGAAATTGCAAACTGGGCCAAACAGGAGGTTAAAGGCGCTGACTCTCCAAGTGGGGAGAGTGTTAGTAAAGCGTCTGGAATGTTGCACCCGAGTACCAGGGGAGGAAAACTGAGACATATTTGAACACGTCTCCCGTTCACATGGTTGATCATACTTGGGTTCCACATGCATGTTTTAGCTGAAGGAAGAATACCTTAAACCTGGAGAGTTAAGACCCGTGTAATGGGTACCATGCAATATGACTTCAAAGGGTCTTCATTTGCTCACCAAACCTCTCCAATCCTATCACTGCTGCGTTTATGCCCCTGTACACATGCTTGATTCTCTTTCGGAGACATAGCAATCCATAGGTTTTAAGATACTTACTAGTCAGGTACATTCTTAGGCGTTTAATATGCGGTGTTGAGTCCATTTCGTTGAGCAAGGAGTAGCTCTTGTCTATTCCATATTTGGCTTAAGGAACTTTATCTGTGCTCATTTCAATCTCTGGTTTTATGCAGCACCCCAACTCACCTTTACCCTTAAGCAAGCATAAGTTGGTTTTCTAAATTTGAGACCCTGTTGTGTTCTGTAATTCAGTTCCTGTGTAGCCAAGTTTCCATTCCGTGTATTACTGATATCTTATGATGTTTCTTTTTCTGTGTGACTTATTTCAGTTAGAATCATCATACCTGAATCCACTCATTGTGCTGCTAAGGGCCTGATGACACAGATTTCATTGCTGAGTGATATTGCTTTGTAAGTAAATACCACAACTTCTTTATCCATTTTTCACTTTCTGCGATGTTGAACTTGTACTGTAAACGAGGTTCTTGTAAACAGAGCCGTTCCAAACTTTGGGGTGGCTGTGTCTTTTTGATTTTAATTTCCCTAAGCTATAGGACCATAAGTGGAAGTGCCCTAGGTTCTGTTGCTTTGTTTTTTAGATGTTTCAGGAAACACCATACACTTCTCCCGAGTGGTTGTTGGCAATTTACATCCCGCCCATCAGCATAACAAGGCTCCCAGTTCTCCATGGCCTGTCCTGCCTTTCTGGATTTTACACTTTTTTCAGATGGCCCTTTTGACCGGGGGGAAGTGAGACTTCATTGTAGTGCAGATTTCCTTTGCAAGTTTGCTTGGTTGGCCAAAAAGGGCGTATGCGTTTTCTCCTGAATATATTCAGGAGAAAACGCATACGCCCTTTTTGGCCAAGTGCATCATTGTGTACGTTCTGCCTCTTTTCCTATGCTTTCAATGCAATTCCAGTCTACCTCCTGAAATCGGTTTCCTGCAATTCTGCCCCGCTTTCAAGTCCTCTTGGCAGCCTTAGTTCAGTGTATTTTTGGACGATAGCTGTCATTTATAACTCTGCAGGTTTGTGAATTACAGTGCCCCTGAGCTCCTTTCTTCAACTCGCTTTCTTGTGACCTGGCCGCAACACCGCAGGATGGCTTCAGGCCCTAATCTGGTTCCGGCCCGGCATGCTGAGCCTTTGGTTAATTCCTCTTCCTGGTGGGAAATGAGAGTTAAATTTGCCTGTCCAGACACCTCCAGCTAGCCTCTCATTGGTTCTCGCTATTCCTGTTCATCTTCCACAGAAATTGCAAACTGGGCCAAACAGGAGGTTAAAGGGACTGACTCTCCAAGTGGGGAGAGTGTTAGTAAAGCGTCTGGAATGTGGCACCCGAGTACCAGGGGAGGAAAACTGAGACATATTTGAACACGTCTCCCGATCACATGGTTGATCATACTCTAGGTTCCACATGCATGTTTTAGCTGAAGGAATCATACCTTAAACCTGGGTAGTTGAAACCCGTGGAATGGGTACCATGCAATATGACTTCAAAGGGTCTTCATTTGCTCACCGAACCTCTGCAATCCTATCACTGCTGCGTTTATGCCCCTGTACACATGCTTGATTCTCTTTCGGAGACATAGCAATCCATAGGTTTTAAGATACTTACTAGTCAGGTACATTCTTAGGCGTTTAATATGGGGTGTTGAGTCCATTTCGTTGAGCAAGGAGTAGCTCTTGTCTATTCCATATTTGGCTTAAGGAACTTTATCTGTGCTCATTTCAATCTCTGGTTTTATGCAGCACCCCAACTCACCTTTACCCTTAAGCAAGAATAAGTTGGTTTTCTAAATTTGAGACCCTGTTCTGTTCTGTAATTCAGTTCCTGTGTAGCCAAGTTTACATTCCATGTATTACTGATATCTTATGATGTTTCTTTTTCTGTGTGACTTATTTCAGTTAGAATCATCATACCTGAATCCACTCACTGTGCTGCTAAGGGCCTGATGACACAGATTTCATTGCTGAGTGATATTGCTTTGTAAGTAAATACCACAACTTCTTTATCCATTTTTCACTTTCTGCGATGTTGAACTTGTACTGTAAACGAGGTTCTTGTAAACAGAGCCGTTCCAAACTTTGGGGTGGCTGTGTCTTTTTGATTTTAATTTCCCTAAGCTATAGGACCATAAGTGGAAGTGCCCTAGGTTCTGTTGCTTTGTTTTTTAGATGTTTCAGGAAACACCATACACTTCTCCCGAGTGGTTGTTGGCAATTTACATCCCGCCCATCAGCATAACAAGGCTCCCAGTTCTCCATGGCCTGTCCTGCCTTTCTGGATTTTACACTTTTTTCAGATGGCCCTTTTGACCGGGGGGAAGTGAGACTTCATTGTAGTGCAGATTTCCTTTGCAAGCTTGCTTGGTTGGCCAAAAAGGGCGTATGCGTTTTTTCCTGAATATATTCAGGAAAAAACGCATACGCCCTTTTTGGCCAAGTGCATCATTGTGTACGTTCTGCCTCTTTTCCTATGCTTTCAATGCAATTCCAGTCTACCTCCTGAAATCGGTTTCCTGCAATTCTGCCCCACTTTCAAGTCCTCTTGGCAGCCTTACTTCAGTCTATTTTTGGACGATAGCTGTCATTTATAACTCTGCAGGTTTGTGAATTACAGTGCCCCTGAGCTCCTTTCTTCAACTCGCTTTCTTGTGACCTGGCCGCAACACCGCAGGACGGCTTCAGGCCCTAATCTGGTTCCGGCACGGCACGCTGAGCCTTTGGTTATTTCCTTTTCCTGGTGGGAAATGAGAGTTAAATTTGCCCGTCCAGACACCTCCAGCTAGTCTCTCATTGGTTCTCGCTATTCCTGTTCATCTTCCGCAGAAATTGCAAACTGGGCCAAACAGGAGGTTAAAGGCGCTGACTCTCCAAGTGGGGAGAGTGTTAGTAAAGCGTCTGGAATGTTGCACCCGAGTACCAGGGGAGGAAAACTGAGACATATTTGAACACGTCTCCCGATCACATGGTTGATCATACTCTAGGTTCCACATGCATGTTTTAGCTGAAGGAAGAATACCTTAAACCTGGGTAGTTGAAACCCGTGGAATGGGTACCATGCAATATGACTTCAAAGGGTCTTCATTTGCTCACCGAACCTCTCCAATCCTATCACTGCTGCGTTTATGCCCCTGTACACATGCTTGATTCTCTTTCGGAGACATAGCAATCCATAGGTTTTAAGATACTTACTAGTCAGGTACATTCTTAGGCGTTTAATATGCGGTGTTGAGTCCATTTCGTTGAGCAAGGAGTAGCTCTTGTCTATTCCATATTTGACTTAAGGAACTTTATCTGTGCTCATTTCAATCTCTGGTTTTATGCAGCACCCCAACTCACCTTTCCCCTTAAGCAAGCATAAGTTGGTTTTCTAAATTTGAGACCCTGTTCTGTTCTGTAATTCAGTTCCTGTGTAGCCAAGTTTACATTCCGTGTATTAGTGATATCTTATGATGTTTCTTTTTCTGTGTGACTTATTTCAGTTAGAATCATCGTACCTGAATCTACTCATTATGCTGCTACGGGCCTGATGACATAGATTTCATTGCTGAGTGATACTGCATTGTACGTAAGTACCACAAGTTCTTTATCCATTTTTCACTTTCTGTGATGTTGAACTTGTACTGTAAACGAGGTTCTTGTAAACAGAGCCGTTCCAAACTTTGGGGTGGCTGTGTCTTTTTGATTTTAATTTCCCTAAGCTATAGGACCATAAGTAGAAGTGCCCTAGGCTCTGTTGCTTTGTTTTTTAGATGTTTCAGGAAACACCATACACTTCTCCCAAGTGTCTGTTGGCAATTTACATCCCACCCATCAGCATAACAAGGCTCCCAGTTCTCAATGGCCTGTTGCCTTTCTGGATTTTACACTTTTTTCAGATGGCCCTTTTGACCGGGGGGAATTGAGACTTCATTGTAGTGCAGATTTCCTTTGCAAGCTTGCTTGGTTGGCCAAAAAGTGCGTATGCGTTTTTTCCTGAATATATTCAGGAAAAAACGCATACGCCCTTTTTGGCCAAGTGCATCATTGTGGACGTTCTGCCTCTTTTCCTATGCTTTCAATGCAATTCCAGTCTACCTCCTGAAATCGGTTTCCTGCAATTCTACCCCGCTTTCAAGTCCTCTTGGCAGCCTTACATCAGTCTATTTTTGGACGATAGCTGTCATTTATAACTCTGCAAGTTTGTGAATTACAGTGCCCCTGAGCTCCTTTCTTCAACTCGCTTTCTTGTGACCTGGCCGCAACACCGCAGGATGGCTTCAGGCCCTAATCTGGTTCCGGCACGGCACGCTGAGCCTTTGGTTAATTCCTCTTCCTGGTGGGAAATGAGAGTTAAATTTGCCCGTCCAGACACCTCCAGCTAGTCTCTCATTGGTTCTCGCTATTCCTGTTCATCTTCCGCAGAAATTGCAAACTGGGCCAAACAGGAGGTTAAAGGGAGTGACTCTCCAGGTCGGGAGAGTGTTAGTAAAGCGTCTGGAATGTTGCACCCGAGTACCAGGGGAGGAAAACTGAGACATATTTGAACACGTCTCCCGATCACATGGTTGATCATACTCTAGGTTCCACATGCATGTTTTAGCTGAAGGAAGAATACCTTAAACCTGGGTAGTTGAAACCCGTGGAATGGGTACCATGCAATATGACTTCAAAGGGTCTTCATTTGCTCACCGAACCTCTCCAATCCTATCACTGCTGCGTTTATGCCCCTGTACACATGCTTGATTCTCTTTCGGAGACATAGCAATCCATAGGTTTTAAGATACTTACTAGTCAGGAACATTCTTAGGCGTTTAATATGGGGTGATGAGTCCATTTCGTTGAGCAAGGAGTAGCTCTTGTCTATTCCATATTTGGCTTAAGGAACTTTATCTGTGCTCATTTCAATCTCTGGTTTTATGCAGCACCCCAACTCACCTTTACCCTTAAGCAAGAATAAGTTGGTTTTCTAAATTTGAGACCCTGTTCTGTTCTGTAATTCAGTTCCTGTGTAGCCAAGTTTACATTCCATGTATTACTGATATCTTATGATGTTTCTTTTTCTGTGTGACTTATTTCAGTTAGAATCATCATACCTGAATCCACTCACTGTGCTGCTAAGGGCCTGATGACACAGATTTCATTGCTGAGTGATATTGCTTTGTAAGTAAATACCACAACTTCTTTATCCATTTTTCACTTTCTGCGATGTTGAACTTGTACTGTAAACGAGGTTCTTGTAAACAGAGCCGTTCCAAACTTTGGGGTGGCTGTGTCTTTTTGATTTTAATTTCCCTAAGCTATAGGACCATAAGTGGAAGTGCCCTAGGTTCTGTTGCTTTGTTTTTTAGATGTTTCAGGAAACACCATACACTTCTCCCGAGTGGTTGTTGGCAATTTACATCCTGCCCATCAGCATAACAAGGCTCCCAGTTCTCCATGGCCTGTCCTGCCTTTCTGGATTTTACACTTTTTTCAGATGGCCCTTTTGACCGGGGGGAAGTGAGACTTCATTGTAGTGCAGATTTCCTTTGCAAGCTTGCTTGGTTGGCCAAAAAGGGCGTATGCGTTTTTTCCTGAATATATTCAGGAAAAAACGCATACGCCCTTTTTGGCCAAGTGCATCATTGTGGACGTTCTGCCTCTTTTCCTATGCTTTCAATGCAATTCCAGTCTACCTCCTGAAATCGGTTTCCTGCAATTCTGCCCCGCTTTCAAGTCCTCTTGGCAGCCTTACTTCAGTGTATTTTTGGACGATAGCTGTCATTTATAACTCTGCAGGTTTGTGAATTACAGTGCCCCTGAGCTCCTTTCTTCAACTTGCTTTCTTGTGACCTGGCCGCAACACCGCAGGATGGCTTCAGGCCCTAATCTGGTTCCGGCATGGCACGCTGAGCCTTTGGTTATTTCCTTTTCCTGGTGGGAAATGAGAGTTAAATTTGCCCGTCCAGACACCTCCAGCTAGTCTCTCATTGGTTCTCGCTATTCCTGTTCATCTTCCGCAGAAATTGCAAACTGGGCCAAACAGGAGGTTAAAGGCGCTGACTCTCCAAGTGGGGAGAGTGTTAGTAAAGCGTCTGGAATGTTGCACCCGAGTACCAGGGGAGGAAAACTGAGACATATTTGAACACGTCTCCCGTTCACATGGTTGATCATACTTGGGTTCCACATGCATGTTTTAGCTGAAGGAAGAATACCTTAAACCTGGGTAGTTGAAACCCGTGGAATGGGTACCATGCAATATGACTTCAAAGGGTCTTCATTTGCTCACCGAACCTCTCCAATCCTATCACTGCTGCGTTTATGCCCCTGTACACATGCTTGATTCTCTTTCGGAGACATAGCAATCCATAGGTTTTAAGATACTTAGAAGTCAGGTACATTCTTAGGCGTTTAATATGGGGTGTTGAGTCCATTTCGTTGAGCAAGGAGTAGCTCTTGTCTATTCCATATTTGGCTTAAGGAACTTTATCTGTGCTCATTTCAATCTCTGGTTTTATGCAGCACCCCAACTCACCTTTACCCTTAAGCAAGCATAAGTTGTTTTTCTAAATTTGAGACCCTGTTCTGTTCTGTAATTCAGTTCCTGTGTAGCCAAGTTTCCATTCCATGTATTACTGATATCTTATGATGTTTCTTTTTCTGTGTGTCTTATTTCAGTTAGAATCATCATACCTGAATCCACTCATTGTGCTGCTAAGGACCTGATGACATAGATTTCATTGCTGAGTGATATTGCTTTGTAAGTGAATACCACAACTTCTTTATCCATTTTTCACTTTCTGCGATGTTGAACTTGTACTGTAAACGAGGTTCTTGTAAACAGAGCCGTTCCAAACTTTGGGGTGGCTGTGTCTTTTTGATTTTAATTTCCCTAAGCTATAGGACCATAAGTGGAAGTGCCCTAGGTTCTGTTGCTTTGTTTTTTAGATGTTTCAGGAAACACCATACACTTCTCCCGAGTGGTTGTTGGCAATTTACATCCCGCCCATCAGCATAACAAGGCTCCCAGTTCTCCATGGCCTGTCCTGCCTTTCTGGATTTTACACTTTTTTCAGATGGCCCTTTTGACCGGGGGGAAGTGAGACTTCATTGTAGTGCAGATTTCCTTTGCAAGCTTGCTTGGTTGACCAAAAAGGGCGTATGCGTTTTTTCCTGAATATATTCAGGAAAAAACGCATACGCCCTTTTTGGCCAAGTGCATCATTGTGTACGTTCTGCCTCTTTTCCTATGCTTTCAATGCAATTCCAGTCTACCTCCTGAAATCGGTTTCCTGCAATTCTGCCCCGCTTTCAAGTCCTCTTGGCAGCCTTAGTTCAGTGTATTTTTGGACGATAGCTGTCATTTATAACTCTGCAGGTTTGTGAATTACAGTGCCCCTGAGCTCCTTTCTTCAACTTGCTTTCTTGTGACCTGGCCGCAACACCGCAGGATGGCTTCAGGCCCTAATCTGGTTCCGGCACGGCACGCTGAGCCTTTGGTTATTTCCTTTTCCTGGTGGGAAATGAGAGTTAAATTTGCCCGTCCAGACACCTCCAGCTAGCCTCTCATTGGTTCTCGCTATTCCTGTTCATCTTCCACAGAAATTGCAAACTGGGCCAAACAGGAGGTTAAAGGCGCTGACTCTCCAAGTGGGGAGAGTGTTAGTAAAGCGTCTGGAATGTTGCACCCGAGTACCAGGGGAGGAAAACTGAGACATATTTGAACACGTCTCCCGTTCACATGGTTGATCATACTTGGGTTCCACATGCATGTTTTAGCTGAAGGAAGAATACCTTAAACCTGGAGAGTTAAGACCCGTGTAATGGGTACCATGCAATATGACTTCAAAGGGTCTTCATTTGCTCACCAAACCTCTCCAATCCTATCACTGCTGCGTTTATGCCCCTGTACACATGCTTGATTCTCTTTCGGAGACATAGCAATCCATAGGTTTTAAGATACTTACTAGTCAGTTACATTCTTAGGCGTTTAATATGGGGTGTTGAGTCCATTTCGTTGAGCAAGGAGTAGCTCTTGTCTATTCCATATTTGGCTTAAGGAACTTTATCTGTGCTCATTTCAATCTCTGGTTTTATGCAGCACCCCAACTCACCTTTACCCTTAAGCAAGAATAAGTTGGTTTTGTAAATTTGAGACCCTGTTCTGTTCTGTAATTCAGTTCCTGTGTAGCCAAGTTTACATTCCGTGTATTACTGATATCTTATGATGTTTCTTTTTCTGTGTGACTTATTTCAGTTAGAATCATCATACCTGAATCCACTCATTGTGCTGCTAAGGGCCTGATGACACAGATTTCATTGCTGAGTGATATTGCTTTGTAAGTAAATACCACAACTTCTTTATCCATTTTTCACTTTCTGCGATGTTGAACTTGTACTGTAAACGAGGTTCTTGTAAACAGAGGCGTTCCAAACTTTGGGGTGGCTGTGTCTTTTTGATTTTAATTTCCCTAAGCTATAGGACCATAAGTGGAAGTGCCCTAGGTTCTGTTGCTTTGTTTTTTAGATGTTTTAGGAAACACCATACACTTCTCCTGAGTGGTTGTTGGCAATTTACATCCCGCCCATCAGCATAACAAGGCTCCCAGTTCTCCATGGCCTGTCCTGCCTTTCTGGATTTTACACTTTTTTCAGATGGCCCTTTTGACCGGGGGGAAGTGAGACTTCATTGTAGTGCAGATTTCCTTTGCAAGCTTGCTTGGTTGGCCAAAAAGGGCGTATGCGTTTTTTCCTGAATATATTCAGGAAAAAACGCATACACCCTTTTTGGCCAAGTGCATCATTGTGGACGTTCTGCCTCTTTTCCTATGCTTTCAATGCAATTCCAGTCTACCTCCTGAAATCGGTTTCCTGCAATTCTGCCCGCTTTCAAGTCCTCTTGGCAGCCTTACTTCAGTTTATTTTTGGACGATAGCTGTCATTTATAACTCTGCATGTTTGTGAATTACAGTACCCCTGAGCTCCTTTCTTCAACTCGCTTTCTTTTGAGCTGGCCGCAACACCGCAGGATGGCTTCAGGCCCTAATCTGGTTCCGGTACGGCACGCTGAGCCTTTGGTTATTTCCTCTTCCTGGTGGGAAATGAGAGTTAAATTTGCCCGTCCAGACACCTCCAGCTAGCCTCTCATTGGTTCTCGCTATTCCTGTTCATCTTCCGCAGAAATTGCAAACTGGGCCAAACAGGAGGTTAAAGGCGCTGACTCTCAAAGTGGGGAGAGTGTTAGTAAAGCGTCTGGAATGTTGCACCCGAGTACCAGGGGAGGAAAACTGAGACATATTTGAACACGTCTCCCGTTCACATGGTTGATCATACTTGGGTTCCACATGCATGTTTTAGCTGAAGGAAGAATACCTTAAACCTGGAGATTTGAGACCCGTGTAATGGGTACCATGCAATATGACTTCAAAGGGTCTTCATTTGCTCACCGAACCTCTCCAATCCTATCACTGCTGCGTTTATGCCCCTGTACACATGCTTGATTCTCTTTTGGAGACATAGCAATCCATAGGTTTTACGATACTTACTAGTCAGGTACATTCTTAGGCGTTTAATATGCGGTGTTGAGTCCATTTCGTTGAGCAAGGAGTAGCTCTTGTCTATTCCATATTTGACTTAAGGAACTTTATCTGTGCTCATTTCAATCTCTGGTTTTATGCAGCACCCCAACTCACCTTTCCCCTTAAGCAAGCATAAGTTGGTTTTCTAAATTTGAGACCCTGTTCTGTTCTGTAATTCAGTTCCTGTGTAGCCAAGTTTACATTCCGTGTATTAGTGATATCTTATGATGTTTCTTTTTCTGTGTGACTTATTTCAGTTAGAATCATCGTACCTGAATCTACTCATTATGCTGCTACGGGCCTGATGACATAGATTTCATTGCTGAGTGATACTGCATTGTACGTAAGTACCACAAGTTCTTTATCCATTTTTCACTTTCTGTGATGTTGAACTTGTACTGTAAACGAGGTTCTTGTAAACAGAGCCGTTCCAAACTTTGGGGTGGCTGTGTCTTTTTGATTTTAATTTCCCTAAGCTATAGGACCATAAGTAGAAGTGCCCTAGGCTCTGTTGCTTTGTTTTTTAGATGTTTCAGGAAACACCATACACTTCTCCCAAGTGTCTGTTGGCAATTTACATCCCACCCATCAGCATAACAAGACTCCCAGTTCTCAATGGCCTGTTGCCTTTCTGGATTTTACACTTTTTTCAGATGGCCCTTTTGACCGGGGGGAAGTGAGACTTCATTGTAGTGCAGATTTCCTTTGCAAGCTTGCTTGGTTGGCCAAAAAGTGCGTATGCGTTTTTTCCTGAATATATTCAGGAAAAAACGCATACGCCCTTTTTGGCCAAGTGCATCATTGTGGACGTTCTGCCTCTTTTCCTATGCTTTCAATGCAATTCCAGTCTACCTCCTGAAATCGGTTTCCTGCAATTCTACCCCGCTTTCAAGTCCTCTTGGCAGCATTACATCAGTCTATTTTTGGACGATAGCTGTCATTTATAACTCTGCAAGTTTGTGAATTACAGTGCCCCTGAGCTCCTTTCTTCAACTCGCTTTCTTGTGACCTGGCCGCAACACCGCAGGATGGCTTCAGGCCCTAATCTGGTTCCGGCACGGCACGCTGAGCCTTTGGTTAATTCCTCTTCCTGGTGGGAAATGAGAGTTAAATTTGCCCGTCCAGACACCTCCAGCTAGTCTCTCATTGGTTCTCGCTATTCCTGTTCATCTTCCGCAGAAATTGCAAACTGGGCCAAACAGGAGGTTAAAGGGAGTGACTCTCCAGGTCGGGAGAGTGTTAGTAAAGCGTCTGGAATGTTGCACCCGAGTACCAGGGGAGGAAAACTGAGACATATTTGAACACGTCTCCCGATCACATGGTTGATCATACTCTAGGTTCCACATGCATGTTTTAGCTGAAGGAAGAATACCTTAAACCTGGGTAGTTGAAACCCGTGGAATGGGTACCATGCAATATGACTTCAAAGGGTCTTCATTTGCTCACCGAACCTCTCCAATCCTATCACTGCTGCGTTTATGCCCCTGTACACATGCTTGATTCTCTTTCGGAGACATAGCAATCCATAGGTTTTAAGATACTTACTAGTCAGGAACATTCTTAGGCGTTTAATATGGGGTGATGAGTCCATTTCGTTGAGCAAGGAGTAGCTCTTGTCTATTCCATATTTGGCTTAAGGAACTTTATCTGTGCTCATTTCAATCTCTGGTTTTATGCAGCACCCCAACTCACCTTTACCCTTAAGCAAGAATAAGTTGGTTTTCTAAATTTGAGACCCTGTTCTGTTCTGTAATTCAGTTCCTGTGTAGCCAAGTTTACATTCCATGTATTACTGATATCTTATGATGTTTCTTTTTCTGTGTGACTTATTTCAGTTAGAATCATCATACCTGAATCCACTCACTGTGCTGCTAAGGGCCTGATGACACAGATTTCATTGCTGAGTGATATTGCTTTGTAAGTAAATACCACAACTTCTTTATCCATTTTTCACTTTCTGCGATGTTGAACTTGTACTGTAAACGAGGTTCTTGTAAACAGAGCCGTTCCAAACTTTGGGGTGGCTGTGTCTTTTTGATTTTAATTTCCCTAAGCTATAGGACCATAAGTGGAAGTGCCCTAGGTTCTGTTGCTTTGTTTTTTAGATGTTTCAGGAAACACCATACACTTCTCCCGAGTGGTTGTTGGCAATTTACATCCCGCCCATCAGCATAACAAGGCTCCCAGTTCTCCATGGCCTGTCCTGCCTTTCTGGATTTTACACTTTTTTCAGATGGCCCTTTTGACCGGGGGGAAGTGAGACTTCATTGTAGTGCAGATTTCCTTTGCAAGCTTGCTTGGTTGGCCAAAAAGGGCGTATGCGTTTTTTCCTGAATATATTCAGGAAAAAACGCATACGCCCTTTTTGGCCAAGTGCATCATTGTGGACGTTCTGCCTCTTTTCCTATGCTTTCAATGCAATTCCAGTCTACCTCCTGAAATCGGTTTCCTGCAATTCTGCCCCGCTTTCAAGTCCTCTTGGCAGCCTTACTTCAGTGTATTTTTGGACGATAGCTGTCATTTATAACTCTGCAGGTTTGTGAATTACAGTGCCCCTGAGCTCCTTTCTTCAACTTGCTTTCTTGTGACCTGGCCGCAACACCGCAGGATGGCTTCAGGCCCTAATCTGGTTCCGGCATGGCACGCTGAGCCTTTGGTTATTTCCTTTTCCTGGTGGGAAATGAGAGTTAAATTTGCCCGTCCAGACACCTCCAGCTAGTCTCTCATTGGTTCTCGCTATTCCTGTTCATCTTCCGCAGAAATTGCAAACTGGGCCAAACAGGAGGTTAAAGGCGCTGACTCTCCAAGTGGGGAGAGTGTTAGTAAAGCGTCTGGAATGTTGCACCCGAGTACCAGGGGAGGAAAACTGAGACATATTTGAACACGTCTCCCGTTCACATGGTTGATCATACTTGGGTTCCACATGCATGTTTTAGCTGAAGGAAGAATACCTTAAACCTGGAGAGTTAAGACCCGTGTAATGGGTACCATGCAATATGACTTCAAAGGGTCTTCATTTGCTCACCAAACCTCTCCAATCCTATCACTGCTGCGTTTATGCCCCTGTACACATGCTTGATTCTCTTTCGGAGACATAGCAATCCATAGGTTTTAAGATACTTACTAGTCAGGTACATTCTTAGGCGTTTAATATGCGGTGTTGAGTCCATTTCATTGAGCAAGGAGTAGCTCTTGTCTATTCCATATTTGGCTTAAGGAACTTTATCTGTGCTCATTTCAATCTCTGGTTTTATGCAGCACCCCAACTCACCTTTACCCTTAAGCAAGCATAAGTTGGTTTTCTAAATTTGAGACCCTGTTCTGTTCTGTAATTCAGTTCCTGTGTAGCCAAGTTTCCATTCCGTGTATTACTGATATCTTATGATGTTTCTTTTTCTGTGTGACTTATTTCAGTTAGAATCATCATACCTGAATCCACTCATTGTGCTGCTAAGGGCCTGATGACACAGATTTCATTGCTGAGTGATATTGCTTTGTAAGTAAATACCACAACTTCTTTATCCATTTTTCACTTTCTGCGATGTTGAACTTGTACTGTAAACGAGGTTCTTGTAAACAGAGCCGTTCCAAACTTTGGGGTGGCTGTGTCTTTTTGATTTTAATTTCCCTAAGCTATAGGACCATAAATGGAAGTGCCCTAGGTTCTGTTGCTTTGTTTTTTAGATGTTTCAGGAAACACCATACACTTCTCCCGAGTGGTTGTTGGCAATTTACATCCCGCCCATCAGCATAACAAGGCTCCCAGTTCTCCATGGCCTGTCCTGCCTTTCTGGATTTTACACTTTTTTCAGATGGCCCTTTTGACCGGGGGGAAGTGAGACTTCATTGTAGTGCAGATTTCCTTTGCAAGCTTGCTTGGTTGACCAAAAAGGGCGTATGCGTTTTTTCCTGAATATATTCAGGAAAAAACGCATACGCCCTTTTTGGCCAAGTGCATCATTGTGGACGTTCTGCCTCTTTTCCTTTGCTTTCAATGCAATTCCAGTCTACCTCCTGAAATCGGTTTCCTGCAATTCTGCCCCGCTTTCAAGTCCTCTTGGCAGCCTTACTTCAGTCTATTTTTGGACGATAGCTGTCATTTATAACTCTGCAGGTTTGTGAATTACAGTGCCCCTGAGCTCCTTTCTTCAACTTGCTTTCTTGTGACCTGGCCGCAACACCGCAGGATGGCTTCAGGCCCTAATCTGGTTCCGGCACGGCACGCTGAGCCTTTGGTTATTTCCTTTTCCTGGTGGGAAATGAGAGTTAAATTTGCCCGTCCAGACACCTCCAGCTAGTCTCTCATTGGTTCTCGCTATTCCTGTTCATCTTCCACAGAAATTGCAAACTGGGCCAAACAGGAGGTTAAAGGCGCTGACTCTCCAAGTGGGGAGAGTGTTAGTAAAGCGTCTGGAATGTTGCACCCGAGTACCAGGGGAGGAAAACTGAGACATATTTGAACACGTCTCCCGTTCACATGGTTGATCATACTTGGGTTCCACATGCATGTTTTAGCTGAAGGAAGAATACCTTAAACCTGGAGAGTTAAGACCCGTGTAATGGGTACCATGCAATATGACTTCAAAGGGTCTTCATTTGCTCACCAAACCTCTCCAATCCTATCACTGCTGCGTTTATGCCCCTGTACACATGCTTGATTCTCTTTCGGAGACATAGCAATCCATAGGTTTTAAGATACGTACTAGTCAGTTACATTCTTAGGCGTTTAATATGGGGTGTTGAGTCCATTTCGTTGAGCAAGGAGTAGCTCTTGTCTATTCCATATTTGGCTTAAGGAACTTTATCTGTGCTCATTTCAATCTCTGGTTTTATGCAGCACCCCAACTCACCTTTACCCTTAAGCAAGAATAAGTTGGTTTTGTAAATTTGAGACCCTGTTCTGTTCTGTAATTCAGTTCCTGTGTAGCCAAGTTTACATTCCGTGTATTACTGATATCTTATGATGTTTCTTTTTCTGTGTGACTTATTTCAGTTAGAATCATCATACCTGAATCCACTCATTGTGCTGCTAAGGGCCTGATGACACAGATTTCATTGCTGAGTGATATTGCTTTGTAAGTAAATACCACAACTTCTTTATCCATTTTTCACTTTCTGCGATGTTGAACTTGTACTGTAAACGAGGTTCTTGTAAACAGAGCCGTTCCAAACTTTGGGGTGGCTGTGTCTTTTTGATTTTAATTTCCCTAAGCTATAGGACCATAAGTGGAAGTGCCCTAGGTTCTGTTGCTTTGTTTTTTAGATGTTTCAGGAAACACCATACACTTCTCCCGAGTGGTTGTTGGCAATTTACATCCCGCCCATCAGCATAACAAGGCTCCCAGTTCTCCATGGCCTGTCCTGCCTTTCTGGATTTTACACTTTTTTCAGATGGCCCTTTTGACCGGGGGGAAGTGAGACTTCATTGTAGTGCAGATTTCCTTTGCAAGTTTGCTTGGTTGGCCAAAAAGGGCGTATGCGTTTTCTCCTGAATATATTCAGGAAAAAACGCATACGCCCTTTTTGGCCAAGTGCATCATTGTGTACGTTCTGCCTCTTTTCCTATGCTTTCAATGCAATTCCAGTCTACCTCCTGAAATCGGTTTCCTGCAATTCTGCCCCGCTTTCAAGTCCTCTTGGCAGCCTTAGTTCAGTGTATTTTTGGACGATAGCTGTCATTTATAACTCTGCAGGTTTGTGAATTACAGTGCCCCTGAGCTCCTTTCTTCAACTCGCTTTCTTGTGACCTGGCCGCAACACCGCAGGATGGCTTCAGGCCCTAATCTGGTTCCGGCCCGGCATGCTGAGCCTTTGGTTAATTCCTCTTCCTGGTGGGAAATGAGAGTTAAATTTGCCCGTCCAGACACCTCCAGCTAGCCTCTCATTGGTTCTCGCTATTCCTGTTCATCTTCCGCAGAAATTGCAAACTGGGCCAAACAGGAGGTTAAAGGGACTGACTCTCCAAGTGGGGAGAGTGTTAGTAAAGCGTCTGGAATGTTGCACCCGAGTACCAGGGGAGGAAAACTGAGACATATTTGAACACGTCTCCCGATCACATGGTTGATCATACTCTAGGTTCCACATGCATGTTTTAGCTGAAGGAATCATACCTTAAACCTGGGTAGTTGAAACCCGTGGAATGGGTACCATGCAATATGACTTCAAAGGGTCTTCATTTGCTCACCGAACCTCTGCAATCCTATCACTGCTGCGTTTATGCCCCTGTACACATGCTTGATTCTCTTTCGGAGACATAGCAATCCATAGGTTTTAAGATACTTACTAGTCAGGTACATTCTTAGGCGTTTAATATGGGGTGTTGAGTCCATTTCGTTGAGCAAGGAGTAGCTCTTGTCTATTCCATATTTGGCTTAAGGAACTTTATCTGTGCTCATTTCAATCTCTGGTTTTATGCAGCACCCCAACTCACCTTTACCCTTAAGCAAGCATAAGTTGGTTTCCTAATTTGAGACCCTGTTCTGTTCTGTAATTCAGTTCCTGTGTAGCCAAGTTTCCATTCCGTGTATTACTGATATCTTATGATGTTTCTTTTTCTGTGTGACTTATTTCAGTTAGAATCATCATACCTGAATCCACTCATTGTGCTGCTAAGGGCCTGATGACACAGATTTCATTGCTGAGTGATATTGCTTTGTAAGTAAATACCACAACTTCTTTATCCATTTTTCACTTTCTGCGATGTTGAACTTGTACTGTAAACGAGGTTCTTGTAAACAGAGCCGTTCCAAACTTTGGGGTGGCTGTGTCTTTTTGATTTTAATTTCCCTAAGCTATAGGACCATAAATGGAAGTGCCCTAGGTTCTGTTGCTTTGTTTTTTAGATGTTTCAGGAAACACCATACACTTCTCCCGAGTGGTTGTTGGCAATTTACATCCCGCCCATCAGCATAACAAGGCTCCCAGTTCTCCATGGCCTGTCCTGCCTTTCTGGATTTTACACTTTTTTCAGATGGCCCTTTTGACCGGGGGGAAGTGAGACTTCATTGTAGTGCAGATTTCCTTTGCAAGCTTGCTTGGTTGACCAAAAAGGGCGTATGCGTTTTTTCCTGAATATATTCAGGAAAAAACGCATACGCCCTTTTTGGCCAAGTGCATCATTGTGGACGTTCTGCCTCTTTTCCTTTGCTTTCAATGCAATTCCAGTCTACCTCCTGAAATCGGTTTCCTGCAATTCTGCCCCGCTTTCAAGTCCTCTTGGCAGCCTTACTTCAGTCTATTTTTGGACGATAGCTGTCATTTATAACTCTGCAGGTTTGTGAATTACAGTGCCCCTGAGCTCCTTTCTTCAACTTGCTTTCTTGTGACCTGGCCGCAACACCGCAGGATGGCTTCAGGCCCTAATCTGGTTCCGGCACGGCACGCTGAGCCTTTGGTTATTTCCTTTTCCTGGTGGGAAATGAGAGTTAAATTTGCCCGTCCAGACACCTCCAGCTAGTCTCTCATTGGTTCTCGCTATTCCTGTTCATCTTCCACAGAAATTGCAAACTGGGCCAAACAGGAGGTTAAAGGCGCTGACTCTCCAAGTGGGGAGAGTGTTAGTAAAGCGTCTGGAATGTTGCACCCGAGTACCAGGGGAGGAAAACTGAGACATATTTGAACACGTCTCCCGTTCACATGGTTGATCATACTTGGGTTCCACATGCATGTTTTAGCTGAAGGAAGAATACCTTAAACCTGGAGAGTTAAGACCCGTGTAATGGGTACCATGCAATATGACTTCAAAGGGTCTTCATTTGCTCACCAAACCTCTGCAATCCTATCACTGCTGCGTTTATGCCCCTGTACACATGCTTGATTCTCTTTCGGAGACATAGCAATCCATAGGTTTTAAGATACTTACTAGTCAGGAACATTCTTAGGCGTTTAATATGGGGTGTTGAGTCCATTTCGTTGAGCAAGGAGTAGCTCTTGTCTATTCCATATTTGGCTTAAGGAACTTTATCTGTGCTCATTTCAATCTCTGGTTTTATGCAGCACCCCAACTCACCTTTACCCTTAAGCAAGAATAAGTTGGTTTTCTAAATTTGAGACCCTGTTCTGTTCTGTAATTCAGTTCCTGTGTAGCCAAGTTTACATTCCGTGTATTACTGATATCTTATGATGTTTCTTTTTCTGTGTGACTTATTTCAGTTAGAATCATCATACCTGAATCCACTCATTGTGCTGCTAAGGGCCTGATGACACAGATTTCATTGCTGAGTGATATTGCTTTGTAAGTAAATACCACAACTTCTTTATCCATTTTTCACTTTCTGCGATGTTGAACTTGTACTGTAAACGAGGTTCTTGTAAACAGAGCCGTTCCAAACTTCGGGGTGGCTGTGTCTTTTTGATTTTAATTTCCCTAAGCTATAGGACCATAAGTGGAAGTGCCCTAGGTTCTGTTGCTTTGTTTTTTAGATGTTTCAGGAAACACCATACACTTCTCCCGAGTGGTTGTTGGCAATTTACATCCCGCCCATCAGCATAACAAGGCTCCCAGTTCTCCATGGCCTGTCCTGCCTTTCTGGATTTTACACTTTTTTCAGATGGCCCTTTTGACCGGGGGGAAGTGAGACTTCATTGTAGTGCAGATTTCCTTTGCAAGTTTGCTTGGTTGGCCAAAAAGGGCATATGCGTTTTCTCCTGAATATATTCAGGAAAAAACGCATACGCCCTTTTTGGCCAAGTGCATCATTGTGTACGTTCTGCCTCTTTTCCTATGCTTTCAATGCAATTCCAGTCTACCTCCTGAAATCGGTTTCCTGCAATTCTGCCCCGCTTTCAAGTCCTCTTGGCAGCCTTAGTTCAGTGTATTTTTGGACGATAGCTGTCATTTATAACTCTGCAGGTTTGTGAATTACAGTGCCCCTGAGCTCCTTTCTTCAACTCGCTTTCTTGTGACCTGGCCGCAACACCGCAGGATGGCTTCAGGCCCTAATCTGGTTCCGGCCCGGCATGCTGAGCCTTTGGTTAATTCCTCTTCCTGGTGGGAAATGAGAGTTAAATTTGCCTGTCCAGACACCTCCAGCTAGCCTCTCATTGGTTCTCGCTATTCCTGTTCATCTTCCACAGAAATTGCAAACTGGGCCAAACAGGAGGTTAAAGGGACTGACTCTCCAAGTGGGGAGAGTGTTAGTAAAGCGTCTGGAATGTTGCACCCGAGTACCAGGGGAGGAAAACTGAGCCATATTTGAACACGTCTCCCGATCACATGGTTGATCATACTCTAGGTTCCACATGCATGTTTTAGCTGAAGGAATCATACCTTAAACCTGGGTAGTTGAAACCCGTGGAATGGGTACCATGCAATATGACTTCAAAGGGTCTTCATTTGCTCACCGAACCTCTGCAATCCTATCACTGCTGCGTTTATGCCCCTGTACACATGCTTGATTCTCTTTCGGAGACATAGCTATCCATAGGTTTTAAGATACTTACTAGTCAGGTACATTCTTAGGCGTTTAATATGGGGTGTTGAGTCCATTTCGTTGAGCAAGGAGTAGCTCTTGTCTATTCCATATTTGGCTTAAGGAACTTTATCTGTGCTCATTTCAATCTCTGGTTTTATGCAGCACCCCAACTCACCTTTACCCTTAAGCAAGCATAAGTTGGTTTTCTAAATTTGAGACCCTGTTCTGTTCTGTAATTCAGTTCCTGTGTAGCCAAGTTTACATTCCGTGTATTACTGATATCTTATGATGTTTCTTTTTCTGTGTGACTTACTTCAGTTAGAATCATCATACCTGAATCCACTCATTGTGCTGCTAAGGGCCTGATGACACAGATTTCATTGCTGAGTGATATTGCTTTGTAAGTAAATACCACAACTTCTTTATCCATTTTTCACTTTCTGCGATGTTGAACTTGTACTGTAAACGAGGTTCTTGTAAACAGAGCCGTTCCAAACTTTGGGGTGGCTGTGTCTTTTTGATTTTAATTTCCCTAAGCTATAGGACCATAAATGGAAGTGCCCTAGGTTCTGTTGCTTTGTTTTTTAGATGTTTCAGGAAACACCATACACTTCTCCCGAGTGGTTGTTGGCAATTTACATCCCGCCCATCAGCATAACAAGGCTCCCAGTTCTCCATGGCCTGTCCTGCCTTTCTGGATTTTACACTTTTTTCAGATGGCCCTTTTGACCGGGGGGAAGTGAGACTTCATTGTAGTGCAGATTTCCTTTGCAAGCTTGCTTGGTTGACCAAAAAGGGCGTATGCGTTTTTTCCTGAATATATTCAGGAAAAAACGCATACGCCCTTTTTGGCCAAGTGCATCATTGTGGACGTTCTGCCTCTTTTCCTTTGCTTTCAATGCAATTCCAGTCTACCTCCTGAAATCGGTTTCCTGCAATTCTGCCCCGCTTTCAAGTCCTCTTGGCAGCCTTACTTCAGTCTATTTTTGGACGATAGCTGTCATTTATAACTCTGCAGGTTTGTGAATTACAGTGCCCCTGAGCTCCTTTCTTCAACTTGCTTTCTTGTGACCTGGCCGCAACACCGCAGGATGGCTTCAGGCCCTAATCTGGTTCCGGCACGGCATGCTGAGCCTTTGGTTATTTCCTTTTCCTGGTGGGAAATGAGAGTTAAATTTGCCCGTCCAGACACCTCCAGCTAGTCTCTCATTGGTTCTCGCTATTCCTGTTCATCTTCCACAGAAATTGCAAACTGGGCCAAACAGGAGGTTAAAGGCGCTGACTCTCCAAGTGGGGAGAGTGTTAGTAAAGCGTCTGGAATGTTGCACCCGAGTACCAGGGGAGGAAAACTGAGACATATTTGAACACGTCTCCCGTTCACATGGTTGATCATACTTGGGTTCCACATGCATGTTTTAGCTGAAGGAAGAATACCTTAAACCTGGAGAGTTAAGACCCGTGTAATGGGTACCATGCAATATGACTTCAAAGGGTCTTCATTTGCTCACCAAACCTCTCCAATCCTATCACTGCTGCGTTTATGCCCCTGTACACATGCTTGATTCTCTTTCGGAGACATAGCAATCCATAGGTTTTAAGATACTTACTAGTCAGTTACATTCTTAGGCGTTTAATATGGGGTGTTGAGTCCATTTCGTTGAGCAAGGAGTAGCTCTTGTCTATTCCATATTTGGCTTAAGGAACTTTATCTGTGCTCATTTCAATCTCTGGTTTTATGCAGCACCCCAACTCACCTTTACCCTTAAGCAAGAATAAGTTGGTTTTCTAAATTTGAGACCCTGTTCTGTTCTGTAATTCAGTTCCTGTGTAGCCAAGTTTACATTCCGTGTATTACTGATATCTTATGATGTTTCTTTTTCTGTGTGACTTATTTCAGTTAGAATCATCATACCTGAATCCACTCATTGTGCTGCTAAGGGCCTGATGACACAGATTTCATTGCTGAGTGATATTGCTTTGTAAGTAAATACCACAACTTCTTTATCCATTTTTCACTTTCTGCGATGTTGAACTTGTACTGTAAACGAGGTTCTTGTAAACAGAGCCGTTCCAAACTTCGGGGTGGCTGTGTCTTTTTGATTTTAATTTCCCTAAGCTATAGGACCATAAGTGGAAGTGCCCTAGGTTCTGTTGCTTTGTTTTTTAGATGTTTCAGGAAACACCATACACTTCTCCTGAGTGGTTGTTGGCAATTTACATCCCGCCCATCAGCATAACAAGGCTCCCAGTTCTCCATGGCCTGTCCTGCCTTTCTGGATTTTACACTTTTTTCAGATGGCCCTTTTGACCGGGGGGAAGTGAGACTTCATTGTAGTGCAGATTTCCTTTGCAAGTTTGCTTGGTTGGCCAAAAAGGGCATATGCGTTTTCTCCTGAATATATTCAGGAAAAAACGCATATGCCCTTTTTGGCCAAGTGCATCATTGTGTACGTTCTGCCTCTTTTCCTATGCTTTCAATGCAATTCCAGTCTACCTCCTGAAATCGGTTTCCTGCAATTCTGCCCCGCTTTCAAGTCCTCTTGGCAGCCTTAGTTCAGTGTATTTTTGGACGATAGCTGTCATTTATAACTCTGCAGGTTTGTGAATTACAGTGCCCCTGAGCTCCTTTCTTCAACTCGCTTTCTTGTGACCTGGCCGCAACACCGCAGGATGGCTTCAGGCCCTAATCTGGTTCCGGCCCGGCATGCTGAGCCTTTGGTTAATTCCTCTTCCTGGTGGGAAATGAGAGTTAAATTTGCCTGTCCAGACACCTCCAGCTAGCCTCTCATTGGTTCTCGCTATTCCTGTTCATCTTCCACAGAAATTGCAAACTGGGCCAAACAGGAGGTTAAAGGGACTGACTCTCCAAGTGGGGAGAGTGTTAGTAAAGCGTCTGGAATGTTGCACCCGAGTACCAGGGGAGGAAAACTGAGACATATTTGAACACGTCTCCCGATCACATGGTTGATCATACTCTAGGTTCCACATGCATGTTTTAGCTGAAGGAATCATAACTTAAACCTGGGTAGTTGAAACCCGTGGAATGGGTACCATGCAATATGACTTCAAAGGGTCTTCATTTGCTCACCGAACCTCTCCAATCCTATCACTGCTGCGTTTATGCCCCTGTACACATGCTTGATTCTCTTTCGGAGACATAGCAATCCATAGGTTTTAAGATACTTACTAGTCAGGTACATTCTTAGGCGTTTAATATGGGGTGTTGAGTCCATTTCGTTGAGCAAGGAGTAGCTCTTGTCTATTCCATATTTGGCTTAAGGAACTTTATCTGTGCTCATTTCAATCTCTGGTTTTATGCAGCACCCCAACTCACCTTTACCCTTAAGCAAGCATAAGTTGGTTTTCTAAATTTGAGACCCTGTTCTGTTCTGTAATTCAGTTCCTGTGTAGCCAAGTTTACATTCCGTGTATTACTGATATCTTATGATGTTTCTTTTTCTGTGTGACTTACTTCAGTTAGAATCATCATACCTGAATCCACTCATTGTGCTGCTAAGGGCCTGATGACACAGATTTCATTGCTGAGTGATATTGCTTTGTAAGTAAATACCACAACTTCTTTATCCATTTTTCACTTTCTGCGATGTTGAACTTGTACTGTAAACGAGGTTCTTGTAAACAGAGCCGTTCCAAACATTGGGGTGGCTGTGTCTTTTTGATTTTAATTTCCCTAAGCTATAGGACCATAAGTGGAAGTGCCCTAGGTTCTGTTGCTTTGTTTTTTAGATGTTTTAGGAAACACCATACACTTCTCCTGAGTGGTTGTTGGCAATTTACATCCCGCCCATCAGCATAACAAGGCTCCCAGTTCTCCATGGCCTGTCCTGCCTTTCTGGATTTTACACTTTTTTCAGATGGCCCTTTTGACCGGGGGGAAGTGAGACTTCATTGTAGTGCAGATTTCCTTTGCAAGCTTGCTTGGTTGGCCAAAAAGGGCGTATGCGTTTTTTCCTGAATATATTCAGGAAAAAACGCATACGCCCTTTTTGGCCAAGTGCATCATTGTGGACGTTCTGCCTCTTTTCCTATGCTTTCAATGCAATTCCAGTCTACCTCCTGAAATCGGTTTCCTGCAATTCTGCCCGCTTTCAAGTCCTCTTGGCAGCCTTACTTCAGTTTATTTTTGGACGATAGCTGTCATTTATAACTCTGCATGTTTGTGAATTACAGTACCCCTGAGCTCCTTTCTTCAACTCGCTTTCTTTTGAGCTGGCCGCAACACCGCAGGATGGCTTCAGGCCCTAATCTGGTTCTGGTACGGCACGCTGAGCCTTTGGTTATTTCCTCTTCCTGGTGGGAAATGAGAGTTAAATTTGCCCGTCCAGACACCTCCAGCTAGCCTCTCATTGGTTCTCGCTATTCCTGTTCATCTTCCGCAGAAATTGCAAACTGGGCCAAACAGGAGGTTAAAGGCGCTGACTCTCAAAGTGGGGAGAGTGTTAGTAAGGCGTCTGGAATGTTGCACCCGAGTACCAGGGGAGGAAAACTGAGACATATTTGAACACGTCTCCCGTTCACATGGTTGATCATACTTGGGTTCCACATGCATGTTTTAGCTGAAGGAAGAATACCTTAAACCTGGAGATTTGAGACCCGTGTAATGGGTACCATGCAATATGACTTCAAAGGGTCTTCATTTGCTCACCGAACCTCTCCAATCCTATCACTGCTGCGTTTATGCCCCTGTACACATGCTTGATTCTCTTTTGGAGACGTAGCAATCCATAGGTTTTACGATACTTACTAGTCAGGTACATTCTTAGGCGTTTAATATGCGGTGTTGAGTCCATTTCGTTGAGCAAGGAGTAGCTCTTGTCTATTCCATATTTGGCTTAAGGAACTTTATCTGTGCTCATTTCAATCTCTGGTTTTATGCAGCACCCCAACTCACCTTTCCCCTTAAGCAAGCATAAGTTGGTTTTCTAAATTTGAGACCCTGTTCTGTTCTGTAATTCAGTTCCTGTGTAGCCAAGTTTACATTCCGTGTATTAGTGATATCTTATGATGTTTCTTTTTCTGTGTGACTTATTTCAGTTAGAATCATCGTACCTGAATCTACTCATTATGCTGCTACGGGCCTGATGACATAGATTTCATTGCTGAGTGATACTGCATTGTACGTAAGTACCACAAGTTCTTTATCCATTTTTCACTTTCTGTGATGTTGAACTTGTACTGTAAACGAGGTTCTTGTAAACAGAGCCGTTCCAAACTTTGGGGTGGCTGTGTCTTTTTGATTTTAATTTCCCTAAGCTATAGGACCATAAGTAGAAGTGCCCTAGGCTCTGTTGCTTTGTTTTTTAGATGTTTCAGGAAACACCATACACTTCTCCCAAGTGTCTGTTGGCAATTTACATCCCACCCATCAGCATAACAAGGCTCCCAGTTCTCAATGGCCTGTTGCCTTTCTGGATTTTACACTTTTTTCAGATGGCCCTTTTGACCGGGGGGAAGTGAGACTTCATTGTAGTGCAGATTTCCTTTGCAAGCTTGCTTGGTTGGCCAAAAAGTGCGTATGCGTTTTTTCCTGAATATATTCAGGAAAAAACGCATACGCCCTTTTTGGCCAAGTGCATCATTGTGGACGTTCTGCCTCTTTTCCTATGCTTTCAATGCAATTCCAGTCTACCTCCTGAAATCGGTTTCCTGCAATTCTACCCCGCTTTCAAGTCCTCTTGGCAGCATTACATCAGTCTATTTTTGGACAATAGCTGTCATTTATAACTCTGCAAGTTTGTGAATTACAGTGCCCCTGAGCTCCTTTCTTCAACTCGCTTTCTTGTGACCTGGCCGCAACACCGCAGGATGGCTTCAGGCCCTAATCTGGTTCCGGCACGGCACGCTGAGCCTTTGGTTAATTCCTCTTCCTGGTGGGAAATGAGAGTTAAATTTGCCCGTCCAGACACCTCCAGCTACTCTCTCATTGGTTCTCGCTATTCCTGTTCATCTTCCGCAGAAATTGCAAACTGGGCCAAACAGGAGGTTAAAGGGAGTGACTCTCCAGGTCGGGAGAGTGTTAGTAAAGCGTCTGGAATGTTGCACCCGAGTACCAGGGGAGGAAAACTGAGACATATTTGAACACGTCTCCCGATCACATGGTTGATCATACTCTAGGTTCCACATGCATGTTTTAGCTGAAGGAAGAATACCTTAAACCTGGGTAGTTGAAACCCGTGGAATGGGTACCATGCAATATGACTTCAAAGGGTCTTCATTTGCTCACCGAACCTCTCCAATCCTATCACTGCTGCGTTTATGCCCCTGTACACATGCTTGATTCTCTTTTGGAGACATAGCAATCCATAGGTTTTAAGATACTTACTAGTCAGGAACATTCTTAGGCGTTTAATATGGGGTGATGAGTCCATTTCGTTGAGCAAGGAGTAGCTCTTGTCTATTCCATATTTGGCTTAAGGAACTTTATCTGTGCTCATTTCAATCTCTGGTTTTATGCAGCACCCCAACTCACCTTTACCCTTAAGCAAGAATAAGTTGGTTTTCTAAATTTGAGACCCTGTTCTGTTCTGTAATTCAGTTCCTGTGTAGCCAAGTTTACATTCCATGTATTACTGATATCTTATGATGTTTCTTTTTCTGTGTGACTTATTTCAGTTAGAATCATCATACCTGAATCCACTCACTGTGCTGCTAAGGGCCTGATGACACAGATTTCATTGCTGAGTGATATTGCTTTGTAAGTAAATACCACAACTTCTTTATCCATTTTTCACTTTCTGCGATGTTGAACTTGTACTGTAAACGAGGTTCTTGTAAACAGAGCCGTTCCAAACTTTGGGGTGGCTGTGTCTTTTTGATTTTAATTTCCCTAAGCTATAGGACCATAAGTGGAAGTGCCCTAGGTTCTGTTGCTTTGTTTTTTAGATGTTTCAGGAAACACCATACACTTCTCCCGAGTGGTTGTTGGCAATTTACATCCCGCCCATCAGCATAACAAGGCTCCCAGTTCTCCATGGCCTGTCCTGCCTTTCTGGATTTTACACTTTTTTCAGATGGCCCTTTTGACCGGGGGGAAGTGAGACTTCATTGTAGTGCAGATTTCCTTTGCAAGCTTGCTTGGTTGGCCAAAAAGGGCGTATGCGTTTTTTCCTGAATATATTCAGGAAAAAACGCATACGCCCTTTTTGGCCAAGTGCATCATTGTGGACGTTCTGCCTCTTTTCCTATGCTTTCAATGCAATTCCAGTCTACCTCCTGAAATCGGTTTCCTGCAATTCTGCCCCGCTTTCAAGTCCTCTTGGCAGCCTTACTTCAGTCTATTTTTGGACGATAGCTGTCATTTATAACTCTGCAGGTTTGTGAATTACAGTGCCCCTGAGCTCCTTTCTTCAACTTGCTTTCTTGTGACCTGGCCGCAACACCGCAGGATGGCTTCAGGCCCTAATCTGGTTCCGGCATGGCACGCTGAGCCTTTGGTTATTTCCTTTTCCTGGTGGGAAATGAGAGTTAAATTTGCCCGTCCAGACACCTCCAGCTAGTCTCTCATTGGTTCTCGCTATTCCTGTTCATCTTCCACAGAAATTGCAAACTGGGCCAAACAGGAGGTTAAAGGCGCTGACTCTCCAAGTGGGGAGAGTGTTAGTAAAGCGTCTGGAATGTTGCACCCGAGTACCAGGGGAGGAAAACTGAGACATATTTGAACACGTCTCCCGTTCACATGGTTGATCATACGTGGGTTCCACATGCATGTTTTAGCTGAAGGAAGAATACCTTAAACCTGGAGAGTTAAGACCCGTGTAATGGGTACCATGCAATATGACTTCAAAGGGTCTTCATTTGCTCACCAAACCTCTCCAATCCTATCACTGCTGCGTTTATGCCCCTGTACACATGCTTGATTCTCTTTCGGAGACATAGCAATCCATAGGTTTTAAGATACTTACTAGTCAGGTACATTCTTAGGCGTTTAATATGCGGTGTTGAGTCCATTTCGTTGAGCAAGGAGTAGCTCTTGTCTATTCCATATTTGGCTTAAGGAAATTTATCTGTGCTCATTTCAATCTCTGGTTTTATGCAGCACCCCAACACACCTTTACCCTTAAGCAAGAATAAGTTGGTTTTCTAAATTTGAGACCCTGTTCTGTTCTGTAATTCAGTTCCTGTGTAGCCAAGTTTACATTCCGTGTATTACTGATATCTTATGATGTTTCTTTTTCTGTGTGACTTATTTCAGTTAGAATCATCATACCTGAATCCACTCATTGTGCTGCTAAGGGCCTGATGACACAGATTTCATTGCTGAGTGATATTGCTTTGTAAGTAAATACCACAACTTCTTTATCCATTTTTCACTTTCTGCAATGTTGAACTTGTACTGTAAACGAGGTTCTTGTAAACAGAGCCGTTCCAAACTTTGGGGTGGCTGTGTCTTTTTGATTTTAATTTCCCTAAGCTATAGGACCATAAATGGAAGTGCCCTAGGTTCTGTTGCTTTGTTTTTTAGATGTTTCAGGAAACACCATACACTTCTCCCGAGTGGTTGTTGGCAATTTACATCCCGCCCATCAGCATAACAAGGCTCCCAGTTCTCCATGGCCTGTCCTGCCTTTCTGGATTTTACACTTTTTTCAGATGGCCCTTTTGACCGGGGGGAAGTGAGACTTCATTGTAGTGCAGATTTCCTTTGCAAGCTTGCTTGGTTGGCCAAAAAGGGCGTATGCGTTTTTTCCTGAATATATTCAGGAAAAAACGCATACGCCCTTTTTGGCCAAGTGCATCATTGTGGACGTTCTGCCTCTTTTCCTATGCTTTCAATGCAATTCCAGTCTACCTCCTGAAATCGGTTTCCTGCAATTCTGCCCCGCTTTCAAGTCCTCTTGGCAGCCTTACTTCAGTCTATTTTTGGACGATAGCTGTCATTTATAACTCTGCAGGTTTGTGAATTACAGTGCCCCTGAGCTCCTTTCTTCAACTCGCTTTCTTGTGACCTGGCCGCAACACCGCAGGATGGCTTCAGGCCCTAATCTGGTTCCGGCACGGCACGCTGAGCCTTTGGTTAATTCCTCTTCCTGGTGGGAAATGAGAGTTAAATTTGCCCGTCCAGACACCTCCAGCTAGTCTCTCATTGGTTCTCGCTATTCTTGTTCATCTTCCGCAGAAATTGCAAACTGGGCCAAACAGGAGGTTAAAGGCGCTGACTCTCCAAGTGGGGAGAGTGTTAGTAAAGCGTCTGGAATGTTGCACCCGAGTACCAGGGGAGGAAAACTGAGACATATTTGAACACGTCTCCCGATCACATGGTTGATCATACTCTAGGTTCCACATGCATGTTTTAGCTGAAGGAAGAATACCTTAAACCTGGGTAGTTGAAACCCGTGGAATGGGTACCATGCAATATGACTTCAAAGGGTCTTCATTTGCTCACCGAACCTCTCCAATCCTATCACTGCTGCGTTTATGCCCCTGTACACATGCTTGATTCTCTTTCGGAGACATAGCAATCCATAGGTTTTAAGATACTTACTAGTCAGGAACATTCTTAGGCGTTTAATATGCGGTGTTGAGTCCATTTCGTTGAGCAAGGAGTAGCTCTTGTCTATTCCATATTTGACTTAAGGAACTTTATCTGTGCTCATTTCAATCTCTGGTTTTATGCAGCACCCCAACTCACCTTTACCCTTAAGCAAGCATAAGTTGGTTTTCTAAATTTGAGACCCTGTTCTGTTCTGTAATTCAGTTCCTGTGTAGCCAAGTTTACATTCCGTGTATTACTGATATCTTATGATGTTTCTTTTTCTGTGTGACTTACTTCAGTTAGAATCATCATACCTGAATCCACTCATTGTGCTGCTAAGGGCCTGATGACACAGATTTCATTGCTGAGTGATATTGCTTTGTAAGTAAATACCACAACTTCTTTATCCATTTTTCACTTTCTGCGATGTTGAACTTGTACTGTAAACGAGGTTCTTGTAAACAGAGCCGTTCCAAACTTTGGGGTGGCTGTGTCTTTTTGATTTTAATTTCCCTAAGCTATAGGACCATAAGTGGAAGTGCCCTAGGTTCTGTTGCTTTGTTTTTTAGATGTTTCAGGAAACACCATACACTTCTCCCGAGTGGTTGTTGGCAATTTACATCCCGCCCATCAGCATAACAAGGCTCCCAGTTCTCCATGGCCTGTCCTGCCTTTCTGGATTTTACACTTTTTTCAGATGGCCCTTTTGACCGGGGGGAAGTGAGACTTCATTGTAGTGCAGATTTCCTTTGCAAGCTTGCTTGGTTGGCCAAAAAGGGCGTATGCGTTTTTTCCTGAATATATTCAGGAAAAAACGCATACGCCCTTTTTGGCCAAGTGCATCATTGTGGACGTTCTGCCTCTTTTCCTATGCTTTCAATGCAATTCCAGTCTACCTCCTGAAATCGGTTTCCTGCAATTCTGCCCCGCTTTCAAGTCCTCTTGGCAGCCTTACTTCAGTCTATTTTTGGACGATAGCTGTCATTTATAACTCTGCAGGTTTGTGAATTACAGTGCCCCTGAGCTCCTTTCTTCAACTCGCTTTCTTTTGAGCTGGCCGCAACACCGCTGGATGGCTTCAGGCCCTAATCTGGTTCCGGTACGGCACGCTGAGCCTTTGGTTATTTCCTCTTCCTGGTGGGAAATGAGAGTTAAATTTGCCGTCCAGACACCTCCAGCTAGCCTCTCATTGGTTCTCGCTATTCCTGTTCATCTTCCGCAGAAATTGCAAACTGGGCCAAACAGGAGGTTAAAGGCGCTGACTCTCCAAGTGGGGAGAGTGTTAGTAAAGCGTCTGGAATGTTGCACCCGAGTACCAGGGGAGGAAAACTGAGACATATTTGAACACGTCTCCCGTTCACATGGTTGATCATACTTGGGTTCCACATGCATGTTTTAGCTGAAGGAAGAATACCTTAAACCTGGAGAGTTGAGACCCGTGTAATGGGTACCATGCAATATGACTTCAAAGGGTCTTCATTTGCTCACCGAACCTCTCCAATCCTATCACTGCTGCGTTTATGCCCCTGTACACATGCTTGATTCTCTTTTGGAGACGTAGCAATCCATAGGTTTTACGATACTTACTAGTCAGGTACATTCTTAGGCGTTTAATATGCGGTGTTGAGTCCATTTCGTTGAGCAAGGAGTAGCTCTTGTCTATTCCATATTTGACTTAAGGAACTTTATCTGTGCTCATTTCAATCTCTGGTTTTATGCAGCACCCCAACTCACCTTTACCCTTAAGCAAGCATAAGTTGGTTTTCTAAATTTGAGACCCTGTTCTGTTCTGTAATTCAGTTCCTGTGTAGCCAAGTTTCCATTCCGTGTATTACTGATATCTTATGATGTTTCTTTTTCTGTGTGACTTATTTCAGTTAGAATCATCATACCTGAATCCACTCATTGTGATGCTAAGGGCCTGATGACATAGATTTCATTGCTGAGTGATATTGCTTTGTAAGTAAATACCACAACTTCTTTATCCATTTTTCACTTTCTGCGATGTTGAACTTGTACTGTAAACGAGGTTCTTGTAAACAGAGGCGTCCCAAACTTTGGGGTGGCTGTGTCTTTTTGATTTTAATTTCCCTAAGCTATAGGACCATAAGTGGCAGTGCCCTAGGCTCTGTTGCTTTGTTTTTTCGATGTTTCAGGAAACACCATACACTTCTCCCGAGTGGTTGTTGGCAATTTACATCCCGCCCATCAGCATAACAAGGCTCCCAGTTCTCCATGGCCTGTCCTGCCTTTCTGGATTTTACACTTTTTTCAGATGGCCCTTTTGACCGGGGGGAAGTGAGACTTCATTGTAGTGCAGATTTCCTTTGCAAGCTTGCTTGGTTGGCCAAAAAGGGCGTATGCGTTTTTTCCTGAATATATTCAGGAAAAAACGCATACGCCCTTTTTGGCCAAGTGCATCATTGTGGACGTTCTGCCTCTTTTCCTATGCTTTCAATGCAATTCCAGTCTACCTCCTGAAATCGGTTTCCTGCAATTCTGCCCCGCTTTCAAGTCCTCTTGGCAGCCTTACTTCAGTCTATTTTTGGACGATAGCTGTCATTTATAACTCTGCAGGTTTGTGAATTACAGTGCCCCTGAGCTCCTTTCTTCAACTCGCTTTCTTGTGACCTGGCCGCAACACCGCAGGATGGCTTCAGGCCCTAATCTGGTTCCGGCCCGGCATGCTGAGCCTTTGGTTAATTCCTCTTCCTGGTGGGAAATGAGAGTTAAATTTGCCCGTCCAGACACCTCCAGCTAGCCTCTCATTGGTTCTCGCTATTCCTGTTCATCTTCCGCAGAAATTGCAAACTGGGCCAAACAGGAGGTTAAAGGGACTGACTCTCCAAGTGTGGGAGAGTGTTAGTAAAGCGTCTGGAATGTTGCACCCGAGTACCAGGGGAGGAAAACTGAGACATATTTGAACACGTCTCCCGATCACATGGTTGATCATACTCTAGGTTCCACATGCATGTTTTAGCTGAAGGAATCATACCTTAAACCAGGGTAGTTGAAACCCGTGGAATGGGTACCATGCAATATGACTTCAAAGGGTCTTCATTTGCTGACCGAACCTCTGCAGTCCTATCACTGCTGCGTTTATGCCCCTGTACACATGCTTGATTCTCTTTCGGAGACATAGCAATCCATAGGTTTTAAGATACTTACTAGTCAGGTACATTCTTAGGCGTTTAATATGGGGTGTTGAGTCCATTTCGTTGAGCAAGGAGTAGCTCTTGTCTATTCCATATTTGGCTTAAGGAACTTTATCTGTGCTCATTTCAATCTCTGGTTTTATGCAGCACCCCAACTCACCTTTACCCTTAAGCAAGCATAAGTTGGTTTTCTAAATTTGAGACCCTGTTCTGTTCTGTAATTCAGTTCCTGTGTAGCCAAGTTTACATTCCGTGTATTACTGATATCTTATGATGTTTCTTTTTCTGTGTGACTTACTTCAGTTAGAATCATCATACCTGAATCCACTCATTGTGCTGCTAAGGGCCTGATGACACAGATTTCATTGCTGAGTGATATTGTTTTGTAAGTAAATACCACAACTTCTTTATCCATTTTTCACTTTCTGCAATGTTGAACTTGTACTGTAAACGAGGTTCTTGTAAACAGAGCCGTTCCAAACTTTGGGGTGGCTGTGTCTTTTTGATTTTAATTTCCCTAAGCTATAGGACCATAAGTGGAAGTGCCCTAGGTTCTGTTGCTTTGTTTTTTAGATGTTTTAGGAAACACCATACACTTCTCCCGAGTGGTTGTTGGCAATTTACATCCCGCCCATCAGCATAACAAGGCTCCTAGTTCTCCATGGCCTGTCCTGCCTTTCTGGATTTTACACTTTTTTCAGATGGCCCTTTTGACCGGGGGGAAGTGAGACTTCATTGTAGTGCAGATTTCCTTTGCAAGCTTGCTTGGTTGGCCAAAAAGGGCGTATGCGTTTTTTCCTGAATATATTCAGGAAAAAACGCATACGCCCTTTTTGGCCAAGTGCATCATTGTGGACGTTCTGCCTCTTTTCCTATGCTTTCAATGCAATTCCAGTCTACCTCCTGAAATCGGTTTCCTGCAATTCTGCCCCGCTTTCAAGTCCTCTTGGCAGCCTTACTTCAGTCTATTTTTCGACGATAGCTGTCATTTATAACTCTGCAGGTTTGTGAATTACAGTGCCCCTGAGCTCCTTTCTTCAACTTGCTTTCTTGTGACCTGGCCGCAACACCGCAGGATGGCTTCAGGCCCTAATCTGGTTCCGGCACGGCACGCTGAGCCTTTGGTTATTTCCTCTTCCTGGTGGGAAATGAGAGTTAAATTTGCCGGTCCAGACACCTCCAGCTAGCCTCTCATTGGTTCTCGCTATTCCTGTTCATCTCCCGCAGAAATTGCAAACTGGGCCAAACAGGAGGTTAAAGGCGCTGACTCTCCAAGTGGGGAGAGTGTTAGTAAAGCGTCTGGAATGTTGCACCCGAGTACCAGGGGAGGAAAACTGAGACATATTTGAACACGTCTCCCGTTCACATGGTTGATCATACTTGGGTTCCACATGCATGTTTTAGCTGAAGTAAGAATACCTTAAACCTGGAGAGTTGAGACCCGTGTAATGGGTACCATGCAATATGACTTCAAAGGGTCTTCATTTGCTCACCGAACCTCTCCAATCCTATCACTGCTGTGTTTATGCCCCTGTACACATGCTTGATTCTCTTTTGGAGACATAGCAATCCATAGGTTTTAAGATACTTACTAGTCAGGTACATTCTTAGGCGTTTAATATGCGGTGTTGAGTCCATTTCGTTGAGCAAGGAGTAGCTCTTGTCTATTCCATATTTGACTTAAGGAACTTTATCTGTGCTCATTTCAATCTCTGGTTTTATGCAGCACCCCAACTCACCTTTACCCTTAAGCAAGCATAAGTTGGTTTTGTAAATTTGAGACCCTGTTCTGTTCTGTAATTCAGCTCCTGTGTAGCCAAGTTTACATTCCGTGTATTACTGATATCTTATGATGTTTCTTTTTCTGTGTGACTTATTTCAGTTAGAATCATCATACCTGAATCCACTCATTGTGATGCTAAGGGCCTGATGACATAGATTTCATTGCTGAGTGATATTGCTTTGTAAGTAAATACCACAACTTCTTTATCCATTTTTCACTTTCTGCGATGTTGAACTTGTACTGTAAACGAGGTTCTTGTAAACAGAGGCGTCCCAAACTTTGGGGTGGCTGTGTCTTTTTGATTTTAATTTCCCTAAGCTATAGGACCATAAGTGGCAGTGCCCTAGGCTCTGTTGCTTTGTTTTTTCGATGTTTCAGGAAACACCATACACTTCTCCCGAGTGGTTGTTGGCAATTTACATCCCGCCCATCAGCATAACAAGGCTCCCAGTTCTCCATGGCCTGTCCTGCCTTTCTGGATTTTACACTTTTTTCAGATGGCCCTTTTGACCGGGGGGAAGTGAGACTTCATTGTAGTGCAGATTTCCTTTGCAAGCGTGCTTGGTTGGCCAAAAAGGGCGTATGCGTTTTTTCCTGAATATATTCAGGAAAAAACGCATACGCCCTTTTTGGCCAAGTGCATCATTGTGGACGTTCTGCCTCTTTTCCTATGCTTTCAATGCAATTCCAGTCTACCTCCTGAAATCGGTTTCCTGCAATTCTGCCCCGCTTTCAAGTCCTCTTGGCAGCCTTACTTCAGTCTATTTTTGGACGATAGCTGTCATTTATAACTCTGCAGGTTTGTGAATTACAGTGCCCCTGAGCTCCTTTCTTCAACTCGCTTTCTTGTGACCTGGCCGCAACACCGCAGGATGGCTTCAGGCCCTAATCTGGTTCCGGCCCGGCATGCTGAGCCTTTGGTTAATTCCTCTTCCTGGTGGGAAATGAGAGTTAAATTTGCCCGTCCAGACACCTCCAGCTAGCCTCTCATTGGTTCTCGCTATTCCTGTTCATCTTCCGCAGAAATTGCAAACTGGGCCAAACAGGAGGTTAAAGGGACTGACTCTCCAAGTGTGGGAGAGTGTTAGTAAAGCGTCTGGAATGTTGCACCCGAGTACCAGGGGAGGAAAACTGAGACATATTTGAACACGTCTCCCGATCACATGGTTGATCATACTCTAGGTTCCACATGCATGTTTTAGCTGAAGGAATCATACCTTAAACCAGGGTAGTTGAAACCCGTGGAATGGGTACCATGCAATATGACTTCAAAGGGTCTTCATTTGCTCACCGAACCTCTGCAGTCCTATCACTGCTACGTTTATGCCCCTGTACACATGCTTGATTCTCTTTCGGAGACATAGCAATCCATAGGTTTTAAGATACTTACTAGTCAGGTACATTCTTAGGCGTTTAATATGGGGTGTTGAGTCCATTTCGTTGAGCAAGGAGTAGCTCTTGTCTATTCCATATTTGGCTTAAGGAACTTTATCTGTGCTCATTTCAATCTCTGGTTTTATGCAGCACCCCAACTCACCTTTACCCTTAAGCAAGCATAAGTTGGTTTTCTAAATTTGAGACCCTGTTCTGTTCTGTAATTCAGTTCCTGTGTAGCCAAGTTTACATTCCGTGTATTACTGATATCTTATGATGTTTCTTTTTCTGTGTGACTTATTTCAGTTAGAATCATCATACCTGAATCCACTCATTGTGCTGCTAAGCGCCTGATGACACAGATTTCATTGCTGAGTGATATTGTTTTGTAAGTAAATACCACAACTTCTTTATCCATTTTTCACTTTCTGCAATGTTGAACTTGTACTGTAAACGAGGTTCTTGTAAACAGAGCCGTTCCAAACTTTGGGGTGGCTGTGTCTTTTTGATTTTAATTTCCCTAAGCTATAGGACCATAAGTGGAAGTGCCCTAGGTTCTGTTGCTTTGTTTTTTAGATGTTTTAGGAAACACCATACACTTCTCCCGAGTGGTTGTTGGCAATTTACATCCCGCCCATCAGCATAACAAGGCTCCTAGTTCTCCATGGCCTGTCCTGCCTTTCTGGATTTTACACTTTTTTCAGATGGCCCTTTTGACCGGGGGGAAGTGAGACTTCATTGTAGTGCAGATTTCCTTTGCAAGCTTGCTTGGTTGGCCAAAAAGGGCGTATGCGTTTTTTCCTGAATATATTCAGGAAAAAACGCATACGCCCTTTTTGGCCAAGTGCATCATTGTGGACGTTCTGCCTCTTTTCCTATGCTTTCAATGCAATTCCAGTCTACCTCCTGAAATCGGTTTCCTGCAATTCTGCCCCGCTTTCAAGTCCTCTTGGCAGCCTTACTTCAGTCTATTTTTGGACGATAGCTGTCATTTATAACTCTGCAGGTTTGTGAATTACAGTGCCCCTGAGCTCCTTTCTTCAACTTGCTTTCTTGTGACCTGGCCGCAACACCGCAGGATGGCTTCAGGCCCTAATCTGGTTCCGGCACGGCACGCTGAGCCTTTGGTTATTTCCTCTTCCTGGTGGGAAATGAGAGTTAAATTTGCCGGTCCAGACACCTCCAGCTAGTCTCTCATTGGTTCTCGCTATTCCTGTTCATCTTCCGCAGAAATTGCAAACTGGGCCAAACAGGAGGTTAAAGGCGCTGACTCTCCAAGTGGGGAGAGTGTTAGTAAAGCGTCTGGAATGTTGCACCCGAGTACCAGGGGAGGAAAACTGAGACATATTTGAACACGTCTCCCGTTCACATGGTTGATCATACTTGGGTTCCACATGCATGTTTTAGCTGAAGTAAGAATACCTTAAACCTGGAGAGTTGAGACCCGTGTAATGGATACCATGCAGTATGACTTCAAAGGGTCTTCATTTGCTCACCGAACCTCTCCAATCCTATCACTGCTGTGTTTATGCCCCTGTACACATGCTTGATTCTCTTTTGGAGACATAGCAATCCATAGGTTTTAAGATACTTACTAGTCAGGTACATTCTTAGGCGTTTAATATGCGGTGTTGAGTCCATTTCGTTGAGCAAGGAGTAGCTCTTGTCTATTCCATATTTGACTTAAGGAACTTTATCTGTGCTCATTTCAATCTCTGGTTTTATGCATCACCCCAATTCACCTTTACCCTTAAGCAAGCATAAGTTGGTTTTCTAAATTTGAGACCCTGTTCTGTTCTGTAATTCAGTTCCTGTGTAGCCAAGTTTACATTCCGTGTATTACTGATATCTTATGATGTTTCTTTTTCTGTGTGACTTATTTCAGTTAGAATCATCATACCTGAATCCACTCATTGTGATGCTAAGGGCCTGATGACATAGATTTCATTGCTGAGTGATATTGCTTTGTAAGTAAATACCACAACTTCTTTATCCATTTTTCACTTTCTGCGATGTTGAACTTGTACTGTAAACGAGGTTCTTGTAAACAGAGGCGTCCCAAACTTTGGGGTGGCTGTGTCTTTTTGATTTTAATTTCCCTAAGCTATAGGACCATAAGTGGCAGTGCCCTAGACTCTGTTGCTTTGTTTTTTCGATGTTTCAGGAAACACCATACACTTCTCCCGAGTGTCTGTTGGCAATTTACATCCCGCCCATCAGCATAACAAGGCTCCCAGTTCTCCATGGCCTGTCCTGCCTTTCTGGATTTTACACTTTTTTCAGATGGCCCTTTTGACCGGGGGGAAGTGAGACTTCATTGTAGTGCAGATTTCCTTTGCAAGATTGCTTGGTTGGCCAAAAAGGGCGTATGCGTTTTTTCCTGAATATATTCAGGAAAAAACGCATACGCCCTTTTTGGCCAAGTGCATCATTGTGGACGTTCTGCCTCTTTTCCTATGCTTTCAATGCAATTCCAGTCTACCTCCTGAAATCGGTTTCCTGCAATTCTGCCCCGCTTTCAAGTCCTCTTGGCAGCCTTACTTCAGTCTATTTTTCGACGATAGCTGTCATTTATAACTCTGCAGGTTTGTGAATTACAGTGTCCCTGAGCTCCTTTCTTCAACTCGCTTTCTTGTGACCTGGCCGCAACACCGCAGGATGGCTTCAGGCCCTAATCTGGTTCCGGCCCGGCATGCTGAGCCTTTGGTTAATTCCTCTTCCTGGTGGGAAATGAGAGTTAAATTTGCCCGTCCAGACACCTCCAGCTAGCCTCTCATTGGTTCTCGCTATTCCTGTTCATCTTACGCAGAAATTGCAAACTGGGCCAAACAGGAGGTTAAAGGCGCTGACTCTCCAAGTGGGGAGAGTGTTAGTAAAGCGTCTGGAATGTTGCACCCGAGTACCAGGGGAGGAAAACTGAGACATATTTGAACATGTCTCCCGTTCACATGGTTGATCATACTTGGGTTCCACATGCATGTTTTAGCTGAAGGAAGAATACCTTAAACCTGGAGAGTTAAGACCCGTGTAATGGGTACCATGCAATATGACTTCAAAGGGTCTTCATTTGCTCACCAAACCTCTCCAATCCTATCACTGCTGCGTTTATGCCCCTGTACACATGCTTGATTCTCTTTCGGAGACATAGCAATCCATAGGTTTTAAGATACTTACTAGTCAGGTACATTCTTAGGCGTTTAATATGCGGTGTTGAGTCCATTTCGTTGAGCAAGGAGTAGCTCTTGTCTATTCCATATTTGGCTTAAGGAACTTTATCTGTGCTCATTTCAATCTCTGGTTTTATGCAGCACCCCAACTCACCTTTACCCTTAAGCAAGAATAAGTTGGTTTTCTAAATTTGAGACCCTGTTCTGTTCTGTAATTCAGTTCCTGTGTAGCCAAGTTTCCATTCCGTGTATTACTGATATCTTATGATGTTTCTTTTTCTGTGTGACTTATTTCAGTTAGAATCATCATACCTGAAGCCACTCATTGTGCTGCTAAGGGCCTGATGACACAGATTTCATTGCTGAGTGATATTGCTTTGTAAGTAAATACCACAACTTCTTTATCCATTTTTCACTTTCTGCGATGTTGAACTTGTACTGTAAACGAGGTTCTTGTAAACAGAGCTGTTCCAAACTTTGGGGTGGCTGTGTCTTTTTGATTTTAATTTCCCTAAGCTATAGGACCATAAATGGAAATGCCCTAGGTTCTGTTGCTTTGTTTTTTAGATGTTTCAGGAAACACCATACACTTCTCCCGAGTGGTTGTTGGCAATTTACATCCCGCCCATCAGCATAACAAGGCTCCCAGTTCTCCATGGCCTGTCCTGCCTTTCTGGATTTTACACTTTTTTCAGATGGCCCTTTTGACCGGGGGGAAGTGAGACTTCATTGTAGTGCAGATTTCCTTTGCAAGCTTGCTTGGTTGGCCAAAAAGGGCGTATGCGTTTTTTCCTGAATATATTCAGGAAAAAACGCATACGCCCTTTTTGGCCAAGTGCATCATTGTGGACGTTCTGCCTCTTTTCCTATGCTTTCAATGCAATTCCAGTCTACCTCCTGAAATCGGTTTCCTGCAATTCTGCCCCGCTTTCAAGTCCTCTTGGCAGCCTTACTTCAGTCTATTTTTGGACGATAGCTGTCATTTATAACTCTGCAGGTTTGTGAATTACAGTGCCCCTGAGCTCCTTTCTTCAACTCGCTTTCTTGTGACCTGGCCGCAACACCGCAGGATGGCTTCAGGCCCTAATCTGGTTCCGGCACGGCACGCTGAGCCTTTGGTTAATTCCTCTTCCTGGTGGGAAATGAGAGTTAAATTTGCCCGTCCAGACACCTCCAGCTAGTCTCTCATTGGTTCTCGCTATTCCTGTTCATCTTCCGCAGAAATTGCAAACTGGGCCAAACAGGAGGTTAAAGGCGCTGACTCTCCAAGTGGGGAGAGTGTTAGTAAAGCGTCTGGAATGTTGCACCCGAGTACCAGGGGAGGAAAACTGAGACATATTTGAACACGTCTCCCGATCACATGGTTGATCATACTCTAGATTCCACATGCATGTTTTAGCTGAAGGAAGAATACCTTAAACCTGGGTAGTTGAAACCCGTGGAATGGGTACCATGCAATATGACTTCAAAGGGTCTTCATTTGCTCACCGAACCTCTCCAATCCTATCACTGCTGCGTTTATGCCCCTGTACACATGCTTGATTCTCTTTCGGAGACATAGCAATCCATAGGTTTTAAGATACTTACTAGTCAGGAACATTCTTAGGCGTTTAATATGCGGTGTTGAGTCCATTTCGTTGAGCAAGGAGTAGCTCTTGTCTATTCCATATTTGACTTAAGGAAATTTATCTGTGCTCATTTCAATCTCTGGTTTTATGCAGCACCCCAACTCACCTTTACCCTTAAGCAAGCATAAGTTGGTTTTCTAAATTTGAGACCCTGTTCTGTTCTGTAATTCAGTTCCTGTGTAGCCAAGTTTACATTCCGTGTATTACTGATATCTTATGATGTTTCTTTTTCTGTGTGACTTACTTCAGTTAGAATCATCATACCTGAATCCACTCATTGTGCTGCTAAGGGCCTGATGACACAGATTTCATTGCTGAGTGATATTGCTTTGTAAGTAAATACCACAACTTCTTTATCCATTTTTCACTTTCTGCGATGTTGAACTTGTACTGTAAACGAGGTTCTTGTAAACAGAGCCGTTCCAAACTTTGGGGTGGCTGTGTCTTTTTGATTTTAATTTCCCTAAGCTATAGGACCATAAGTGGAAGTGCCCTAGGTTCTGTTGCTTTGTTTTTTAGATGTTTCAGGAAACACCATACACTTCTCCCGAGTGGTTGTTGGCAATTTACATCCCGCCCATCAGCATAACAAGGCTCCCAGTTCTCCATGGCCTGTCCTGCCTTTCTGGATTTTACACTTTTTTCAGATGGCCCTTTTGACCGGGGGGAAGTGAGACTTCATTGTAGTGCAGATTTCCTTTGCAAGCTTGCTTGGTTGGCCAAAAAGGGCGTATGCGTTTTTTCCTGAATATATTCAGGAAAAAACGCTTACGCCCTTTTTGGCCAAGTGCATCATTGTGGACGTTCTGCCTCTTTTCCTATGCTTTCAATGCAATTCCAGTCTACCTCCTGAAATCGGTTTCCTGCAATTCTGCCCCGCTTTCAAGTCCTCTTGGCAGCCTTACTTCAGTCTATTTTTGGACGATAGCTGTCATTTATAACTCTGCAGGTTTGTGAATTACAGTGCCCCTGAGCTCCTTTCTTCAACTCGCTTTCTTTTGAGCTGGCCGCAACACCGCTGGATGGCTTCAGGCCCTAATCTGGTTCCGGTACGGCACGCTGAGCCTTTGGTTATTTCCTCTTCCTGGTGGGAAATGAGAGTTAAATTTGCCGTCCAGACACCTCCAGCTAGCCTCTCATTGGTTCTCGCTATTCCTGTTCATCTTCCGCAGAAATTGCAAACTGTGCCAAACAGGAGGTTAAAGGCGCTGACTCTCCAAGTGGGGAGAGTGTTAGTAAAGCGTCTGGAATGTTGCACCCGAGTACCAGGGGAGGAAAACTGAGACATATTTGAACACGTCTCCCGATCACATGGTTGATCATACTCTAGGTTCCACATGCATGTTTTAGCTGAAGGAATCATACCTTAAACCAGGGTAGTTGAAACCCGTGGAATGGGTACCATGCAATATGACTTCAAAGGGTCTTCATTTGCTCACCGAACCTCTGCAGTCCTATCACTGCTGCGTTTATGCCCCTGTACACATGCTTGACTCTCTTTCGGAGACATAGCAATCCATAGGTTTTAAGATACTTACTAGTCAGGTACATTCTTAGGCGTTTAATATGGGGTGTTGAGTCCATTTCGTTGAGCAAGGAGTAGCTCTTGTCTATTCCATATTTGGCTTAAGGAACTTTATCTGTGCTCATTTCAATCTCTGGTTTTATGCAGCACCCCAACTCACCTTTCCCCTTAAGCAAGCATAAGTTGGTTTTCTAAATTTGAGACCCTGTTCTGTTCTGTAATTCAGTTCCTGTGTAGCCAAGTTTACATTCCGTGTATTACTGATATCTTATGATGTTTCTTTTTCTGTGTGACTTACTTCAGTTAGAATCATCATACCTGAATCCACTCATTGTGCTGCTAAGGGCCTGATTACACAGATTTCATTGCTGAGTGATATTGTTTTGTAAGTAAATACCACAACTTCTTTATCCATTTTTCACTTTCTGCAATGTTGAACTTGTACTGTAAGCGAGGTTCTTCTAAACAGAGCCGTTCCAAACTTTGGGGTGGCTGTGTCTTTTTGATTTTAATTTCCCTAAGCTATAGGACCATAAGTGGAAGTGCCCTAGGTTCTGTTGCTTTGTTTTTTAGATGTTTTAGGAAACACCATACACTTCTCCCGAGTGGTTGTTGGCAATTTACATCCCGCCCATCAGCATAACAAGGCTCCTAGTTCTCCATGGCCTGTCCTGCCTTTCTGGATTTTACACTTTTTTCAGATGGCCCTTTTGACCGGGGGGAAGTGAGACTTCATTGTAGTGCAGATTTCCTTTGCAAGCTTGCTTGGTTGGCCAAAAAGGGCGTATGCGTTTTTTCCTGAATATATTCAGGAAAAAACGCATACGCCCTTTTTGGCCAAGTGCATCATTGTGGACGTTCTGCCTCTTTTCCTATGCTTTCAATGCAATTCCAGTCTACCTCCTGAAATCGGTTTCCTGCAATTCTGCCCCGCTTTCAAGTCCTCTTGGCAGCCTTACTTCAGTCTATTTTTGGACGATAGCTGTCATTTATAACTCTGCAGGTTTGTGAATTACAGTGCCCCTGAGCTCCTTTCTTCAACTTGCTTTCTTGTGACCTGGCCGCAACACCGCAGGATGGCTTCAGGCCCTAATCTGGTTCCGGCACGGCACGCTGAGCCTTTGGTTATTTCCTCTTCCTTGTGGGAAATGAGAGTTAAATTTGCCGTCCAGACACCTCTAGCTAGCCTCTCATTGGTTCTCGCTATTCCTGTTCATCTTCCGCAGAAATTGCAAACTGGGCCAAACAGGAGGTTAAAGGCGCTGACTCTCCAAGTGGGGAGAGTGTTAGTAAAGCGTCTGGAATGTTGCACCCGAGTACCAGGGGAGGAAAACTGAGACATATTTGAACACGTCTCCCGTTCACATGGTTGATCATACTTGGGTTCCACATGCATGTTTTAGCTGAAGGAAGAATACCTTAAACCTGGAGAGTTGAGACCCGTGTAATGGGTACCATGCAATATGACTTCAAAGGGTCTTCATTTGCTCACCGAACCTCTCCAATCCTATCACTGCTGTGTTTATGCCCCTGTACACATGCTTGATTCTCTTTTGGAGACATAGCAATCCATAGGTTTTAAGATACTTACTAGTCAGGTACATTCTTAGGCGTTTAATATGCGGTGTTGAGTCCATTTCGTTGAGCAAGGAGTAGCTCTTGTCTATTCCATATTTGACTTAAGGAACTTTATCTGTGCTCATTTCAATCTCTGGTTTTATGCATCACCCCAATTCACCTTTACCCTTAAGCAAGCATAAGTTGGTTTTCTAAATTTGAGACCCTGTTCTGTTCTGTAATTCAGTTCCTGTGTAGCCAAGTTTACATTCCGTGTATTACTGATATCTTATGATGTTTCTTTTTCTGTGTGACTTATTTCAGTTAGAATCATCATACCTGAATCCACTCATTGTGATGCTAAGGGCCTGATGACATAGATTTCATTGCTGAGTGATATTGCTTTGTAAGTAAATACCACAACTTCTTTATCCATTTTTCACTTTCTGCGATGTTGAACTTGTACTGTAAACGAGGTTCTTGTAAACAGAGGCGTCCCAAACTTTGGGGTGGCTGTGTCTTTTTGATTTTAATTTCCCTAAGCTATAGGACCATAAGTGGCAGTGCCCTAGACTCTGTTGCTTTGTTTTTTCGATGTTTCAGGAAACACCATACACTTCTCCCGAGTGTCTGTTGGCAATTTACATCCCGCCCATCAGCATAACAAGGCTCCCAGTTCTCCATGGCCTGTCCTGCCTTTCTGGATTTTACACTTTTTTCAGATGGCCCTTTTGACCGGGGGGAAGTGAGACTTCATTGTAGTGCAGATTTCCTTTGCAAGCTTGCTTGGTTGGCCAAAAAGGGCGTATGCGTTTTTTCCTGAATATATTCAGGAAAAAACGCATACGCCCTTTTTGGCCAAGTGCATCATTGTGGACGTTCTGCCTCTTTTCCTATGCTTTCAATGCAATTCCAGTCTACCTCCTGAAATCGGTTTCCTGCAATTCTGCCCCGCTTTCAAGTCCTCTTGGCAGCCTTACTTCAGTCTATTTTTCGACGATAGCTGTCATTTATAACTCTGCAGGTTTGTGAATTACAGTGTCCCTGAGCTCCTTTCTTCAACTCGCTTTCTTGTGACCTGGCCGCAACACCGCAGGATGGCTTCAGGCCCTAATCTGGTTCCGGCCCGGCATGCTGAGCCTTTGGTTAATTCCTCTTCCTGGTGGGAAATGAGAGTTAAATTTGCCCGTCCAGACACCTCCAGCTAGCCTCTCATTGGTTCTCGCTATTCCTGTTCATCTTCCGCAGAAATTGCAAACTGGGCCAAACAGGAGGTTAAAGGCGCTGACTCTCCAAGTGGGGAGAGTGTTAGTAAAGCGTCTGGAATGTTGCACCCGAGTACCAGGGGAGGAAAACTGAGACATATTTGAACACGTCTCCCGTTCACATGGTTGATCATACTTGGGTTCCACATGCGTGTTTTAGCTGAAGGAAGAATACCTTAAACCTGGAGAGTTAAGACCCGTGTAATGGGTACCATGCAATATGACTTCAAAGGGTCTTCATTTGCTCACCGAACCTCTCCAATCCTATCACTGCTGCGTTTATGCCCCTGTACACATGCTTGATTCTCTTTCGGAGACATAGCAATCCATAGGTTTTAAGATACTTACTAGTCAGGAACATTCTTAGGCGTTTAATATGCGGTGTTGAGTCCATTTCGTTGAGCAAGGAGTAGCTCTTGTCTATTCCATATTTGACTTAAGGAAATTTATCTGTGCTCATTTCAATCTCTGGTTTTATGCAGCACCCCAACTCACCTTTACCCTTAAGCAAGCATAAGTTGGTTTTCTAAATTTGAGACCCTGTTCTGTTCTGTAATTCAGTTCCTGTGTAGCCAAGTTTACATTCCGTGTATTACTGATATCTTATGATGTTTCTTTTTCTGTGTGACTTACTTCAGTTAGAATCATCATACCTGAATCCACTCATTGTGCTGCTAAGGGCCTGATGACACAGATTTCATTGCTGAGTGATATTGCTTTGTAAGTAAATACCACAACTTCTTTATCCATTTTTCACTTTCTGCGATGTTGAACTTGTACTGTAAACGAGGTTCTTGTAAACAGAGCCGTTCCAAACTTTGGGGTGGCTGTGTCTTTTTGATTTTAATTTCCCTAAGCTATAGGACCATAAGTGGAAGTGCCCTAGGTTCTGTTGCTTTGTTTTTTAGATGTTTCAGGAAACACCATACACTTCTCCCGAGTGGTTGTTGGCAATTTACATCCCGCCCATCAGCATAACAAGGCTCCCAGTTCTCCATGGCCTGTCCTGCCTTTCTGGATTTTACACTTTTTTCAGATGGCCCTTTTGACCGGGGGGAAGTGAGACTTCATTGTAGTGCAGATTTCCTTTGCAAGCTTGCTTGGTTGGCCAAAAAGGGCGTATGCGTTTTTTCCTGAATATATTCAGGAAAAAACGCTTACGCCCTTTTTGGCCAAGTGCATCATTGTGGACGTTCTGCCTCTTTTCCTATGCTTTCAATGCAATTCCAGTCTACCTCCTGAAATCGGTTTCCTGCAATTCTGCCCCGCTTTCAAGTCCTCTTGGCAGCCTTACTTCAGTCTATTTTTGGACGATAGCTGTCATTTATAACTCTGCAGGTTTGTGAATTACAGTGCCCCTGAGCTCCTTTCTTCAACTCGCTTTCTTTTGAGCTGGCCGCAACACCGCTGGATGGCTTCAGGCCCTAATCTGGTTCCGGTACGGCACGCTGAGCCTTTGGTTATTTCCTCTTCCTGGTGGGAAATGAGAGTTAAATTTGCCGTCCAGACACCTCCAGCTAGCCTCTCATTGGTTCTCGCTATTCCTGTTCATCTTCCGCAGAAATTGCAAACTGTGCCAAACAGGAGGTTAAAGGCGCTGACTCTCCAAGTGGGGAGAGTGTTAGTAAAGCGTCTGGAATGTTGCACCCGAGTACCAGGGGAGGAAAACTGAGACATATTTGAACACGTCTCCCGATCACATGGTTGATCATACTCTAGGTTCCACATGCATGTTTTAGCTGAAGGAATCATACCTTAAACCAGGGTAGTTGAAACCCGTGGAATGGGTACCATGCAATATGACTTCAAAGGGTCTTCATTTGCTCACCGAACCTCTGCAGTCCTATCACTGCTGCGTTTATGCCCCTGTACACATGCTTGACTCTCTTTCGGAGACATAGCAATCCATAGGTTTTAAGATACTTACTAGTCAGGTACATTCTTAGGCGTTTAATATGGGGTGTTGAGTCCATTTCGTTGAGCAAGGAGTAGCTCTTGTCTATTCCATATTTGGCTTAAGGAACTTTATCTGTGCTCATTTCAATCTCTGGTTTTATGCAGCACCCCAACTCACCTTTCCCCTTAAGCAAGCATAAGTTGGTTTTCTAAATTTGAGACCCTGTTCTGTTCTGTAATTCAGTTCCTGTGTAGCCAAGTTTACATTCCGTGTATTACTGATATCTTATGATGTTTCTTTTTCTGTGTGACTTACTTCAGTTAGAATCATCATACCTGAATCCACTCATTGTGCTGCTAAGGGCCTGATTACACAGATTTCATTGCTGAGTGATATTGTTTTGTAAGTAAATACCACAACTTCTTTATCCATTTTTCACTTTCTGCAATGTTGAACTTGTACTGTAAGCGAGGTTCTTCTAAACAGAGCCGTTCCAAACTTTGGGGTGGCTGTGTCTTTTTGATTTTAATTTCCCTAAGCTATAGGACCATAAGTGGAAGTGCCCTAGGTTCTGTTGCTTTGTTTTTTAGATGTTTTAGGAAACACCATACACTTCTCCCGAGTGGTTGTTGGCAATTTACATCCCGCCCATCAGCATAACAAGGCTCCTAGTTCTCCATGGCCTGTCCTGCCTTTCTGGATTTTACACTTTTTTCAGATGGCCCTTTTGACCGGGGGGAAGTGAGACTTCATTGTAGTGCAGATTTCCTTTGCAAGCTTGCTTGGTTGGCCAAAAAGGGCGTATGCGTTTTTTCCTGAATATATTCAGGAAAAAACGCATACGCCCTTTTTGGCCAAGTGCATCATTGTGGACGTTCTGCCTCTTTTCCTATGCTTTCAATGCAATTCCAGTCTACCTCCTGAAATCGGTTTCCTGCAATTCTGCCCCGCTTTCAAGTCCTCTTGGCAGCCTTACTTCAGTCTATTTTTGGACGATAGCTGTCATTTATAACTCTGCAGGTTTGTGAATTACAGTGCCCCTGAGCTCCTTTCTTCAACTTGCTTTCTTGTGACCTGGCCGCAACACCGCAGGATGGCTTCAGGCCCTAATCTGGTTCCGGCACGGCACGCTGAGCCTTTGGTTATTTCCTCTTCCTTGTGGGAAATGAGAGTTAAATTTGCCGTCCAGACACCTCTAGCTAGCCTCTCATTGGTTCTCGCTATTCCTGTTCATCTTCCGCAGAAATTGCAAACTGGGCCAAACAGGAGGTTAAAGGCGCTGACTCTCCAAGTGGGGAGAGTGTTAGTAAAGCGTCTGGAATGTTGCACCCGAGTACCAGGGGAGGAAAACTGAGACATATTTGAACACGTCTCCCGTTCACATGGTTGATCATACTTGGGTTCCACATGCATGTTTTAGCTGAAGGAAGAATACCTTAAACCTGGAGAGTTGAGACCCGTGTAATGGGTACCATGCAATATGACTTCAAAGGGTCTTCATTTGCTCACCGAACCTCTCCAATCCTATCACTGCTGTGTTTATGCCCCTGTACACATGCTTGATTCTCTTTTGGAGACATAGCAATCCATAGGTTTTAAGATACTTACTAGTCAGGTACATTCTTAGGCGTTTAATATGCGGTGTTGAGTCCATTTCGTTGAGCAAGGAGTAGCTCTTGTCTATTCCATATTTGACTTAAGGAACTTTATCTGTGCTCATTTCAATCTCTGGTTTTATGCATCACCCCAATTCACCTTTACCCTTAAGCAAGCATAAGTTGGTTTTCTAAATTTGAGACCCTGTTCTGTTCTGTAATTCAGTTCCTGTGTAGCCAAGTTTACATTCCGTGTATTACTGATATCTTATGATGTTTCTTTTTCTGTGTGACTTATTTCAGTTAGAATCATCATACCTGAATCCACTCATTGTGATGCTAAGGGCCTGATGACATAGATTTCATTGCTGAGTGATATTGCTTTGTAAGTAAATACCACAACTTCTTTATCCATTTTTCACTTTCTGCGATGTTGAACTTGTACTGTAAACGAGGTTCTTGTAAACAGAGGCGTCCCAAACTTTGGGGTGGCTGTGTCTTTTTGATTTTAATTTCCCTAAGCTATAGGACCATAAGTGGCAGTGCCCTAGACTCTGTTGCTTTGTTTTTTCGATGTTTCAGGAAACACCATACACTTCTCCCGAGTGTCTGTTGGCAATTTACATCCCGCCCATCAGCATAACAAGGCTCCCAGTTCTCCATGGCCTGTCCTGCCTTTCTGGATTTTACACTTTTTTCAGATGGCCCTTTTGACCGGGGGGAAGTGAGACTTCATTGTAGTGCAGATTTCCTTTGCAAGCTTGCTTGGTTGGCCAAAAAGGGCGTATGCGTTTTTTCCTGAATATATTCAGGAAAAAACGCATACGCCCTTTTTGGCCAAGTGCATCATTGTGGACGTTCTGCCTCTTTTCCTATGCTTTCAATGCAATTCCAGTCTACCTCCTGAAATCGGTTTCCTGCAATTCTGCCCCGCTTTCAAGTCCTCTTGGCAGCCTTACTTCAGTCTATTTTTCGACGATAGCTGTCATTTATAACTCTGCAGGTTTGTGAATTACAGTGTCCCTGAGCTCCTTTCTTCAACTCGCTTTCTTGTGACCTGGCCGCAACACCGCAGGATGGCTTCAGGCCCTAATCTGGTTCCGGCCCGGCATGCTGAGCCTTTGGTTAATTCCTCTTCCTGGTGGGAAATGAGAGTTAAATTTGCCCGTCCAGACACCTCCAGCTAGCCTCTCATTGGTTCTCGCTATTCCTGTTCATCTTCCACAGAAATTGCAAACTGGGCCAAACAGGAGGTTAAAGGCGCTGACTCTCCAAGTGGGGAGAGTGTTAGTAAAGCGTCTGGAATGTTGCACCCGAGTACCAGGGGAGGAAAACTGAGACATATTTGAACACGTCTCCCGTTCACATGGTTGATCATACTTGGGTTCCACATGCGTGTTTTAGCTGAAGGAAGAATACCTTAAACCTGGAGAGTTAAGACCCGTGTAATGGGTACCATGCAATATGACTTCAAAGGGTCTTCATTTGCTCACCGAACCTCTCCAATCCTATCACTGCTGCGTTTATGCCCCTGTACACATGCTTGATTCTCTTTCGGAGACATAGCAATCCATAGGTTTTAAGATATTTACTAGTCAGGTACATTCTTAGGCGTTTAATATGCGGTGTTGAGTCCATTTCGTTGAGCAAGGAGTAGCTCTTGTCTATTCCATATTTGACTTAAGGAACTTTATCTGTGCTCATTTCAATCTCTGGTTTTATGCAGCACCCCAACTCACCTTTACCCTTAAGCAAGCATAAGTTGGTTTTCTAAATTTGAGACCCTGTTCTGTTCTGTAATTCAGTTCCTGTGTAGCCAAGTTTACATTCCGTGTATTACTGATATCTTATGATGTTTCTTTTTCTGTGTGACTTATTTCAGTTAGAATCATCATACCTGAATCCACTCATTGTGATGCTAAGGGCCTGATGACATAGATTTCATTGCTGAGTGATATTGCTTTGTAAGTAAATACCACAATTTCTTTATCCATTTTTCACTTTCTGCGATGTTGAACTTGTACTGTAAACGAGGTTCTTGTAAACAGAGGCGTCCCAAACTTTGGGGTGGCTGTGTCTTTTTGATTTTAATTTCCCTAAGCTATAGGACCATAAGTGGCAGTGCCCTAGGCTCTGTTGCTTTGTTTTTTAGATGTTTCAGGAAACACCATACACTTCTCCCGAGTGGTTGTTGGCAATTTACATCCCGCCCATCAGCATAACAAGGCTCCCAGTTCTCCATGGCCTGTCCTGCCTTTCTGGATTTTACACTTTTTTCAGATGGCCCTTTTGACCGGGGGGAAGTGAGACTTCATTGTAGTGCAGATTTCCTTTGCAAGCTTGCTTGGTTGGCCAAAAAGGGCGTATGCGTTTTTTCCTGAATATATTCAGGAAAAAACGCATACGCCCTTTTTGGCCAAGTGCATCATTGTGGACGTTCTGCCTCTTTTCCTATGCTTTCAATGCAATTCCAGTCTACCTCCTGAAATCGGTTTCCTGCAATTCTGCCCCGCTTTCAAGTCCTCTTGGCAGCCTTACTTCAGTCTATTTTTGGACGATAGCTGTCATTTATAACTCTGCAGGTTTGTGAATTACAGTGCCCCTGAGCTCCTTTCTTCAACTCGCTTTCTTGTGACCTGGCCGCAACACCGCAGGATGGCTTCAGGCCCTAATCTGGTTCCGGCCCGGCATGCTGAGCCTTTGGTTAATTCCTCTTCCTGGTGGGAAATGAGAGTTAAATTTGCCCGTCCAGACACCTCCAGCTAGCCTCTCATTGGTTCTCGCTATTCCTGTTCATCTTCCGCAGAAATTGCAAACTGGGCCAAACAGGAGGTTAAAGGGACTGACTCTCCAAGTGTGGGAGAGTGTTAGTAAAGCGTCTGGAATGTTGCACCCGAGTACCAGGGGAGGAAAACTGAGACATATTTGAACACGTCTCCCGATCAAATGGTTGATCATACTCTAGTTTCCACATGCATGTTTTAGCTGAAGGAATCATACCTTAAACCAGGGTAGTTGAAACCCGTGGAATGGGTACCATGCAATATGACTTCAAAGGGTCTTCATTTGCTGACCGAACATCTGCAGTCCTATCACTGCTGCGTTTATGCCCCTGTACACATGCTTGATTCTCTTTCGGAGACATAGCAATCCATAGGTTTTAAGATACTTACTAGTCAGGTACATTCTTAGGCGTTTAATATGCGGTGTTGAGTCCATTTCGTTGAGCAAGGAGTAGCTCTTGTCTATTCCATATTTGACTTAAGGAACTTTATCTGTGCTCATTTCAATCTCTGGTTTTATGCAGCACCCCAACTCACCTTTACCCTTAAGCAAGCATAAGTTGGTTTTCTAAATTTGAGACCCTGTTCTGTTCTGTAATTCAGTTCCTGTGTAGCCAAGTTTACATTCCGTGTATTACTGATATCTTATGATGTTTCTTTTTCTGTGTGACTTATTTCAGTTAGAATCATCATACCTGAATCCACTCATTGTGATGCTAAGGGCCTGATGACATAGATTTCATTGCTGAGTGATATTGCTTTGTAAGTAAATACCACAACTTCTTTATCCATTTTTCACTTTCTGCGATGTTGAACTTGTACTGTAAACGAGGTTCTTGTAAACAGAGGCGTCCCAAACTTTGGGGTGGCTGTGTCTTTTTGATTTTAATTTCCCTAAGCTATAGGACCATAAGTGGCAGTGCCCTAGGCTCTGTTGCTTTGTTTTTTCGATGTTTCAGGAAACACCATACACTTCTCCCGAGTGTCTGTTGGCAATTTACATCCCGCCCATCAGCATAACAAGGCTCCCAGTTCTCCATGGCCTGTCCTGCCTTTCTGGATTTTACACTTTTTTCAGATGGCCCTTTTGACCGGGGGGAAGTGAGACTTCATTGTAGTGCAGATTTCCTTTGCAAGCTTGCTTGGTTGGCCAAAAAGGGCGTATGCGTTTTTTCCTGAATATATTCAGGAAAAAACGCATACGCCCTTTTTGGCCAAGTGCATCATTGTGGACGTTCTGCCTCTTTTCCTATGCTTTCAATGCAATTCCAGTCTACCTCCTGAAATCGGTTTCCTGCAATTCTGCCCCGCTTTCAAGTCCTCTTGGCAGCCTTACTTCAGTCTATTTTTGGACGATAGCTGTCATTTATAACTCTGCAGGTTTGTGAATTACAGTGCCCCTGAGCTCCTTTCTTCAACTCGCTTTCTTGTGACCTGGCCGCAACACCGCAGGATGGCTTCAGGCCCTAATCTGGTTCCGGCCCGGCATGCTGAGCCTTTGGTTAATTCCTCTTCCTGGTGGGAAATGAGAGTTAAATTTGCCCGTCCAGACACCTCCAGCTAGCCTCTCATTGGTTCTCGCTATTCCTGTTCATCTTCCGCAGAAATTGCAAACTGGGCCAAACAGGAGGTTAAAGGGACTGACTCTCCAAGTGTGGGAGAGTGTTAGTAAAGCGTCTGGAATGTTGCACCCGAGTACCAGGGGAGGAAAACTGAGACATATTTGAACACGTCTCCCGATCAAATGGTTGATCATACTCTAGTTTCCACATGCATGTTTTAGCTGAAGGAATCATACCTTAAACCAGGGTAGTTGAAACCCGTGGAATGGGTACCATGCAATATGACTTCAAAGGGTCTTCATTTGCTGACCGAACCTCTGCAGTCCTATCACTGCTGCGTTTATGCCCCTGTACACATGCTTGATTCTCTTTCGGAGACATAGCAATCCATAGGTTTTAAGATACTTACTAGTCAGGTACATTCTTAGGCGTTTAATATGGGGTGTTGAGTCCATTTCGTTGAGCAAGGAGTAGCTCTTGTCTATTCCATATTTGGCTTAAGGAACTTTATCTGTGCTCATTTCAATCTCTGGTTTTATGCAGCACCCCAACTCACCTTTACCCTTAAGCAAGCATAAGTTGGTTTTCTAAATTTGAGACCCTGTTCTGTTCTGTAATTCAGTTCCTGTGTAGCCAAGTTTACATTCCGTGTATTACTGATATCTTATGATGTTTCTTTTTCTGTGTGACTTACTTCAGTTAGAATCATCATACCTGAATCCACTCATTGTGCTGCTAAGGGCCTGATGACACAGATTTCATTGCTGAGTGATATTGCTTTGTAAGTAAATACCACAACTTCTTTATCCATTTTTCACTTTCTGCAATGTTGAACTTGTACTGTAAACGAGGTTCCTGTAAACAGAGCCGTTCCAAACTTTGGGGTGGCTGTGTCTTTTTGATTTTAATTTCCCTAAGCTATAGGACCATAAGTGGAAGTGCCCTAGGTTCTGTTGCTTTGTTTTTTAGATGTTTTAGGAAACACCATACACTTCTCCCGAGTGGTTGTTGGCAATTTACATCCCGCCCATCAGCATAACAAGGCTCCTAGTTCTCCATGGCCTGTCCTGCCTTTCTGGATTTTACACTTTTTTCAGATGGCCCTTTTGACCGGGGGGAAGTGAGACTTCATTGTAGTGCAGATTTCCTTTGCAAGCTTGCTTGGTTGGCCAAAAAGGGCGTATGCGTTTTTTCCTGAATATATTCAGGAAAAAACGCATACGCCCTTTTTGGCCAAGTGCATCATTGTGGACGTTCTGCCTCTTTTCCTATGCTTTCAATGCAATTCCAGTCTACCTCCTGAAATCGGTTTCCTGCAATTCTGCCCCGCTTTCAAGTCCTCTTGGCAGCCTTACTTCAGTCTATTTTTGGACGATAGCTGTCATTTATAACTCTGCAGGTTTGTGAATTACAGTGCCCCTGAGCTCCTTTCTTCAACTCGCTTTCTTTTGAGCTGGCCGCAACACCGCAGGATGGCTTCAGGCCCTAATCTGGTTCCGGCACGGCACGCTGAGCCTTTGGTTATTTCCTCTTCCTGGTGGGAAATGAGAGTTAAATTTGCCGGTCCAGACACCTCCAGCTAGTCTCTCATTGGTTCTCGCTATTCCTGTTCATCTTCCGCAGAAATTGCAAACTGGGCCAAACAGGAGGTTAAAGGCGCTGACTCTCCAAGTGGGGAGAGTGTTAGTAAAGCATCTGGAATGTTGCACCCGAGTACCAGGGGAGGAAAACTGAGACATATTTGAACACGTCTCCCGTTCACATGGTTGATCATACTTGGGTTCCACATGCATGTTTTAGCTGAAGGAAGAATACCTTAAACCTGGAGAGTTAAGACCCGTGTAATGGGTACCATGCAATATGAATTCAAAGGGTCTTCATTTGCTCACCAAACCTCACCAATCCTATCACTGCTGCGTTTATGCCCCTGTACACATGCTTGATTCTCTTTCGGAGACATAGCAATCCATAGGTTTTAAGATACTTACTAGTCAGGTACATTCTTAGGCGTTTAATATGCGGTGTTGAGTCCATTTCGTTGAGCAAGGAGTAGCTCTTGTCTATTCCATATTTGGCTTAAGGAACTTTATCTGTGCTCATTTCAATCTCTGGTTTTATGCAGCACCCCAACTCACCTTTACCCTTAAGCAAGAATAAGTTGGTTTTGTAAATTTGAGACCCTGTTCTGTTCTGTAATTCAGTTCCTGTGTAGCCAAGTTTACATTCCGTGTATTACTGATATCTTATGATGTTTCTTTTTCTGTGTGACTTATTTCAGTTAGAATCATCATACCTGAATCCACTCACTGTGCTGCTAAGGGCCTGATGACACAGATTTCATTGCTGAGTGATATTGCTTTGTAAGTAAATACCACAACTTCTTTATCCATTTTTCACTTTCTGCGATGTTGAACTTGTACTGTAAACGAGGTTCTTGTAAACAGAGCCGTTCCAAACTTTGGGGTGGCTGTGTCTTTTTGATTTTAATTTCCCTAAGCTATAGGACCATAAGTGGAAGTGCCCTAGGTTCTGTTGCTTTGTTTTTTAGATGTTTCAGGAAACACCATACACTTCTCCCGAGTGGTTGTTGGCAATTTACATCCCGCCCATCAGCATAACAAAGCTCCCAGTTCTCCATGGCCTGTCCTGCCTTTCTGGATTTTACACTTTTTTCAGATGGCCCTTTTGACCGGGGGGAAGTGAGACTTCATTGTAGTGCAGATTTCCTTTGCAAGCTTGCTTGGTTGGCCAAAAAGGGCGTATGCGTTTTTTCCTGAATATATTCAGGAAAAAACGCATACGCCCTTTTTGGCCAAGTGCATCATTGTGGACGTTCTGCCTCTTTTCCTATGCTTTCAATGCAATTCCAGTCTACCTCCTGAAATCGGTTTCCTGCAATTCTGCCCCGCTTTCAAGTCCTCTTGGCAGCCTTACTTCAGTCTATTTTTGGACGATAGCTGTCATTTATAACTCTGCAGGTTTGTGAATTACAGTGCCCCTGAGCTCCTTTCTTCAACTCGCTTTCTTTTGAGCTGGCCGCAACACCGCAGGATGGCTTCAGGCCGTAATCTGGTTCCGGTACGGCACGCTGAGCCTTTGGTTATTTCCTCTTCCTGGTGGGAAATGAGAGTTAAATTTGCCCGTCCAGACACCTCCAGCTAGCCTCTCATTGGTTCTCGCTATTCCTGTTCATCTTCCGCAGAAATTGCAAACTGGGCCAAACAGGAGGTTAAAGGTGCTGACTCTCCAAGTGGGGAGAGTGTTAGTAAAGCGTCTGGAATGTTGCACCCGAGTACCAGGGGAGGAAAACTGAGACATATTTGAACACGTCTCCCGTTCACATGGTTGATCATACTTGGGTTCCACATGCATGTTTTAGCTGAAGGAAGAATACCTTAAACCTGGAGAGTTGAGACCCGTGTAATGGGTACCATGCAATATGACTTCAAAGGGTCTTCATTTGCTCACCGAACCTCTCCAATCCTATCACTGCTGTGTTTATGCCCCTGTACACATGCTTGATTCTCTTTTGGAGACATAGCAATCCATAGGTTTTACGATACTTACTAGTCAGGTACATTCTTAGGCGTTTAATATGTGGTGTTGAGTCCATTTCGTTGAGCAAGGAGTAGCTCTTGTCTATTCCATATTTGGCTTAAGGAACTTTATCTGTGCTAATTTCAATCTCTGGTTTTATGCAGCACCCCAACTCACCTTTACCCTTAAGCAAGAATAAGTTGGTTTTCTAAATTTGAGACCCTGTTCTGTTCTGTAATTCAGTTCCTGTGTAGCCAAGTTTACATTCCGTGTATTACTGATATCTTATGATGTTTCTTTTTCTGTGTGACTTATTTCAGTTAGAATCATCATACCTGAATCCACTCATTGTGATGCTAAGGGCCTGATGACATAGATTTCATTGCTGAGTGATATTGCTTTGTAAGTAAATACCACAACTTCTTTATCCATTTTTCACTTTCTGCGATGTTGAACTTGTACTGTAAACGAGGTTCTTGTAAACAGAGGCGTCCCAAACTTTGGGGTGGCTGTGTCTTTTTGATTTTAATTTCCCTAAGCTATAGGACCATAACTGGCAGTGCCCTAGGCTCTGTTGCTTTGTTTTTTCGATATTTCAGGAAACACCATACACTTCTCCCGAGTGTCTGTTGGCAATTTACATCCCGCCCATCAGCATAACAAGGCTCCCAGTTCTCCATGGCCTGTCCTGCCTTTCTCGATTTTACACTTTTTTCAGATGGCCCTTTTGACCGGGGGGAAGTGAGACTTCATTGTAGTGCAGATTTCCTTTGCAAGCTTGCTTGGTTGGCCAAAAAGGACGTATGCGTTTTTTCCTGAATATATTCAGGAAAAAACGCATACGCCCTTTTTGGCCAAGTGCATCATTGTGGACGTTCTGCCTCTTTTCCTATGCTTTCAATGCAATTCCAGTCTACCTCCTGAAATCGGTTTCCTGCAATTCTGCCCCGCTTTCAAGTCCTCTTGGCAGCCTTACTTCAGTCTATTTTTGGATGATAGCTGTCATTTATAACTCTGCAGGTTTGTGAATTACAGTGCCCCTGAACTCCTTTCTTCAACTCGCTTTCTTTTGAGCTGGCCGCAACACCGCAGGATGGCTTCAGGCCCTAATCTGATTCCGGCCCGGCATGCTGAACCTTTGGTTAATTCCTCTTCCTGGTGGGAAATGAGAGTTAAATTTGCCCGTCCAGACACCTCCAGCTAGCCTCTCATTGGTTCTCGCTATTCCTGTTCATCTTCCACAGAAATTGCAAACTGGGCCAAACAGGAGGTTAAAGGCGCTGACTCTCCAAGTGGGGAGAGTGTTAGTAAAGCGTCTGGAATGTTGCACCCGAGTACCAGGGGAGGAAAACTGAGACATATTTGAACACGTCTCCCGATCACATGGTTGATCATACTCTAGGTTCCACATGCATGTTTTAGCTGAAGGAAGAATACCTTAAACCTGGGTAGTTGAAACCCGTGGAATGGGTACCATGCAATATGACTTCAAAGGGTCTTCATTTGCTCACCAAACCTCTCCAATCCTATCACTGCTGCGTTTATGCCCCTGTACACATGCTTGATTCTCTTTCGGGGACCTAGCAATCCATAGGTTTTAAGATACTTACTAGTCAGGTACATTCTTAGGCGTTTAATATGGGGTGTTGAGTCCATTTCGTTGAGCAAGGAGTAGCTCTTGTCTATTCCATATTTGGCTTAAGGAACTTTATCTGTGCTCATTTCAATCTCTGGTTTTATGCAGCACCCCAACTCACCTTTCCCCTTAAGCAAGCATAAGTTGGTTTTCTAAATTTGAGACCCTGTTCTGTTCTGTAATTCAGTTCCTGTGTAGCCAAGTTTACATTCCGTGTATTACTGATATCTTATGATGTTTCTTTTTCTGTGTGACTTATTTCAGTTAGAATCATCATACCTGAATCCACTCATTGTGCTGCTAAGGGCCTGATGACACAGATTTCATTGCTGAGTGATATTGCTTTGTAAGTAAATACCACAACTTCTTTATCCATTTTTCACTTTCTGCGATGTTGAACTTGTACTGTAAACGAGGTTCTTGTAAACAGAGCCGTTCCAAACTTTGGGGTGGCTGTGTCTTTTTGATTTTAATTTCCCTAAGCTATAGGACCATAAGTGGAAGTGCCCTAGGTTCTGTTGCTTTGGTTTTTAGATGTTTCAGGAAACACCATACACTTCTCCCGAGTGGTTGTTGGCAATTTACATCCCGCCCATCAGCATAACAAGGCTCCCAGTTCTCCATGGCCTGTCCTGCCTTTCTGGATTTTACACTTTTTTCAGATGGCCCTTTTGACCGGGGGGAAGTGAGACTTCATTGTAGTGCAGATTTCCTTTGCAAGCTTGCTTGGTTGGCCAAAAAGGGCGTATGCGTTTTTTCCTGAATATATTCAGGAAAAAACACATACACACTTTTTGGCCAAGTGCATCATTGTGGACGTTCTGCCTCTTTTCCTATGCTTTCAATGCAATTCCAGTCTACCTCCTGAAATCGGTTTCCTGCAATTCTGCCCCGCTTTCAAGTCCTCTTGGCAGCCTTACTTCAGTCTATTTTTGGACGATAGCTGTCATTTATAACTCTGCAGGTTTGTGAATTACAGTGCCCCTGAGCTCCTTTCTTCAACTCGCTTTCTTGTGACCTGGCCGCAACACCGCAGGATGGCTTCAGGCCCTAATCTGGTTCCGGCCCGGCATGCTGAGCCTTTGGTTAATTCCTCTTCCTGGTGGGAAATGAGAGTTAAATTTGCCCGTCCAGACACCTCCAGCTAGCCTCTCATTGGTTCTCGCTATTCCTGTTCATCTTCCGCAGAAATTGCAAACTGGGCCAAACAGGAGGTTAAAGGCGCTGACTCTCCAAGTGGGGAGAGTGTTAGTAAAGCGTCTGGAATGTTGCACCCGAGTACCAGGGGAGGAAAACTGAGACATATTTGAACACGTTTCCCGATCACGTGGTTGATCATACTCTGGGTTCCACATGCATATTTTAGCTGAAGGAAGAATACCTAAAACCTGGGTAGTTGAAACCCGTGGAATGGGTACCATGCAATATGACTTCCAAGGGTCTTCATTTGCTCACCGAACCTCTCCAATCCTATCACTGCTGCGTTTATGCCCCTGTACACATGCTTGATTCTCTTTCGGAGACATAGCAATCCATAGGTTTTACGATACTTACTAGTCAGGTACATTCTTAGGCGTTTAATATGGGGTGTTGAGTCCATTTCGTTGAGCAAGGAGTAGCTCTTGTCTATTCCATATTTGGCTTAAGGAACTTTATCTGTGCTCATTTCAATCTCTGGTTTTATGCAGCACCCCAACTCACCTTTACCCTTAAGCAAGCATAAGTTGGTTTTCTAAATTTGAGACCCTGTTCTGTTCTGTAATTCAGTTCCTGTGTAGCCAAGTTTACATTCCGTGTATTACTGATATCTTATGATGTTTCTTTTTCTGTGTGACTTATTTCAGTTAGAATCATCATACCTGAATCCACTCATTGTGCTGCTAAGGGCCTGATGACACAGATTTCATTGCTGAGTGATATTGCTTTGTAAGTAAATACCACAACTTCTTTATCCATTTTTCACTTTCTGCGATGTTGAACTTGTACTGTAAACGAGGTTCTTGTAAACAGAGCCGTTCCAAACTTTGGGGTGGCTGTGTCTTTTCGATTTTAATTTCCCTAAGCTATAGGACCATAAGTGGCAGTGTCCTAGGCTCTGTTGCTTTGTTTTTTCGATGTTTCAGGAAACACCATACACTTCTCCCGACTGTCTGTTGGCAATTTACATCCCACCCATCAGCATAACAAGGCTCCCAGTTCTCCATGGCCTGTCCTGCCTTTCTGGATTTTACACTTTTTTCAGATGGCCCTTTTGACCGGGGGGAAGTGAGACTTCATTGTAGTGCAGATTTCCTTTGCAAGCTTGCTTGGTTGGCCAAAAAGGGCGTATGCGTTTTTTCCTGAATATATTCAGGAAAAAACGCATACGCCCTTTTTGGCCAAGTGCATCATTGTGGACGTTCTGCCTCTTTTCCTATGCTTTCAATGCAATTCCAGTCTACCTCCTGAAATCGGTTTCCTGCAATTCTGCCCCGCTTTCAAGTCCTCTTGGCAGCCTTACTTCAGTCTATTTTTGGATGATAGCTTTCATTTATAACTCTGCAGGTTTGTGAATTACAGTGCCCCTGAACTCCTTTCTTCAACTCGCTTTCTTTTGAGCTGGCCGCAACACCGCAGGATGGCTTCAGGCCCTAATCTAATTCCGGCCCAGCATGCTGAACCTTTGGTTAATTCCTCTTCCTGGTGGGAAATGAGAGTTAAATTTGCCCGTCCAGACACCTCCAGCTAGCCTCTCATTGGTTCTCGCTATTCCTGTTCATCTTCCGCAGAAATTGCAAACTGGGCCAAACAGGAGGTTAAAGGCGCTGACTCTCCAAGTGGGGAGAGTGTTAGTAAAGCGTCTGGAATGTTGCACCCGAGTACCAGGGGAGGAAAACTGAGACATATTTGAACACGTCTCCCGATCACATGGTTGATCATACTCTAGGTTCCACATGCATGTTTTAGCTGAAGGAAGAATACCTTAAACCTGGGTAGTTGAAACCCGTGGAATGGGTACCATGCAATATGACTTCAAAGGGTCTTCATTTGCTCACCAAATCACTCCAATCCTATCACTGCTGCGTTTATGCCCCTGTACACATGCTTGATTCTCTTTCGGGGACCTAGCAATCCATAGGTTTTAAGATACTTACTAGTCAGGTACATTCTTAGGCGTTTAATATGGGGTGTTGAGTCCATTTCGTTGAGCAAGGAGTAGCTCTTGTCTATTCCATATTTGGCTTAAGGAACTTTATCTGTGCTCATTTCAATCTCTGGTTTTATGCAGCACCCCAACTCACCTTTACCCTTAAGCAAGAATAAGTTGGTTTTCTAAATTTGAGACCCTGTTCTGTTCTGTAATTCAGTTCCTGTGTAGCCAAGTTTACATTCCGTGTATTACTGATATCTTATGATGTTTCTTTTTCTGTGTGACTTATTTCAGTTAGAATCATCATACCTGAATCCACTCATTGTGCTGCTAAGGGCCTGATGACACAGATTTCATTGCTGAGTGATATTGCTTTGTAAGTAAATACCACAACTTCTTTATCCATTTTTCACTTTCTGCGATGTTGAACTTGTACTGTAAACGAGGTTCTTGTAAACAGAGCCGTTCCAAACTTTGGGGTGGCTGTGTCTTTTCGATTTTAATTTCCCTAAGCTATAGGACCATAAGTGGAAGTGCCCTAGGTTCTGTTGCTTTGTTTTTTAGATGTTTCAGGAAACATCATACACTTCTCCCGAGTGGTTGTTGGCAATTTACATCCCGCCCATCAGCATAACAAGGCTCCCAGTTCTCCATGGCCTGTCCTGCCTTTCTGGATTTTACACTTTTTTCAGATGGCCCTTTAGACCGGGGGGAAGTGAGACTTCATTGTAGTGCAGATTTCCTTTGAAAGCTTGCTTGGTTGGCCAAAAAGGGCGTATGCGTTTTTTCCTGAATATATTCAGGAAAAAACACATACACCCTTTTTGGCCAAGTGCATCATTGTGGACGTTCTGCCTCTTTTCCTATGCTTTCAATGCAATTCCAGTCTACCTCCTGAAATCGGTTTCCTGCAATTCTGCCCCGCTTTCAAGTCCTCTTGGCAGCCTTACTTCAGTCTATTTTTGGACGATAGCTGTCATTTATAACTCTGCAGGTTTGTGAATTACAGTGCCCCTGAGCTCCTTTCTTCAACTCGCTTTCTTGTGACCTGGCCGCAACACCGCAGGATGGCTTCAGGCCCTAAGCTGGTTCCGGCCCGGCATGCTGAGCCTTTGGTTAATTCCTCTTCCTGGTGGGAAATGAGAGTTAAATTTGCCCGTCCAGACACCTCCAGCTAGCCTCTCATTGGTTCTCGCTATTCCTGTTCATCTTCCGCAGAAATTGCAAACTGGGCCAAACAGGAGGTTAAAGGCGCTGACTCTCCAAGTGGGGAGAGTGTTAGTAAAGCGTCTGGAATGTTGCACCCGAGTACCAGGGGAGGAAAACTGAGACATATTTGAACACGTCTCCCGATCACATGGTTGATCATACTCTAGGTTCCACATGCATGTTTTAGCTGAAGGAAGAATACCTTAAACCTGGAGAGTTGAGACCCGTGTAATGGGTACCATGCAATATGACTTCAAAGGGTCTTCATTTGCTCACCGAACCTCTCCAATCCTATCACTGCTGCGTTTATGCCCCTGTACACATGCTTGATTCTCTTTTGGAGACATAGCAATCCATAGGTTTTACGATACTTACTAGTCAGGTACATTCTTAGGTGTTTAATATGCGGTGTTGAGTCCATTTCGTTGAGCAAGGAGTAGCTCTTGTCTATTCCATATTTGACTTAAGGAACTTTATCTGTGCTCATTTCAATCTCTGGTTTTATGCAGCACCCCAACTCACCTTTCCCCTTAAGCAAGCATAAGTTGGTTTTCTAAATTTGAGACACTGTTCTGTTCTGTAATTCAGTTCCTGTGTAGCCAAGTTTACATTCCGTGTATTACTGATATCTTATGATGTTTCTTTTTCTGTGTGACTTACTTCAGTTAGAATCATCATACCTGAATCCACTCATTGTGCTGCTAAGGGCCTGATGACACAGATGTCATTGCTGAGTGATATTGCTTTGTAAGTAAATACCACAACTTCTTTATCCATTTTTCACTTTCTGCGATGTTGAACTTGTACTGTAAATGAGGTTCTTGTAAACAAAGCCGTTCCAAACTTTGGGGTGGCTGTGTCTTTTTGATTTTAATTTCCCTAAGCTATAGGACCATAAGTGGAAGTGCCCTAGGTTCTGTTGCTTTGTTTTTTAGATGTTTCAGGAAACACCATACACTTCTCCGGAGTGGTTGTTGGCAATTTACATCCCGCCCATCAGCATAACAAGGCTCCCAGTTCTCCATGGCCTGTCCTGCCTTTCTGGATTTTACACTTTTTTCAGATGGCCCTTTTGACCGGGGGGAAGTGAGACTTCATTGTAGTGCAGATTTCCTTTGCAAGCTTGCTTGGTTGGCCAAAAAGGGCATATGCGTTTTTTCCTGAATATATTCAGGAAAAAACGCATATGCCCTTTTTGGCCAAGTGCATCATTGTGGACGTTCTGCCTCTTTTCCTATGCTTTCAATGCAATTCCAGTCTACCTCCTGAAATCGGTTTCCTGCAATTCTGCCCCGCTTTCAAGTCCTCTTGGCAGCCTTACTTCAGTCTATTTTTGGACGATAGCTGTCATTTATAACTCTGCAGGTTTGTGAATTACAGTGCCCCTGAGCTCCTTTCTTCAACTCGCTTTCTTTTGAGCTGGCCGCAACACCGCAGGATGGCTTCAGGCCCTAATCTGGTTCCGGTACGGCACGCTGAGCCTTTGGTTATTTCCTCTTCCTGGTGGGAAATGAGAGTTAAATTTGCCCGTCCAGACACCTCCAGCTAGCCTCTCATTGGTTCTCGCTATTCCTGTTCATCTTCCGCAGAAATTGCAAACTGGGCCAAACAGGAGGTTAAAGGCGCTGACTCTACAAGTGGGGAGAGTGTTAGTAAAGCGTCTGGAATGTTGCACCCGAGTACCAGGGGAGGAAAACTGAGACATATTTGAACACGTCTCCCGTTCACATGGTTGATCATACTTGGGTTCCACATGCATGTTTTAGCTGAAGGAAGAATACCTTAAACCTGGAGAGTTGAGACCCGTGTAATGGGTACCATGCAATATGACTTCAAAGGGTCTTCATTTGCTCACCGAACCTCTCCAATCCTATCACTGCTGTGTTTATGCCCCTGTACACATGCTTGATTCTCTTCTGGAGACATAGCAATCCATAGGTTTTACGATACTTACTAGTCAGGTACATTCTTAGGCGTTTAATATGCGGTGTTGAGTCCATTTCGTTGAGCAAGGAGTAGCTCTTGTCTATTCCATATTTGACTTAAGAAACTTTATCTGTGCTCATTAAAATCTCTGGTTTTATGCAGCACCCCAACTCACCTTTACCCTTAAGCAAGCATAAGTTGGTTTTCTAAATTTGAGACCCTGTTCTGTTCTGTAATTCAGTTCCTGTGTAGCCAAGTTTACATTCCGTGTATTAGTGATATCTTATGATGTTTCTTTTTCTGTGTGACTTATTTCAGTTAGAATCATCATACCTGAATCCACTCATTGTGATGCTAAGGGCCTGATGACATAGATTTCATTGCTGAGTGATATTGCTTTGTAAGTAAATACCACAACTTCTTTATCCATTTTTCACTTTCTGCGATGTTGAACTTGTACTGTAAACGAGGTTCTTGTAAACAGAGGCGTCCCAAACTTTGGGGTGGCTGTGTCTTTTTGATTTTAATTTCCCTAAGCTATAGGACCATAAGTGGCAGTGCCCTAGGCTCTGTTGCTTTGTTTTTTAGATGTTTCAGGAAACACCATACACTTCTCCCGAGTGTCTGTTGGCAATTTACATCCCGCCCATCAGCATAACAAGGCTCCCAGTTCTCCATGGCCTGTCCTGCCTTTCTGGATTTTACACTTTTTTCAGATGGCCCTTTAGACCAGGGGGAAGTGAGACTTCATTGTAGTGCAGATTTCCTTTGCAAGCTTGCTTGGTTGGCCAAAAAGGGCGTATGCGTTTTTTCCTGAATATATTCAGGAAAAAACGCATACGCCCTTTTTGGCCAAGTGCATCATTGTGGACGTTCTGCCTCTTTTCCTATGCTTTCAATGCAATTTCAGTCTACCTCCTGAAATCGGTTTCCTGCAATTCTGCCCCGCTTTCAAGTCCTCTTGGCAGCCTTACTTCAGTCTATTTTTGGACGATAGCTGTCATTTATAACTCTGCAGGTTTGTGAATTACAGTGTCCCTGAGCTCCTTTCTTCAACTCGCTTTCTTGTGACCTGGCCGCAGCACCGCAGGATGGCTTCAGGCCCTAATCTGATTCTGGCACGGCACGCTGAGCCTTTGGTTATTTCCTCCTCCTGGTGAGAAATGAGAGTTAAATTTGCCCGTCCAGACACCTCCAGCTAGCCTCTCATTGGTTCTCGCTATTCCTGTTCATCTTCCGCAGAAATTGCAAACTGTGCCAAACAGGAGGTTAAAGGTGCTGACTCTCCAAGTGGGGAGAGTGTTAGTAAAGCGTCTGGAATGTTGCACCCGAGTACCAGGGGAGGAAAACTGAGACATATTTGAACACGTCTCCCGATCACATGGTTGATCATACTCTGGGTTCCACATGCATGTATTAGCTGAAGGAAGAATACCTAAAACCTGGGTAGTTGAAATCCGTGGAATGGGTACCATGCAATATGACTTCAAAGGGTCTTCATTTGCTCACCGAACCTCTCCAATCCTATCACTGCTGCGTTTATGCCCCTGTACACATGCTTGATTCTCTTTCGGAGACATAGCAATCCATAGGTTTTAAGATACTTACTAGTCAGGTACATTCTTAGGCGTTTAATATGCGGTGTTGAGTCCATTTCGTTGAGCAAGGAGTAGCTCTTGTCTATTCCATATTTGGCTTAAGGAACTTTATCTGTGCTCATTTCAATCTCTGGTTTTATGCAGCACCCCAACTCACCTTTACCCTTAAGCAAGCATAAGTTGGTTTTCTAAATTTGAGACCCTGTTCTGTTCTGTAATTCAGTTCCTGTGTAGCCAAGTTTACATTCCGTGTATTACTGATATCTTATGATGTTTTTTTTTCTGTGTGACTTATTTCAGTTAGAATCATCATACCTGAATCCACTCATTGTGATGCTAAGGGCCTGATGACACAGATTTCATTGCTGAGTGATATTGCTTTGTAAGTAAATACCACAACTTCTTTATCCATTTTTCACTTTCTGCGATGTTGAACTTGTACTGTAAACGAGGTTCTTGTAAACAGAGCCGTTCCAAACTTTGGGGTGGCTGTGTCTTTTTGATTTTAATTTCCCTAAGCTATAGGACCATAAGTGGAAGTGCCCTAGGTTCTGTTGCTTTGTTTTTTAGATGTTTCAGGAAACACCATACACTTCTCCCGAGTGGTTGTTGGCAATTTACATCCCGCCCATCAGCATAACAAGGCTCCCAGTTCTCCATGGCCTGTCCTGCCTTTCTGGATTTTACACTTTTTTCAGATGGCCCTTTTGACCGGGGGGAAGTGAGACTTCATTGTAGTGCAGATTTCCTTTGCAAGCTTGCTTGGTTGGCCGAAAAGGGCGTATGCGTTTTTTCCTGAATATATTCAGGAAAAAACGCATACGCCCTTTTTGGCCAAGTGCATCATTGTGGACGTTCTGCCTCTTTTCCTATGTTTTCAATGCAATTCCAGTCTACCTCCTGAAATCGGTTTCCTGCAATTCTGCCCTGCTTTCAAGTCCTCTTGGCAGCCTTACTTCAGTCTATTTTTGGACGATAGCTGTCATTTATAACTCTGCAGGTTTGTGAATTACAGTACCCCTGAGCTCCTTTCTTCAACTCGCTTTCTTTTGAGCTGGCCACAACACCGCAGGATGGCTTCAGGCCCTAATCTGGTTCCGGTACGGCATGCTGAGCCTTTGGTTATTTCCTCCTCCTGGTGGGAAATGAGAGTTAAATTTGCCCGTCCAGACACCTCCAGCTAGCCTCTCATTGGTTCTCGCTATTCCTGTTCATCTTCCGCAGAAATTGCAAACTGGGCCAAACAGGAGGTTAAAGGCGCTGACTCTCCAAGTGGGGAGAGTGTTAGTAAAGCGTCTGGAATGTTGCACCCGAGTACCAGGGGAGGAAAACTGAGACATATTTGAACACGTCTCCCGTTCACATGGTTGATCATACTTGGGTTCCACATGCATGTTTTAGCTGAAGGAAGAATACCTTAAACCTGGGTAGTTGAAACCCGTGGAATGGGTACCATGCAATATGACTTCAAAGGGTCTTCATTTGCTCACTGAACCTCTCCAATCCTATCACTGCTGCGTTTATGCCCCTGTACACATGCTTGATTCTCTTTCGGAGACATAGCAATCCATAGGTTTTAAGATACTTACTAGTCAGGAACATTCTTAGGCGTTTAATATGGGGTGTTGAGTCCATTTCGTTGAGCAAGGAGTAGCTCTTGTCTATTCCATATTTGGCTTAAGGAACTTTATCTGTGCTCATTTCAATCTCTGGTTTTATGCAGCACCCCAACTCACCTTTACCCTTAAGCAAGCATAAGTTGGTTTTCTAAATTTGAGACCCTGTTCTGTTTTGGAATGCAGTTCCTGTGTAGCCAAGTTTACATTCCGTGTATTACTGATATCTTATGATGTTTCTTTTTCTGTGTGACATATTTCAGTTAGAATCATCATACCTGAAGCCACTCATTGTGATGCTAAGGGCCTGATGACATAGATTTCATTGCTGAGTGATATTGCTTTGTAAGTAAATACCACAACTTCTTTATCCATTTTTCACTTTCTGCGATGTTGAACTTGTACTGTAAACGAGGTTCTTGTAAACAGAGCCGTTCCAAACTTTGGGGTGGCTGTGTCTTTTTGATTTTAATTTCCCTAAGCTATAGGACCATAAGTGGCAGTGCCCTAGGCTCTGTTGCTTTGTTTTTTAGATGTTTCAGGAAACACCATACACTTCTCCCTAGTGGTTGTTGGCAATTTACATCCCGCCCATCAGCATAACAAGGCTCCCAGTTCTCCATGGCCTGTCCTGCCTTTCTGGATTTTACACTTTTTTCAGATGGCCCTTTTGACCGGGGGGGAAGTGAGACTTCATTGTAGTGCAGATTTCCTTTGCAAGCTTGCTTGGTTGGCCAAAAAGGGCGTATGCGTTTTTTCCTGAATATATTCAGGAAAAAACGCATACGCCCTTTTTGGCCAAGTGCATCATTGTGGACGTTTTGCCTCTTTTCCTATGCTTTCAATGCAATTCCAGTCTACCTCCTGAAATCGCTTTCCTGCAATTCTGCCCCGCTTTCAAGTCCTCTTGGCAGCCTTACTTCAGTCTATTTTTGGACGATAGCTGTCATTTATAACTCTGCAGGTTTGTGAATTACAGTGCCCCTGAGCTCCTTTCCTCAACTCGCTTTCTTGTGACCTGGCCGCAACACCGCAGGATGGCTTCAGGCCCTAATCTGGTTCCGGCCCGGCATGCTGAGCCTTTGGTTAATTCCTCTTCCTGGTGGGAAATGAGAGTTAAATTTGCCCGTCCAGACACCTCCAGCTAGCCTCTCATTGGTTCTCGCTATTCCTGTTCATCTTCCGCAGAAATTGCAAACTGGGCCAAACAGGAGGTTAAAGGGACTGACTCTCCAAGTGGGGAGAGTGTTAGTAAAGCGTCTGGAATGTTGCACCCGAGTACCAGGGTACGAAAACTGAGACATATTTGAACACGTCTCCCGATCACATGGTTGATCATACTCTAGGTTCCACATGCATGTTTTAGCTGAAGGAAGAATACCTTAAACCTGGGTAGTTGAAACCCGTGGAATGGGTACCATGCAATATGACTTCAAAGGGTCTTCATTTGCTCACCGAACCTCTCCAATCCTATCACTGCTGCGTTTATGCCCCTGTACACATGCTTGATTCTCTTTTGGAGACATAGCAATCTATAGGTTTTAAGATACTTACTAGTCAGGTACATTCTTAGGCGTTTAATATGGGGTGTTGAGTCCATTTCGTTGAGCAAGGAGTAGCTCTTGTCTATTCCATATTTGGCTTAAGGAACTTTATCTGTGCTCATTTCAATCTCTGGTTTTATGCAGCACCCCAACTCACCTTTACCCTTAAGCAAGAATAAGTTGGTTTTCTAAATTTGAGACCCTGTTCTGTTCTGTAATTCAGTTCCTGTGTAGCCAAGTTTACATTCCGTGTATTACTGATATCTTATGATGTTTCTTTTTCTGTGTGACTTATTTCAGTTAGAATCATCATACCTGAATCCACTCATTGTGCTGCTAAGGGCCTGTTGACACAGATTTCATTGCTGAGTGATATTGCTTTGTAAGTAAATACCACAACTTCTTTATCCATTTTTCACTTTCTGCGATGTTGAACTTGTACTGTAAACGAGGTTCTTGTAAACAGAGCCGTTCCAAATTTGGGGTGGCTGTGTCTTTTTGATTTTAATTTCCCTAAGCTATAGGACCCTAAGTGGCAGTGCCCTAGGCTCTGTTGCTTTGTTTTTTAGATGTTTCAGGAAACACCATACACTTCTCCCTAGTGGTTGTTGGCAATTTACATCCCGCCCATCAGCATAACAAGGCTCCCAGTTCTCCATGGCCTGTCCTGCCTTTCTGGATTTTACACTTTTTTCAGATGGCCCTTTTGACCGGGGGGGAAGTGAGACTTCATTGTAGTGCAGATTTCCTTTGCAAGCTTGCTTGGTTGGCCAAAAAGGGCGTATGCGTTTTTTCCTGAATATATTCAGGAAAAAACGCATACGCCCTTTTTGGCCAAGTGCATCATTGTGGACGTTTTGCCTCTTTTCCTATGCTTTCAATGCAATTCCAGTCTACCTCCTGAAATCGCTTTCCTGCAATTCTGCCCCGCTTTCAAGTCCTCTTGGCAGCCTTACTTCAGTCTATTTTTGGACGATAGCTGTCATTTATAACTCTGCAGGTTTGTGAATTACAGTGCCCCTGAGCTCCTTTCCTCAACTCGCTTTCTTGTGACCTGGCCGCAACACCGCAGGATGGCTTCAGGCCCTAATCTGGTTCCGGCCCGGCATGCTGAGCCTTTGGTTAATTCCTCTTCCTGGTGGGAAATGAGAGTTAAATTTGCCCGTCCAGACACCTCCAGCTAGCCTCTCATTGGTTCTCGCTATTCCTGTTCATCTTCCGCAGAAATTGCAAACTGGGCCAAACAGGAGGTTAAAGGGACTGACTCTCCAAGTGGGGAGAGTGTTAGTAAAGCGTCTGGAATGTTGCACCCGAGTACCAGGGTACGAAAACTGAGACATATTTGAACACGTCTCCCGATCACATGGTTGATCATACTCTAGGTTCCACATGCATGTTTTAGCTGAAGGAAGAATACCTTAAACCTGGGTAGTTGAAACCCGTGGAATGGGTACCATGCAATATGACTTCAAAGGGTCTTCATTTGCTCACCGAACCTCTCCAATCCTATCACTGCTGCGTTTATGCCCCTGTACACATGCTTGATTCTCTTTTGGAGACATAGCAATCTATAGGTTTTAAGATACTTACTAGTCAGGTACATTCTTAGGCGTTTAATATGGGGTGTTGAGTCCATTTCGTTGAGCAAGGAGTAGCTCTTGTCTATTCCATATTTGGCTTAAGGAACTTTATCTGTGCTCATTTCAATCTCTGGTTTTATGCAGCACCCCAACTCACCTTTACCCTTAAGCAAGAATAAGTTGGTTTTCTAAATTTGAGACCCTGTTCTGTTCTGTAATTCAGTTCCTGTGTAGCCAAGTTTACATTCCGTGTATTACTGATATCTTATGATGTTTCTTTTTCTGTGTGACTTATTTCAGTTAGAATCATCATACCTGAATCCACTCATTGTGCTGCTAAGGGCCTGTTGACACAGATTTCATTGCTGAGTGATATTGCTTTGTAAGTAAATACCACAACTTCTTTATCCATTTTTCACTTTCTGCGATGTTGAACTTGTACTGTAAACGAGGTTCTTGTAAACAGAGCCGTTCCAAATTTGGGGTGGCTGTGTCTTTTTGATTTTAATTTCCCTAAGCTATAGGACCCTAAGTGGAAGTGCCCTAGGCTCTGTTGCTTTGTTTTTTAGATGTTTCAGGAAACACCATACACTTCTCCCGAGTGGTTGTTGGCAATTTACATCCCTCCCATCAGCATAACAAGGCTCCCAGTTCTCCATGGCCTGTCCTGCCTTTCTGGATTTTACACTTTTTTCAGATGGCCCTTTTGACCAGGGGGAAGTGAGACTTCATTGTAGTGCAGATTTCCTTTGCAAGCTTGCTTGGTTGGCCAAAAAGGGCGTATGCGTTTTTTCCTGAATATATTCAGGAAAAAACGCATACGCCCTTTTTGGCCAAGTGCATCATTGTGGACGTTCTGCCGCTTCTCCTGTGCTTTCAATGCAATTCCAGTCTACCTCCTGAAATCGGTTTCCTGCAATTCTGCCCCGCTTTCAAGTCCTCTTGGCAGCCTTACTTCAGTCTATTTTTGGACGATAGCTGTCATTTATAACTCTGCAGGTTTGTGAATTACAGTGCCCCTGAGCTCCTTTCTTCAACTCGCTTTCTTGTGACCTGGCCGCAACACCGCAGGATGGCTTCAGGCCCTAATCTGGTTCTGGCACGGCACGCTGAGCCTTTGGTTATTTCCTCCTCCTGGTGGGAAATGAGAGTTAAATTTGCCCGTCCAGACACCTCCAGCTAGCCTCTCATTGGTTCTCGCTATTCCTGTTCATCTTCCGCAGAAATTGCAAACTGGGCCAAACAGGAGGTTAAAGGGACTGACTCTCCAAGTAGGGAGAGTGTTAGTAAAGCGTCTGGAATGTTGCACCCGAGTACCAGGGGAGGAAAACTGAGACATATTTGAACACATCACCCGATCACATGGTTGATCATACTCTAGGTTCCACATGCATGTTTTAGCTGAAGGAAGAATACCTTAAACCTGGGTAGTTGAAACCCGTGGAATGGGTACCATGCAATATGACTTCAAAGGGTCTTCATTTGCTCACCGAACCTCTCCAATCCTATCACTGCTGCGTTTATGCACCTGTACACATGCTTGATTCTCTTTCGGAGACATAGCAATCCATAGGTTTTAAGATACTTACTAGTCAGGTACATTCTTAGGCGTTTAATATGGGGTGTTGAGTCCATTTCGTTGAGCAAGGAGTAGCTCTTGTCTATTCTATATTTGGCTTAAGGAAATTTATCTGTGCTCATTTCAATCTCTGGTTTTATGCAGCACCCCAACTCACCTTTACCCTTAAGCAAGCATAAGTTGGTTTTCTAAATTTGAGACCCTGTTCTGTTCTGTAATTCAGTTCCTGTGTAGCCAAGTTTACATTCTGTGTATTACTGATATCTTATGATGTTTCTTTTTCTGTGTGACTTATTTCAGTTAGAATCATCATACCTGAATCCACTCATTGTGCTGCTAAGGGCCTGATGACACAGATTTCATTGCTGAGTGATATTGCTTTGTAAGTAAATACCACAACTTCTTTATCCATTTTTCACTTTCTGCGATGTTGAACTTGTACTGTAAACGAGGTTCTTGTAAACAGAGCCGTTCCAAACTTTGGGGTGGCTGTGTCTTTTTGATTTTAATTTCCCTAAGCTATAGGACCATAAGTGGAAGTGCCCTAGGCTCTGTTGCTTTGTTTTTTAGATGTTTCAGGAAACACCATACACTTCTCCCGAGTGGTTGTTGGCAATTTACATCCCGCCCATCAGCATAACAAGGCTCCCAGTTCTCCATGGCCTGTCCTGCCTTTCTGGATTTTACACTTTTTTCAGATGGCCCTTTTGACCGGGGGGAAGTGAGACTTCATTGTAGTGCAGATTTCCTTTGCAAGCTTGCTTGGTTGGCCAAAAAGGGCGTATGCGTTTTTTCCTGAATATATTCAGGAAAAAACGCATACGCCCTTTTTGGCCAAGTGCATCATTGTGGACGTTCTGCCTCTTCTCCTGTGCTTTCAATGCAATTCCAGTCTACCTCCTGAAATCGGTTTCCTGCAATTCTGCCCCGCTTTCAAGTCCTCTTGGCAGCCTTACTTCAGTCTATTTTTGGACGATAGCTGTCATTTATAACTCTGCAGGTTTGTGAATTACAGTGCCCCTGAGCTCCTTTCTTCAACTCGCTTTCTTGTGACCTGGCCGCAACACCGCAGGATGGCTTCAGGCCCTAATCTGGTTCTGGCACGGCACGCTGAGCCTTTGGTTATTTCCTCCTCCTGGTGGGAAATGAGAGTTAAATTTGCCCGTCCAGACACCTCCAGCTAGCCTCTCATTGGTTCTCGCTATTCCTGTTCATCTTCCGCAGAAATTGCAAACTGGGCCAAACAGGAGGTTAAAGGCGCTGACTCTCCAAGTTGGGAGAGTGTTAGTAAAGCGTCTGGAATGTTGCACCCGAGTACCAGGGGAGGAAAACTGAGACATATTTGAACACGTCTCCCGTTCACATGGTTGATCATACTTGGGTTCCACATGCATGTTTTAGCTGAAGGAAGAATACCTTAAACCTGGAGAGTTGAGACCCGTGTAATGGGTACCATGCAATATGACTTCAAAGGGTCTTCATTTGCTCACCGAACCTCTCCAATCCTATCACTGCTGCGTTTATGCCCCTGTACACATGCTTGATTCTCTTTTGGAGACATAGCAATCTATAGGTTTTAAGATACTTACTAGTCAGGTACATTCTTAGGCGTTTAATATGCGGTGTTGAGTCCATTTCGTTGAGCAAGGAGTAGCTCTTGTCTATTCCATATTTGGCTTAAGGAACTTTATCTGTGCTCATTTCAATCTCTGGTTTTATGCAGCACCCCAACTCACCTTTCCCCTTAAGCAAGCATAAGTTGGTTTTCTAAATTTGAGACCCTGTTCTGTTCTGTAATTCAGTTCCTGTGTAGCCAAGTTTACATTCCGTGTATTACTGATATCTTATGATGTTTCTTTTTCTGTGTGACTTACTTCAGTTAGAATCATCATACCTGAATCCACTCATTGTGCTGCTAAGGGCCTGATGACACAGATTTCATTGCTGAGTGATATTGCTTTGTAAGTAAATACCACAACTTCTTTATCCATTTTTCACTTTCTGCGATGTTGAACTTGTACTGTAAACGAGGTTCTTGTAAACAGAGCCATTCCAAACTTTGGGGTGGCTGTGTCTTTTTGATTTTAATTTCCCTAAGCTATAGGACCATAAGTGGAAGTGCCCTAGGTTCTGTTGCTTTGTTTTTTAGATGTTTCAGGAAACACCATACACTTCTCCCGAGTGGTTGTTGGCAATTTACATCCCGCCCATCAGCATAACAAGGCTCCCAGTTCTCCATGGCCTGTCCTGCCTTTCTGGATTTTACACTTTTTTCAGATGGCCCTTTCGACCGGGGGGAAGTGAGACTTCATTGTAGTGCAGATTTCCTTTGCAAGCTTGCTTGGTTGGCCAAAAAGGGCGTATGCGTTTTTTCCTGAATATATTCAGGAAAAAACGTATACGCCCTTTTTGGCCAAGTGCATCATTGTGGACGTTCTGCCTCTTTTCCTATGCTTTCAATGCAATTCCAGTCTACCTCCTGAAATCGGTTTCCTGCAATTCTGCCCCTCTTTCAAGTCCTCTTGGCAGCCTTACTTCAGTCTATTTTTGGACGATAGCTGTCATTTATAACTCTGCAGGTTTGTGAATTACAGTGCCCCTGAGCTCCTTTCTTCAACTCGCTTTCTTTTGAGCTGGCCGCAACACCGCAGTATGGCTTCAGGCCCTAATCTGGTTCCGGTACGGCACGCTGAGCCTTTGGTTATTTCCTCTTCCTGGTGGGAAATGAGAGTTAAATTTGCCCGTCCAGACACCTCCAGCTAGCCTCTCATTGGTTCTCGCTATTCCTGTTCATCTTCCGCAGAAATTGCAAACTGGGCCAAACAGGAGGTTAAAGGCGCTGACTCTCCAAGTGGGGAGAGTGTTAGTAAAGCGTCTGGGATGTTGCACCCGAGTACCAGGGGAGGAAAACTGAGACATATTTGAACACGTCTCCCGTTCACATGGTTGATCATACTTGGGTTCCACATGCATGTTTTAGCTGAAGGAAGAATACCTTAAACCTGGAGAGTTGAGACCCGTGTAATGGGTACCATGCAATATGACTTCAAAGGGTCTTCATTTGCTCACCGAACCTCTCCAATCCTATCACTGCTGCGTTTATGCCCCTGTACACATGCTTGATTCTCTTTTGGAGACATAGCAATCCATAGGTTTTACGATACTTACTAGTCAGGTACATTCTTAGGCGTTTAATATGTGGTGTTGAGTCCATTTCGTTGAGCAAGGAGTAGCTCTTGTCTATTCCATATTTGGCTTAAGGAACTTTATCTGTGCTCATTTCAATCTCTGGTTTTATGCAGCACCCCAACTCACCTTTCCCCTTAAGCAAGCATAAGTTGGTTTTCTAAATTTGAGACCCTGTTCTGTTCTGTAATTCAGTTCCTGTGTAGCCAAGTTTACATTCCGTGTATTACTGATATCTTATGATGTTTCTTTTTCTGTGTGACTTATTTCAGTTAGAATCATCGTACCTGAATCTACTCATTATGCTGCTATGGGCCTGATGACATAGATTTCATTGCTGAGTGATATTGCTTTGTACATGAGTACCACAACATCTTTATCCATTTTTCACTTTCTGTGATATTGAACTTGTACGGTAAACGAGGTTCTTGTAAACAGAGGCGTCCCAAACATTGGGGTGGCTGTGTCTTTTTGATTTTAATTTCCCTAAGCTATAGGACCATAAGTGGAAGTGCACTAGGCTCTGTTGCTTTGTTTTTTAGATGTTTCAGGAAACACCATACACTTCTCCGGAGTGGCTGTTGGCAATTTACATCCCGCCCATCAGCATAACAAGGTTCCCAGTTCTCCATGTCCTGTCCTGCCTTTCTGGATTTTACACTTTTTTCAGATGGCCCTTTTGACCGGGGGGAAGTGAGACTTCATTGTAGTGCAGATTTCCTTTGCAAGCTTGCTTGGTTGGCCAAAAAGGGCGTATGCGTTTTTTCCTGAATATATTCAGGAAAAAACGTATACGCCCTTTTTGGCCAAGTGCATCATTGTGGACGTTCTGCCTCTTTTCCTATGCTTTCAATGCAATTCCAGTCTACCTCCTGAAATCGGTTTCCTGCAATTCTGCCCCGCTTTCAAGTCCTCTTGGCAGCCTTACTTCAGTCTATTTTTGGACGATAGCTGTCATTTATAACTCTGCAGGTTTGTGAATTACAGTGCCCCTGAGCTCCTTTCTTCAACTCGCTTTCTTTTGAGCTGGCCGCAACACCGCAGTATGGCTTCAGGCCCTAATCTGGTTCCGGTACGGCACGCTGAGCCTTTGGTTATTTCCTCTTCCTGGTGGGAAATGAGAGTTAAATTTGCCCGTCCAGACACCTCCAGCTAGCCTCTCATTGGTTCTCGCTATTCCTGTTCATCTTCCGCAGAAATTGCAAACTGGGCCAAACAGGAGGTTAAAGGCGCTGACTCTCCAAGTGGGGAGAGTGTTAGTAAAGCGTCTGGGATGTTGCACCCGAGTACCAGGGGAGGAAAACTGAGACATATTTGAACACGTCTCCCGTTCACATGGTTGATCATACTTGGGTTCCACATGCATGTTTTAGCTGAAGGAAGAATACCTTAAACCTGGAGAGTTGAGACCCGTGTAATGGGTACCATGCAATATGACTTCAAAGGGTCTTCATTTGCTCACCGAACCTCTCCAATCCTATCACTGCTGCGTTTATGCCCCTGTACACATGCTTGATTCTCTTTTGGAGACATAGCAATCCATAGGTTTTACGATACTTACTAGTCAGGTACATTCTTAGGCGTTTAATATGTGGTGTTGAGTCCATTTCGTTGAGCAAGGAGTAGCTCTTGTCTATTCCATATTTGACTTAAGGAACTTTATCTGTGCTCATTTCAATCTCTGGTTTTATGCAGCACCCCAACTCACCTTTCCCCTTAAGCAAGCATAAGTTGGTTTTCTAAATTTGAGACCCTGTTCTGTTCTGTAATTCAGTTCCTGTGTAGCCAAGTTTACATTCCGTGTATTACTGATATCTTATGATGTTTCTTTTTCTGTGTGACTTATTTCAGTTAGAATCATCATACCTGAACCCACTCATTGTGATGCTAAGGGCCTGATGACACAGATTTCATTGCTGAGTGATATTGCTTTGTAAGTAAATACCACAACTTCTTTATCCATTTTTCACTTTCTGCGATGTTGAACTTGTACTGTAAACGAGGTTCTTGTAAACAGAGGCGTCCCAAACTTTGGGGTGGCTGTGTCTTTTTGATTTTAATTTCCCTAAGCTATAGGACCATAAGTGGCAGTGCCCTAGGCTCTGTTGCTTTGTTTTTTAGATGTTTCAGGAAACACCATACACTTCTCCCGAGTGGTTGTTGGCAATTTACATCCCGCCCATCAGCATAACAAGGCTCCCAGTTCTCCATGGCCTGTCCTGCCTTTCTGGATTTTACACTTTTTTCAGATGGCCCTTTTGACCGGGGGGAAGTGAGACTTCATTGTAGTGCAGATTTCCTTTGCAAGCTTGCTTGGTTGGCCAAAAAGGGCGTATGCGTTTTTTCCTGAATATATTCAGGAAAAAACGCATACGCCCTTTTTGGCCAAGTGCATCATTGTGGACGTTCTACCTCTTTTCCTATGCTTTCAATGCAATTCCAGTCTACCTCCTGAAATCGGTTTCCTGCAATTCTGCCCCGCTTTCAAGTCCTCTTGGCAGCCTTACTTCAGTCTATTTTTGGACGATAGCTGTCATTTATAACTCTGCAGGTTTGTGAATTACAGTGCCCCTGAGCTCCTTTCTTCAACTCGCTTTCTTGTGAGCTGGCCGCAACACCGCAGGATGGCTTCAGGCCCTAATCTGGTTCCGGCCCGGCATGCTGAGCCTTTGGTTAATTCCTCTTCCTGGTGGGAAATGAGAGTTAAATTTGCCCGTCCAGACACCTCCAGCTAGCCTCTCATTGGTTCTCGCTATTCCTGTTCATCTTCCGCAGAAATTGCAAACTGGGCCAAACAGGAGGTTAAAGGGACTGACTCTCCAAGTGGGGAGAGTGTTAGTAAAGCGTCTGGAATGTTGCACCCGAGTACCAGGGGAGGAAAACTGAGACATATTTGAACACGTCTCCCGATCACATGGTTGATCATACTTGGGTTCCACATGCATGTTTTAGCTGAAGGAAGAATACCTTAAACCTGGGTAGTTGAAACCCGTGGAATGGGTACCATGCAATATGACTTCAAAGGGTCTTCATTTGCTCACCGAACCTCTCCAATCCTATCACTGCTGCGTTTATGCCCCTGTACACATGATTGATTCTCTTTCGGAGACATAGCAATCCATAGGTTTTAAGATACTTACTAGTCAGGTACATTCTTAGGCGTTTAATATGGGGTGTTGAGTCCATTTCGTTGAGCAAGGAGTAGCTCTTGTCTATTCCATATTTGGCTTAAGGAAATTTATCTGTGCTCATTTCAATCTCTGGTTTTATGCAGCACCCCAACTCACCTTTCCCCTTAAGCAAGCATAAGTTGGTTTTCTAAATTTGAGACCCTGTTCTGTTCTGTAATTCAGTTCCTGTGTAGCCAAGTTTACATTCTGTGTATTACTGATATCTTATGATGTTTCTTTTTCTGTGTGACTTATTTCAGTTAGAATCATCATACCTGAATCCACTCATTGTGCTGCTAAGGGCCTGATGACACAGATTTCATTGCTGAGTGATATTGCTTTGTAAGTAAATACCACAACTTCTTTATCCATTTTTCACTTTCTGCGATGTTGAACTTGTACTGTAAACGAGGTTCTTGTAAACAGAGCCGTTCCAAACTTTGGGGTGGCTGTGTCTTTTTGATTTTAATTTCCCTAAGCTATAGGACCATAAGTGGAAGTGCCCTAGGCTCTGTTGCTTTGTTTTTTAGATGTTTCAGGAAACACCATACACTTCTCCCGAGTGGTTGTTGGCAATTTACATCCCGCCCATCAGCATAACAAGGCTCCCAGTTCTCCATGGCCTGTCCTGCCTTTCTGGATTTTACACTTTTTTCAGATGGCCCTTTTGACCGGGGGGAAGTGAGACTTCATTGTAGTGCAGATTTCCTTTGCAAGCTTGCTTGGTTGGCCAAAAAGGGCGTATGTGTTTTTTCCTGAATATATTCAGGAAAAAACGCATACGCCCTTTTTGGCCAAGTGCATCATTGTGGACGTTCTGCCTCTTCTCCTGTGCTTTCAATGCAATTCCAGTCTACCTCCTGAAATCGGTTTCCTGCAATTCTGCCCCGCTTTCAAGTCCTCTTGGCAGCCTTACTTCAGTCTATTTTTGGACGATAGCTGTCATTTATAACTCTGCAGGTTTGTGAATTACAGTGCCCCTGAGCTCCTTTCTTCAACTCGCTTTCTTGTGACCTGGCCGCAACACCGCAGGATGGCTTCAGGCCCTAATCTGGTTCTGGCACGGCACGCTGAGCCTTTGGTTATTTCCTCCTCCTGGTGGGAAATGAGAGTTAAATTTGCCCGTCCAGACACCTCCAGCTAGCCTCTCATTGGTTCTCGCTATTCCTGTTCATCTTCCGCAGAAATTGCAAACTGTGCCAAACAGGAGGTTAAAGGGACTGACTCTCCAAGTGGGGAGAGTGTTAGTAAAGCGTCTGGAATGTTGCACCCGAGTACCAGGGGAGGAAAACTGAGACATATTTGAACACGTCTCCCGATCACATGGTTGATCATACTCTGGGTTCCACATGCATGTTTTAGCTGAAGGAAGAATACCTAAAACATGGGTATTTGAAACCCGTGGAATGGGTACCATGCAATATGTCTTCAAAGGGTCTTCATTTGCTCACCGAACCTCTCCAATCCTATCACTGCTGCGTTTATGCCCCTGTACACATGCTTGATTCTCTTTTGGAGACATAGCAATCTATAGGTTTTAAGATACTTACTAGTCAGGTACATTCTTAGGCGTTTAATATGCGGTGTTGAGTCCATTTCGTTGAGCAAGGAGTAGCTCTTGTCTATTCCATATTTGGCTTAAGGAACTTTATCTGTGCTCATTTCAATCTCTGGTTTTATGCAGCACCCCAACTCACCTTTCCCCTTAAGCAAGCATAAGTTGGTTTTCTAAATTTGAGACCCTGTTCTGTTCTGTAATTCAGTTCCTGTGTAGCCAAGTTTACATTCCGTGTATTACTGATATCTTATGATGTTTCTTTTTCTGTGTGACTTACTTCAGTTAGAATCATCATACCTGAATCCACTCATTGTGCTGCTAAGGGCCTGATGACACAGATTTCATTGCTGAGTGATATTGCTTTGTAAGTAAATACCACACCTTCTTTATCCATTTTTCACTTTCTGCGATGTTGAACTTGTACTGTAAACGAGGTTCTTGTAAACAGAGCCGTTCCAAACTTTGGGGTGGCTGTGTCTTTTTGATTTTAATTTCCCTAAGCTATAGGACCATAAGTGGAAGTGCCCTAGGCTCTGTTGCTTTGTTTTTTAGATGTTTCAGGAACCACCATACACTTCTCCCGAGTGGCTGTTGGCAATTTACATCCCGCCCATCAGCATAACAAGGCTCCCAGTTCTCCATGGCCTGTCCTGCCTTTCTGGATTTTACACTTTTTTCAGATGGCCCTTTTGACCGGGGGGAAGTGAGACTTCATTGTAGTGCAGATTTCCTTTGCAAGCTTGCTTGGTTGGCCAAAAAGGGCGTATGCGTTTTTTCCTGAATATATTCAGGAAAAAACGCATACGCCCTTTTTGGCCAAGTGCATCATTGTGGACGTTCTGCCTCTTCTCCTGTGCTTTCAATGCAATTCCAGTCTACCTCCTGAAATCGGTTTCCTGCAATTCTGCCCCGCTTTCAAGTCCTCTTGGCAGCCTTACTTCAGTCTATTTTTGGACGATAGCTGTCATTTATAACTCTGCAGGTTTGTGAATTACAGTGCCCCTGAGCTCCTTTCTTCAACTCGCTTTCTTGTGACCTGGCCGCAACACCGCAGGATGGCTTCAGGCCCTAATCTGGTTCTGGCACGGCACGCTGAGCCTTTGGTTATTTCCTCCTCCTGGTGGGAAATGAGAGTTAAATTTGCCCGTCCAGACACCTCCAGCTAGCCTCTCATTGGTTCTCGCTATTCCTGTTCATCTTCCGCAGAAATTGCAAACTGTGCCAAACAGGAGGTTAAAGGGACTGACTCTCCAAGTGGGGAGAGTGTTAGTAAAGCGTCTGGAATGTTGCACCCGAGTACCAGGGGAGGAAAACTGAGACATATTTGAACACGTCTCCCGATCACATGGTTGATCATACTCTGGGTTCCACATGCATGTTTTAGCTGAAGGAAGAATACCTAAAACATGGGTAGTTGAAACCCGTGGAATGGGTACCATGCAATATGACTTCAAAGGGTCTTCATTTGCTCACCGAACCTCTCCAATCCTATCACTGCTGCGTTTATGCCCCTGTACACATGCTTGATTCTCTTTTGGAGACATAGCAATCTATAGGTTTTAAGATACTTACTAGTCAGGTACATTCTTAGGCGTTTAATATGCGGTGTTGAGTCCATTTCGTTGAGCAAGGAGTAGCTCTTGTCTATTCCATATTTGGCTTAAGGAACTTTATCTGTGCTCATTTCAATCTCTGGTTTTATGCAGCACCCCAACTCACCTTTCCCCTTAAGCAAGCATAAGTTGGTTTTCTAAATTTGAGACCCTGTTCTGTTCTGTAATTCAGTTCCTGTGTAGCCAAGTTTACATTCCGTGTATTACTGATATCTTATGATGTTTCTTTTTCTGTGTGACTTACTTCAGTTAGAATCATCATACCTGAATCCACTCATTGTGCTGCTAAGGGCCTGATGACACAGATTTCATTGCTGAGTGATATTGCTTTGTAAGTAAATACCACAACTTCTTTATCCATTTTTCACTTTCTGCGATGTTGAACTTGTACTGTAAATGAGGTTCTTGTAAACAGAGGCGTCCCAAACTTTGGGGTGGCTGTGTCTTTTTGATTTTAATTTCCCTAAGCTATAGGACCATAAGTGGAAGTGCACTAGGCTCTGTTGCTTTGTTTTTTAGATGTTTCAGGAAACACCATACACTTCTCTGGAGTGGCTGTTGGCAATTTACATCCCGCCCATCAGCATAACAAGGCTCCCAGTTCTCCATGTCCTGTCCTGCCTTTCTGGATTTTACACTTTTTTCAGATGGCCCTTTTGACCAGGGGGAAGTGAGACTTCATTGTAGTGCAGATTTCCTTTGCAAGCTTGCTTGGTTGGCCAAAAAGGGCGTATGCGTTTTTTCCTGAATATATTCAGGAAAAAACGTATACGCCCTTTTTGGCCAAGTGCATCATTGTGGACGTTCTGCCTCTTTTCCTATGCTTTCAATGCAATTCCAGTCTACCTCCTGAAATCGGTTTCCTGCAATTCTGCCCCGCTTTCAAGTCCTCTTGGCAGCCTTACTTCAGTCTATTTTTGGACGATAGCTGTCATTTATAACTCTGCAGGTTTGTGAATTACAGTGCCCCTGAGCTCCTTTCTTCAACTCGCTTTCTTGTGACCTGGCCGCAACACCGCAGGATGGCTTCAGGCCCTAATCTGGTTCTGGCACGGCATGCTGAGCCTTTGGTTATTTCCTCCTCCTGGTGGGAAATGAGAGTTAAATTTGCCCGTCCAGACACCTCCAGCTAGCCTCTCATTGGTTCTCGCTATTCCTGTTCATCTTCCGCAGAAATTGCAAACTGGGCCAAACAGGAGGTTAAAGGGACTGACTCTCCAAGTGGGGAGAGTGTTAGTAAAGCGTCTGGAATGTTGCACCCGAGTACCAGGGGAGGAAAACTGAGACATATTTGAACACGTCTCCCGTTCACATGGTTGATCATACTTGGGTTCCACATGCATGTTTTAGCTGAAGGAAGAATACCTTAAACCTGGAGAGTTGAGACCCGTGTAATGGGTACCATGCAATATGACTTCAAAGGGTCTTCATTTGCTCACCGAACCTCTCCAATCCTATCACTGCTGCGTTTATGCCCCTGTACACATGCTTGATTCTCTTTTGGAGACATAGCAATCCATAGGTTTTACGATACTTACTAGTCAGGTACATTCTTAGGCGTTTAATATGCGGTGTTGAGTCCATTTCGTTGAGCAAGGAGTAGCTCTTGTCTATTCCATATTTGACTTAAGGAACTTTATCTGTGCTCATTTCAATCTCTGGTTTTATGCAGCACCCCAACTCACCTTTCCCCTTAAGCAAGCATAAGTTGGTTTTCTAAATTTGAGACCCTGTTCTGTTCTGTAATTCAGTTCCTGTGTAGCCAAGTTTACATTCCGTGTATTACTGATATCTTATGATGTTTCTTTTTCTGTGTGACTTATTTCAGTTAGAATCATCATACCTGAAGCCACTCATTGTGATGCTAAGGGCCTGATGACACAGATTCCATTGCTGAGTGATATTGCTTTGTAAGTAAATACCACAACTTCTTTATCCATTTTTCACTTTCTGCGATGTTGAACTTGTACTGTAAACGAGGTTCTTGTAAACAGAGGCGTCCCAAACTTTGGGGTGGCTGTGTCTTTTTGATTTTTATTTCCCTAAGCTATAGGACCATAAGTGGCAGTGCCCTAGGCTCTGTTGCTTTGTTTTTTAGATGTTTCAGGAAACACCATACACTTCTCCCGAGTGGTTGTTGGCAATTTACATCCCGCCCATCAGCATAACAAGGCTCCCAGTTCTCCATGGCCTGTCCTGCCTTTCTGGATTTTACACTTTTTTCAGATGGCCCTTTTGACCGGGGGGAAGTGAGACTTCATTGTAGTGCAGATTTCCTTTGCAAGCTTGCTTGGTTGGCCAAAAAGGGCGTATGCGTTTTTTCCTGAATATATTCAGGAAAAAACGCATACGCCCTTTTTGGCCAAGTGCATCATTGTGGACGTTCTGCCTCTTTTCCTATGCTTTCAATGCAATTCCAGTCTACCTCCTGAAATCGGTTTCCTGCAATTCTGCCCCGCTTTCAAGTCCTCTTGGCAGCCTTACTTCAGTCTATTTTTGGACGATAGCTGTCATTTATAACTCTGCAGGTTTGTGAATTACAGTGCCCCTGAGCTCCTTTCTTCAACTCGCTTTCTTGTGAGCTGGCCGCAACACCGCAGGATGGCTTCAGGCCCTAATCTGGTTCCGGCCCGGCATGGTGAGCCTTTGGTTAATTCCTCTTCCTGGTGGGAAATGAGAGTTAAATTTGCCCGTCCAGACACCTCCAGCTAGTCTCTCATTGGTTCTCGCTATTCCTGTTCATCTTCCGCAGAAATTGCAAACTGGGCCAAACAGGAGGTTAAAGGGACTGACTCTCCAAGTGGGGAGAGTGTTAGTAAAGCGTCTGGAATGTTGCACCCGAGTACCAGGGGAGGAAAACTGAGACATATTTGAACACGTCTCCCGATCACATGGTTGATCATACTCTAGGTTCCACATGCATGTTTTAGCTGAAGGAAGAATACCTTAAACCTGGGTAGTTGAAACCCGTGGAATGGGTACCATGCAATATGACTTCAAAGGGTCTTCATTTGCTCACCGAACCTCTCCAATCCTATCACTGCTGCGTTTATACCCCTGTACACATGCTTGATTCTCTTTTGGAGACATAGCAATCCATAGGTTTTAAGATACTTACTAGTCAGGTACATTCTTAGGCGTTTAATATGGGGTGTTGAGTCCATTTCGTTGAGCAAGGAGTAGCTCTTGTCTATTCCATATTTGGCTTAAGGAACTTTATCTGTGCTCATTTCAATCTCTGGTTTTATGCAGCACCCCAACTCACCTTTCCCCTTAAGCAAGCATAAGTTGGTTTTCTAAATTTGAGACCCTGTTCTGTTCTGTAATTCAGTTCCTGTGTAGCCAAGTTTACATTCTGTGTATTACTGATATCTTATGATGTTTCTTTTTCTGTGTGACTTATTTCAGTTAGAATCATCATACCTGAATCCACTCATTGTGCTGCTAAGGGCCTGATGACACAGATTTCATTGCTGAGTGATATTGCTTTGTAAGTAAATACCACAACTTCTTTATCCATTTTTCACTTTCTGCGATGTTGAACTTGTACTGTAAACGAGGTTCTTGTAAACAGAGCCGTTCCAAACTTTGGGGTGGCTGTGTCTTTTTGATTTTAATTTCCCTAAGCTATAGGACCATAAGTGGAAGTGCCCTAGGTTCTGTTGCTTTGTTTTTTAGATGTTTCAGGAAACAGCATACACTTCTCCCAAGTGGTTTTTGGCAATTTACATCCCGCCCATCCGCATAACAAGGCTCCCAGTTCTCCATGGCCTGTCCTGCCTTTCTGGATTTTACACTTTTTTCAGATGGCCCTTTTGACCGGGGGGAAGTGAGACTTCATTGTAGTGCAGATTTCCTTTGCAAGCTTGCTTGGTTGGCCAAAAAGGGCGTATGCGTTTTTTCCTGAATATATTCAGGAAAAAACGCATACGCCCTTTTTGGCCAAGTGCATCATTGTGGACGTTCTGCCTCTTCTCCTATGCTTTCAATGCAATTCCAGTCTACCTCCTGAAATCGGTTTCCTGCAATTCTGCCCCGCTTTCAAGTCCTCTTGGCAGCCTTACTTCAGTCTATTTTTGGACGATAGCTGTCATTTATAACTCTGCAGGTTTGTGAATTACAGTGCCCCTGAGCTCCTTTCTTCAACTCGCTTTCTTGTGACCTGGCCGCAACACCGCAGGATGGCTTCAGGCCCTAATTTGGTTCTGGCACGGCACGCTGAGCCTTTGGTTATTTCCTCCTCCTGGTGGGAAATGAGAGTTAAATTTGCCCGTCCAGACACCTCCAGCTAGCCTCTCATTGGTTCTCGCTATTCCTGTTCATCTTCCGCAGAAATTGCAAACTGGGCCAAACAGGAGGTTAAAGGGACTGACTCTCCAAGTGGGGAGAGTGTTAGTAAAGCGTCTGGAATGTTGCACCCGAGTACCAGGGTACGAAAACTGAGACATATTTGAACACGTCTCCCGATCACATGGTTGATCATACTCTAGGTTCCACATGCATGTTTTAGCTGAAGGAAGAATACCTTAAACCTGGGTAGTTGAAACCCGTGGAATGGGTACCATGCAATATGACTTCAAAGGGTCTTCATTTGCTCACCGAACCTCTCCAATCCTATCACTGCTGCGTTTATACCCCTGTACACATGCTTGATTCTCTTTTGGAGACATAGCAATCCATAGGTTTTAAGATACTTACTAGTCAGGTACATTCTTAGGCGTTTAATATGGGGTGTTGAGTCCATTTCGTTGAGCAAGGAGTAGCTCTTGTCTATTCCATATTTGGCTTAAGGAACTTTATCTGTGCTCATTTCAATCTCTGGTTTTATGCAGCACCCCAACTCACCTTTCCCCTTAAGCAAGCATAAGTTGGTTTTCTAAATTTGAGACCCTGTTCTGTTCTGTAATTCAGTTCCTGTGTAGCCAAGTTTACATTCTGTGTATTACTGATATCTTATGATGTTTCTTTTTCTGTGTGACTTATTTCAGTTAGAATCATCATACCTGAATCCACTCATTGTGCTGCTAAGGGCCTGATGACACAGATTTCATTGCTGAGTGATATTGCTTTGTAAGTAAATACCACAACTTCTTTATCCATTTTTCACTTTCTGCGATGTTGAACTTGTACTGTAAACGAGGTTCTTGTAAACAGAGCCGTTCCAAACTTTGGGGTGGCTGTGTCTTTTTGATTTTAATTTCCCTAAGCTATAGGACCATAAGTGGAAGTGCCCTAGGTTCTGTTGCTTTGTTTTTTAGATGTTTCAGGAAACAGCATACACTTCTCCCAAGTGGTTTTTGGCAATTTACATCCCGCCCATCCGCATAACAAGGCTCCCAGTTCTCCATGGCCTGTCCTGCCTTTCTGGATTTTACACTTTTTTCAGATGGCCCTTTTGACCGGGGGGAAGTGAGACTTCATTGTAGTGCAGATTTCCTTTGCAAGCTTGCTTGGTTGGCCAAAAAGGGCGTATGCGTTTTTTCCTGAATATATTCAGGAAAAAACGCATACGCCCTTTTTGGCCAAGTGCATCATTGTGGACGTTCTGCCTCTTCTCCTATGCTTTCAATGCAATTCCAGTCTACCTCCTGAAATCGGTTTCCTGCAATTCTGCCCCGCTTTCAAGTCCTCTTGGCAGCCTTACTTCAGTCTATTTTTGGACGATAGCTGTCATTTATAACTCTGCAGGTTTGTGAATTACAGTGCCCCTGAGCTCCTTTCTTCAACTCGCTTTCTTGTGACCTGGCCGCAACACCGCAGGATGGCTTCAGGCCCTAATTTGGTTCTGGCACGGCACGCTGTGCCTTTGGTTATTTCCTCCTCCTGGTGGGAAATGAGAGTTAAATTTGCCCGTCCAGACACCTCCAGCTAGCCTCTCATTGGTTCTCGCTATTCCTGTTCATCTTCCGCAGAAATTGCAAACTGGGCCAAACAGGAGGTTAAAGGGACTGACTCTCCAAGTGGGGAGAGTGTTAGTAAAGCGTCTGGAATGTTGCACCCGAGTACCAGGGGAGGAAAACTGAGACATATTTGAACACGTCTCCCGTTCACATGGTTGATCATACTTGGGTTCCACATGCATGTTTTAGCTGAAGGAAGAATACCTTAAACCTGGAGAGTTGAGACCCGTGTAATGGGTACCATGCAATATGACTTCAAAGGGTCTTCATTTGCTCACCGAACCTCTCCAATCCTATCACTGCTGCGTTTATGCCCCTGTACACATGCTTGATTCTCTTTTGGAGACATAGCAATCCATAGGTTTTACGATACTTACTAGTCAGGTACATTCTTAGGCGTTTAATATGCGGTGTTGAGTCCATTTCGTTGAGCAAGGAGTAGCTCTTGTCTATTCCATATTTGACTTAAGGAACTTTATCTGTGCTCATTTCAATCTCTGGTTTTATGCAGCACCCCAACTCACCTTTACCCTTAAGCAAGCATAAGTTGGTTTTCTAAATTTGAGACCCTGTTCTGTTCTGTAATTCAGTTCCTGTGTAGCCAAGTTTACATTCCGTGTATTACTGATATCTTATGATGTTTCTTTTTCTGTGTGACTTATTTCAGTTAGAATCATCATACCTGAAGCCACTCATTGTGATGCTAAGGGCCTGATGACACAGATTTCATTGCTGAGTGATATTGCTTTGTAAGTAAATACCACAACTTCTTTATCCATTTTTCACTTTCTGCGATGTTGAACTTGTACTGTAAACGAGGTTCTTGTAAACAGAGGCGTCCCAAACTTTGGGGTGGCTGTGTCTTTTTGATTTTAATTTCCCTAAGCTATAGGACCATAAGTGGCAGTGCCCTAGGCTCTGTTGCTTTGTTTTTTAGATGTTTCAGGAAACACCATACACTTCTCCCGAGTGGTTGTTGGCAATTTACATCCCGCCCATCAGCATAACAAGGCTCCCAGTTCTCCATGGCCTGTCCTGCCTTTCTGGATTTTACACTTTTTTCAGATGGCCCTTTTGACCGGGGGGAAGTGAGACTTCATTGTAGTGCAGATTTCCTTTGCAAGCTTGCTTGGTTGGCCAAAAAGGGCGTATGCGTTTTTTCCTGAATATATTCAGGAAAAAACGCATACGCCCTTTTTGGCCAAGTGCATCATTGTGGACGTTCTGCCTCTTTTCCTATGCTTTCAATGCAATTCCAGTCTACCTCCTGAAATCGGTTTCCTGCAATTCTGCCCCGCTTTCAAGTCCTCTTGGCAGCCTTACTTCAGTCTATTTTTGGACGATAGCTGTCATTTATAACTCTGCAGGTTTGTGAATTACAGTGCCCCTGAGCTCCTTTCTTCAACTCGCTTTCCTGTGACCTGGCCGCAACTCCGCAGGATGGCTTCAGGCCCTAATCTGGTTCCGGCACGGCACGCTGAGCCTTTGGTTAATTCCTCTTCCTGGTGGAAATGAGAGTTAAATTTGCCCGTCCAGACACCTCCAGCTAGCCTCTCATTGGTTCTCGCTATTCCTGTTCATCTTCCGCAGAAATTGCAAACTGGGCCAAACAGGAGGTTAAAGGGACTGACTCTCCAAGTGGGGAGAGTGTTAGTAAAGCGTCTGGAATGTTGCACCCGAGTACCAGGGGAGGAAAACTGAGACATATTTGAACACGTCTCCCGATCACATGGTTGATCATACTCTAGGTTCCACATGCATGTTTTAGCTGAAGGAAGAATACCTTAAACCTGGGTAGTTGAAACCCGTGGAATGGGTACCATGCAATATGACTTCAAAGGGTCTTCATTTGCTCACCGAACCTCTCCAATCCTATCACTGCTGCGTTTATGCCCCTGTACACATGCTTGATTCTCTTTCGGAGACATAGCAATCCATAGGTTTTAAGATACTTACTAGTCAGGTACATTCTTAGGCGTTTAATATGGGGTGTTGAGTCCATTTTGTTGAGCAAGGAGTAGCTCTTGTCTATTCCATATTTGGCTTAAGGAACTTTATCTGTGCTCATTTCAATCTCTGGTTTTATGCAGCACCCCAACTCACCTTTACCCTTAAGCAAGCATAAGTTGGTTTTCTAAATTTGAGACCCTGTTCTGTTCTGTAATTCAGTTCCTGTGTAGCCAAGTTTACATTCTGTGTATTACTGATATCTTATGATGTTTCTTTTTCTGTGTGACTTATTTCAGTTAGAATCATCATACCTGAATCCACTCATTGTGCTGCTAAGGGCCTGATGACACAGATTTCATTGCTGAGTGATATTGCTTTGTAAGTAAATACCACAACTTCTTTATCCATTTTTCACTTTCTGCGATGTTGAACTTGTACTGTAAACGAGGTTCTTGTAAACAGAGGCGTTCCAAACTTTGGGGTGGCTGTGTCTTTTTGATTTTAATTTCCCTAAGCTATAGGACCATAAGTGGAAGTGCCCTAGGTTCTGTTGCTTTGTTTTTTAGATGTTTCAGGAAACAGCATACACTTCTCCCAAGTGGTTTTTGGCAATTTACATCCCGCCCATCCGCATAACAAGGCTCCCAGTTCTCCATGGCCTGTCCTGCCTTTCTGGATTTTACACTTTTTTCAGATGGCCCTTTTGACCGGGGGGAAGTGAGACTTCATTGTAGTGCAGATTTCCTTTGCAAGCTTGCTTGGTTGGCCAAAAAGGGCGTATGCGTTTTTTCCTGAATATATTCAGGAAAAAACGCATACGCCCTTTTTGGCCAAGTGCATCATTGTGGACGTTCTGCCTCTTCTCCTATGCTTTCAATGCAATTCCAGTCTACCTCCTGAAATCGGTTTCCTGCAATTCTGCCCCGCTTTCAAGTCCTCTTGGCAGCCTTACTTCAGTCTATTTTTGGACGATAGCTGTCATTTATAACTCTGCAGGTTTGTGAATTACAGTGCCCCTGAGCTCCTTTCTTCAACTCGCTTTCTTGTGAGCTGGCCGCAACACCGCAGGATGGCTTCAGGCCCTAATCTGGTTCTGGCACGGCACGCTGAGCCTTTGGTTATTTCCTCCTCCTGGTGGGAAATGAGAGTTAAATTTGCCCGTCCAGACACCTCCAGCTAGCCTCTCATTGGTTCTCGCTATTCCTGTTCATCTTCCGCAGAAATTGCAAACTGGGCCAAACAGGAGGTTAAAGGGACTGACTCTCCAAGTGGGGAGAGTGTTAGTAAAGCGTCTGGAATGTTGCACCCGAGTACCAGGGGAGGAAAACTGAGACATATTTGAACACGTCTCCCGTTCACATGGTTGATCATACTTGGGTTCCACATGCATGTTTTAGCTGAAGGAAGAATACCTTAAACCTGGAGAGTTGAGACCCGTGTAATGGGTACCATGCAATATGACTTCAAAGGGTCTTCATTTGCTCACCGAACCTCTCCAATCCTATCACTGCTGCGTTTATGCCCCTGTACACATGCTTGATTCTCTTTTGGAGACATAGCAATCCATAGGTTTTACGATACTTACTAGTCAGGTACATTCTTAGGCGTTTAATATGCGGTGTTGAGTCCATTTCGTTGAGCAAGGAGTAGCTCTTGTCTATTCCATATTTGACTTAAGGAACTTTATCTGTGCTCATTTCAATCTCTGGTTTTATGCAGCACCCCAACTCACCTTTACCCTTAAGCAAGCATAAGTTGGTTTTCTAAATTTGAGACCCTGTTCTGTTCTGTAATTCAGTTCCTGTGTAGCCAAGTTTACATTCCGTGTATTACTGATATCTTATGATGTTTCTTTTTCTGTGTGACTTATTTCAGTTAGAATCATCATACCTGAAGCCACTCATTGTGATGCTAAGGGCCTGATGACACAGATTTCATTGCTGAGTGATATTGCTTTGTAAGTAAATACCACAACTTCTTTATCCATTTTTCACTTTCTGCGATGTTGAACTTGTACTGTAAACGAGGTTCTTGTAAACAGAGGCGTCCCAAACTTTGGGGTGGCTGTGTCTTTTTGATTTTAATTTCCCTAAGCTATAGGACCATAAGTGGCAGTGCCCTAGGCTCTGTTGCTTTGTTTTTTAGATGTTTCAGGAAACACCATACACTTCTCCCGAGTGGTTGTTGGCAATTTACATCCCGCCCATCAGCATAACAAGGCTCCCAGTTCTCCATGGCCTGTCCTGCCTTTCTGGATTTTACACTTTTTTCAGATGGCCCTTTTGACCGGGGGGAAGTGAGACTTCATTGTAGTGCAGATTTCCTTTGCAAGCTTGCTTGGTTGGCCAAAAAGGGCGTATGCGTTTTTTCCTGAATATATTCAGGAAAAAACGCATACGCCCTTTTTGGCCAAGTGCATCATTGTGGACGTTCTGCCTCTTTTCCTATGCTTTCAATGCAATTCCAGTCTACCTCCTGAAATCGGTTTCCTGCAATTCTGCCCCGCTTTCAAGTCCTCTTGGCAGCCTTACTTCAGTCTATTTTTGGACGATAGCTGTCATTTATAACTCTGCAGGTTTGTGAATTACAGTGCCCCTGAGCTCCTTTCTTCAACTCGCTTTCCTGTGACCTGGCCGCAACTCCGCAGGATGGCTTCAGGCCCTAATCTGGTTCCGGCACGGCACGCTGAGCCTTTGGTTAATTCCTCTTCCTGGTGGGAAATGAGAGTTAAATTTGCCCGTCCAGACACCTCCAGCTAGCCTCTCATTGGTTCTCGCTATTCCTGTTCATCTTCCGCAGAAATTGCAAACTGGGCCAAACAGGAGGTTAAAGGGACTGACTCTCCAAGTGGGGAGAGTGTTAGTAAAGCGTCTGGAATGTTGCACCCGAGTACCAGGGGAGGAAAACTGAGACATATTTGAACACGTCTCCCGATCACATGGTTGATCATACTCTAGGTTCCACATGCATGTTTTAGCTGAAGGAAGAATACCTTAAACCTGGGTAGTTGAAACCCGTGGAATGGGTACCATGCAATATGACTTCAAAGGGTCTTCATTTGCTCACCGAACCTCTCCAATCCTATCACTGCTGCGTTTATGCCCCTGTACACATGCTTGATTCTCTTTCGGAGACATAGCAATCCATAGGTTTTAAGATACTTACTAGTCAGGTACATTCTTAGGCGTTTAATATGGGGTGTTGAGTCCATTTCGTTGAGCAAGGAGTAGCTCTTGTCTATTCCATATTTGGCTTAAGGAACTTTATCTGTGCTCATTTCAATCTCTGGTTTTATGCAGCACCCCAACTCACCTTTACCCTTAAGCAAGCATAAGTTGGTTTTCTAAATTTGAGACCCTGTTCTGTTCTGTAATTCAGTTCCTGTGTAGCCAAGTTTACATTCTGTGTATTACTGATATCTTATGATGTTTCTTTTTCTGTGTGACTTATTTCAGTTAGAATCATCATACCTGAATCCACTCATTGTGCTGCTAAGGGCCTGATGACACAGATTTCATTGCTGAGTCATATTGCTTTGTAAGTAAATACCACAATTTCTTTATCCATTTTTCACTTTCTGCGATGTTGAACTTGTACTGTAAACGAGGTTCTTGTAAACAGAGCCGTTCCAAACTTTGGGGTGGCTGTGTCTTTTTGATTTTAATTTCCCTAAGCTATAGGACCATAAGTGGAAGTGCCCTAGGTTCTGTTGCTTTGTTTTTTAGATGTTTCAAGAAACAGCATACACTTCTCCCAAGTGGTTTTTGGCAATTTACATCCCGCCCATCCGCATAACAAGGCTCCCAGTTCTCCATGGCCTGTCCTGCCTTTCTGGATTTTACACTTTTTTCAGATGGCCCTTTTGACCGGGGGGAAGTGAGACTTCATTGTAGTGCAGATTTCCTTTGCAAGCTTGCTTGGTTGGCCAAAAAGGGCGTATGCGTTTTTTCCTGAATATATTCAGGAAAAAACGCATACGCCCTTTTTGGCCAAGTGCATCATTGTGGACGTTCTGCCTCTTCTCCTATGCTTTCAATGCAATTCCAGTCTACCTCCTGAAATCGGTTTCCTGCAATTCTGCCCCGCTTTCAAGTCCTCTTGGCAGCCTTACTTCAGTCTATTTTTGGACGATAGCTGTCATTTATAACTCTGCAGGTTTGTGAATTACAGTGCCCCTGAGCTCCTTTCTTCAACTCGCTTTCTTGTGACCTGGCCGCAACACCGCAGGATGGCTTCAGGCCCTAATCTGGTTCTGGCACGGCACGCTGAGCCTTTGGTTATTTCCTCCTCCTGGTGGGAAATGAGAGTTAAATTTGCCCGTCCAGACACCTCCAGCTAGCCTCTCATTGGTTCTCGCTATTCCTGTTCATCTTCCGCAGAAATTGCAAACTGGGCCAAACAGGAGGTTAAAGGGACTGACTCTCCAAGTGGGGAGAGTGTTAGTAAAGCGTCTGGAATGTTGCACCCGAGTACCAGGGGAGGAAAACTGAGACATATTTGAACACGTCTCCCGTTCACATGGTTGATCATACTTGGGTTCCACATGCATGTTTTAGCTGAAGGAAGAATACCTTAAACCTGGAGAGTTGAGACCCGTGTAATGGGTACCATGCAATATGACTTCAAAGGGTCTTCATTTGCTCACCGAACCTCTCCAATCCTATCACTGCTGCGTTTATGCCCCTGTACACATGCATGATTCTCTTTTGGAGACATAGCAATCCATAGGTTTTACGATACTTACTAGTCAGGTACATTCTTAGGCGTTTAATATGCGGTGTTGAGTCCATTTCGTTGAGCAAGGAGTAGCTCTTGTCTATTCCATATTTGACTTAAGGAACTTTATCTGTGCTCATTTCAATCTCTGGTTTTATGCAGCACCCCAACTCACCTTTACCCTTAAGCAAGCATAAGTTGGTTTTCTAAATTTGAGACCCTGTTCTGTTCTGTAATTCAGTTCCTGTGTAGCCAAGTTTACATTCCGTGTATTACTGATATCTTATGATGTTTCTTTTTCTGTGTGACTTATTTCAGTTAGAATCATCATACCTGAAGCCACTCATTGTGATGCTAAGGGCCTGATGACACAGATTTCATTGCTGAGTGATATTGCTTTGTAAGTAAATACCACAACTTCTTTATCCATTTTTCACTTTCTGCGATGTTGAACTTGTACTGTAAACGAGGTTCTTGTAAACAGAGGCGTCCCAAACTTTGGGGTGGCTGTGTCTTTTTGATTTTAATTTCCCTAAGCTATAGGACCATAAGTGGCAGTGCCCTAGGCTCTGTTGCTTTGTTTTTTAGATGTTTCAGGAAACACCATACACTTCTCCCGAGTGGTTGTTGGCAATTTACATCCCGCCCATCAGCATAACAAGGCTCCCAGTTCTCCATGGCCTGTCCTGCCTTTCTGGATTTTACACTTTTTTCAGATGGCCCTTTTGACCGGGGGGAAGTGAGACTTCATTGTAGTGCAGATTTCCTTTGCAAGCTTGCTTGGTTGACCAAAAAGGGCGTATGCGTTTTTTCCTGAATATATTCAGGAAAAAACGCATACGCCCTTTTTGGCCAAGTGCATCATTGTGGACGTTCTGCCTCTTTTCCTATGCTTTCAATGCAATTCCAGTCTACCTCCTGAAATCGGTTTCCTGCAATTCTGCCCCGCTTTCAAGTCCTCTTGGCAGCCTTACTTCAGTCTATTTTTGGACGATAGCTGTCATTTATAACTCTGCAGGTTTGTGAATTACAGTGCCCCTGAGCTCCTTTCTTCAACTCGCTTTCCTGTGACCTGGCCGCAACTCCGCAGGATGGCTTCAGGCCCTAATCTGGTTCCGGCACGGCACGCTGAGCCTTTGGTTAATTCCTCTTCCTGGTGGGAAATGAGAGTTAAATTTGCCCGTCCAGACACCTCCAGCTAGCCTCTCATTGGTTCTCGCTATTCCTGTTCATCTTCCGCAGAAATTGCAAACTGGGCCAAACAGGAGGTTAAAGGGACTGACTCTCCAAGTGGGGAGAGTGTTAGTAAAGCGTCTGGAATGTTGCACCCGAGTACCAGGGGAGGAAAACTGAGACATATTTGAACACGTCTCCCGATCACATGGTTGATCATACTCTAGGTTCCACATGCATGTTTTAGCTGAAGGAAGAATACCTTAAACCTGGGTAGTTGAAACCCGTGGAATGGGTACCATGCAATATGACTTCAAAGGGTCTTCATTTGCTCACCGAACCTCTCCAATCCTATCACTGCTGCGTTTATGCCCCTGTACACATGCTTTATTCTCTTTCGGAGACATAGCAATCCATAGGTTTTAAGATACTTACTAGTCAGGTACATTCTTAGGCGTTTAATATGGGGTGTTGAGTCCATTTCGTTGAGCAAGGAGTAGCTCTTGTCTATTCCATATTTGGCTTAAGGAACTTTATCTGTGCTCATTTCAATCTCTGGTTTTATGCAGCACCCCAACTCACCTTTACCCTTAAGCAAGAATAAGTTGGTTTTCTAAATTTGAGACCCTGTTCTGTTCTGTAATTCAGTTCCTGTGTAGCCAAGTTTACATTCTGTGTATTACTGATATCTTATGATGTTTCTTTTTCTGTGTGACTTATTTCAGTTAGAATCATCATACCTGAATCCACTCATTGTGCTGCTAAGGGCCTGATGACACAGATTTCATTGCTGAGTGATATTGCTTTGTAAGTAAATACCACAACTTCTTTATCCATTTTTCACTTTCTGCGATGTTGAACTTGTACTGTAAACGAGGTTCTTGTAAACAGAGCCGTTCCAAACTTTGGGGTGGCTGTGTCTTTTTGATTTTAATTTCCCTAAGCTATAGGACCATAAGTGGAAGTGCCCTAGGTTCTGTTGCTTTGTTTTTTAGATGTTTCAGGAAACAGCATACACTTCTCCCAAGTGGTTTTTGGCAATTTACATCCCGCCCATCCGCATAACAAGGCTCCCAGTTCTCCATGGCCTGTCCTGCCTTTCTGGATTTTACACTTTTTTCAGATGGCCCTTTTGACCGGCGGGAAGTGAGACTTCATTGTAGTGCAGATTTCCTTTGCAAGCTTGCTTGGTTGGCCAAAAAGGGCGTATGCGTTTTTTCCTGAATATATTCAGGAAAAAACGCATACGCCCTTTTTGGCCAAGTGCATCATTGTGGACGTTCTGCCTCTTCTCCTATGCTTTCAATGCAATTCCAGTCTACCTCCTGAAATCGGTTTCCTGCAATTCTGCCCCGCTTTCAAGTCCTCTTGGCAGCCTTACTTCAGTCTATTTTTGGACGATAGCTGTCATTTATAACTCTGCAGGTTTGTGAATTACAGTGCCCCTGAGCTCCTTTCTTCAACTCGCTTTCTTGTGAGCTGGCCGCAACACCGCAGGATGGCTTCAGGCCCTAATCTGTTTCTGGCACGGCACGCTGAGCCTTTGGTTATTTCCTCCTCCTGGTGGGAAATGAGAGTTAAATTTGCCCGTCCAGACACCTCCAGCTAGCCTCTCATTGGTTCTCGCTATTCCTGTTCATCTTCCGCAGAAATTGCAAACTGGGCCAAACAGGAGGTTAAAGGGACTGACTCTCCAAGTGGGGAGAGTGTTAGTAAAGCGTCTGGAATGTTGCACCCGAGTACCAGGGGAGGAAAACTGAGACATATTTGAACACGTCTCCCGTTCACATGGTTGATCATACTTGGGTTCCACATGCATGTTTTAGCTGAAGGAAGAATACCTTAAACCTGGAGAGTTGAGACCCGTGTAATGGGTACCATGCAATATGACTTCAAAGGGTCTTCATTTGCTCACCGAACCTCTCCAATCCTATCACTGCTGCGTTTATGCCCCTGTACACATGCTTGATTCTCTTTTGGAGACATAGCAATCCATAGGTTTTACGATACTTACTAGTCAGGTACATTCTTAGGCGTTTAATATGCGGTGTTGAGTCCATTTCGTTGAGCAAGGAGTAGCTCTTGTCTATTCCATATTTGACTTAAGGAACTTTATCTGTGCTCATTTCAATCTCTGGTTTTATGCAGCACCCCAACTCACCTTTACCCTTAAGCAAGCATAAGTTGGTTTTCTAAATTTGAGACCCTGTTCTGTTCTGTAATTCAGTTCCTGTGTAGCCAAGTTTACATTCCGTGTATTACTGATATCTTATGATGTTTCTTTTTCTGTGTGACTTATTTCAGTTAGAATCATCATACCTGAAGCCACTCATTGTGATGCTAAGGGCCTGATGACACAGATTTCATTGCTGAGTGATATTGCTTTGTAAGTAAATACCACAACTTCTTTATCCATTTTTCACTTTCTGCGATGTTGAACTTGTACTGTAAACGAGGTTCTTGTAAACAGAGGCGTCCCAAACTTTGGGGTGGCTGTGTCTTTTTGATTTTAATTTCCCTAAGCTATAGGACCATAAGTGGCAGTGCCCTAGGCTCTGTTGCTTTGTTTTTTAGATGTTTCAGGAAACACCATACACTTCTCCCGAGTGGTTGTTGGCAATTTACATCCCGCCCATCAGCATAACAAGGCTCCCAGTTCTCCATGGCCTGTCCTGCCTTTCTGGATTTTACACTTTTTTCAGATGGCCCTTTTGACCGGGGGGAAGTGAGACTTCATTGTAGTGCAGATTTCCTTTGCAAGCTTGCTTGGTTGGCCAAAAAGGGCGTATGCGTTTTTTCCTGAATATATTCAGGAAAAAACGCATACGCCCTTTTTGGCCAAGTGCATCATTGTGGACGTTCTGCCTCTTTTCCTATGCTTTCAATGCAATTCCAGTCTACCTCCTGAAATCGGTTTCCTGCAATTCTGCCCCGCTTTCAAGTCCTCTTGGCAGCCTTACTTCAGTCTATTTTTGGACGATAGCTGTCATTTATAACTCTGCAGGTTTGTGAATTACAGTGCCCCTGAGCTCCTTTCTTCAACTCGCTTTCCTGTGACCTGGCCGCAACTCCGCAGGATGGCTTCAGGCCCTAATCTGGTTCCGGCACGGCACGCTGAGCCTTTGGTTAATTCCTCTTCCTGGTGGGAAATGAGAGTTAAATTTGCCCGTCCAGACACCTCCAGCTAGCCTCTCATTGGTTCTCGCTATTCCTGTTCATCTTCCGCAGAAATTGCAAACTGGGCCAAACAGGAGGTTAAAGGGACTGACTCTCCAAGTGGGGAGAGTGTTAGTAAAGCGTCTGGAATGTTGCACCCGAGTACCAGGGGAGGAAAACTGAGACATATTTGAACACGTCTCCCGATCACATGTTTGATCATACTCTAGGTTCCACATGCATGTTTTAGCTGAAGGAAGAATACCTTAAACCTGGGTAGTTGAAACCCGTGGAATGGGTACCATGCAATATGACTTCAAAGGGTCTTCATTTGCTCACCGAACCTCTCCAATCCTATCACTGCTGCGTTTATGCCCCTGTACACATGCTTTATTCTCTTTCGGAGACATAGCAATCCATAGGTTTTAAGATACTTACTAGTCAGGTACATTCTTAGGCGTTTAATATGGGGTGTTGAGTCCATTTCGTTGAGCAAGGAGTAGCTCTTGTCTATTCCATATTTGGCTTAAGGAACTTTATCTGTGCTCATTTCAATCTCTGGTTTTATGCAGCACCCCAACTCACCTTTACCCTTAAGCAAGAATAAGTTGGTTTTCTAAATTTGAGACCCTGTTCTGTTCTGTAATTCAGTTCCTGTGTAGCCAAGTTTACATTCTGTGTATTACTGATATCTTATGATGTTTCTTTTTCTGTGTGACTTATTTCAGTTAGAATCATCATACCTGAATCCACTCATTGTGCTGCTAAGGGCCTGATGACACAGATTTCATTGCTGAGTGATATTGCTTTGTAAGTAAATACCACAACTTCTTTATCCATTTTTCACTTTCTGCAATGTTGAACTTGTACTGTAAACGAGGTTCTTGTAAACAGAGGCGTCCCAAACTTTGGGGTGGCTGTGTCTTTTTGATTTTAATTTCCCTAAGCTATAGGACCATAAGTGGCAGTGCCCTAGGCTCTGTTGCTTTGTTTTTTAGATGTTTCAGGAAACACCATACACTTCTCCCGAGTGGTTGTTGGCAATTTACATCCCGCCCATCAGCATAACAAGGCTCCCAGTTCTCCATGGCCTGTCCTGCCTTTCTGGATTTTACACTTTTTTCAGATGGCCCTTTTGACCGGCGGGAAGTGAGACTTCATTGTAGTGCAGATTTCCTTTGCAAGCTTGCTTGGTTGGCCAAAAAGGGCGTATGCGTTTTTTCCTGAATATATTCAGGAAAAAACGCATACGTACTTTTTGGCCAATTGCATCATTTTGGACGTTCTGCCTCTTCTCCTATGCTTTCAATGCAATTCCAGTCTACCTCCTGAAATCGGTTTCCTGCAATTCTGCCCCACTTTCAAGTCCTCTTGGCAGCCTTACTTCAGTCTATTTTTGGACGATAGCTGTCATTTATAACTCTGCAGGTTTGTGAATTACAGTGCCCCTGAGCTCCTTTCTTCAACTCGCTTTCTTGTGAGCTGGCCGCAACACCGCAGGATGGCTTCAGGCCCTAATCTGGTTCCGGCCCGGCATGCTGAGCCTTTGGTTAATTCCTCTTCCTGGTGGGAAATGAGAGTTAAATTTGCCCGTCCAGACACCTCCAGCTAGCCTCTCATTGGTTCTCGCTATTCCTGTTCATCTTCCGCAGAAATTGCAAACTGGGCCAAACAGGAGGTTAAAGGGACTGACTCTCCAAGTGGGGAGAGTGTTAGTAAAGCGTCTGGAATGTTGCACCCGAGTACCAGGGGAGGAAAACTGAGACATATTTGAACACGTCTCCCGTTCACATGGTTGATCATACTTGGGTTCCACATGCATGTTTTAGCTGAAGGAAGAATACCTTAAACCTGGAGAGTTGAGACCCGTGTAATGGGTACCATGCAATATGACTTCAAAGGGTCTTCATTTGCTCACCGAACCTCTCCAATCCTATCACTGCTGCGTTTATGCCCCTGTACACATGCTTTATTCTCTTTTGGAGACATAGCAATCCATAGGTTTTACGATACTTACTAGTCAGGTACATTCTTAGGCGTTTAATATGCGGTGTTGAGTCCATTTCGTTGAGCAAGGAGTAGCTCTTGTCTATTCCATATTTGACTTAAGGAACTTTATCTGTGCTCATTTCAATCTCTGGTTTTATGCAGCACCCCAACTCACCTTTACCCTTAAGCAAGCATAAGTTGGTTTTCTAAATTTGAGACCCTGTTCTGTTCTGTAATTCAGTTCCTGTGTAGCCAAGTTTACATTCCGTGTATTACTGATATCTTATGATGTTTCTTTTTCTGTGTGACTTATTTCAGTTAGAATCATCATACCTGAAGCCACTCATTGTGATGCTAAGGGCCTGATGACACAGATTTCATTGCTGAGTGATATTGATTTGTAAGTAAATACCACAACTTCTTTATCCATTTTTCACTTTCTGCGATGTTGAACTTGTACTGTAAACGAGGTTCTTGTAAACAGAGGCGTCCCAAACTTTGGGGTGGCTGTGTCTTTTTGATTTTAATTTCCCTAAGCTATAGGACCATAAGTGGCAGTGCCCTAGGCTCTGTTGCTTTGTTTTTTAGATGTTTCAGGAAACACCATACACTTCTCCCGAGTGGTTGTTGGCAATTTACATCCCGCCCATCAGCATAACAAGGCTCCCAGTTCTCCATGGCCTGTCCTGCCTTTCTGGATTTTACACTTTTTTCAGATGGCCCTTTTGACCGGCGGGAAGTGAGACTTCATTGTAGTGCAGATTTCCTTTGCAAGCTTGCTTGGTTGGCCAAAAAGGGCGTATGCGTTTTTTCCTGAATATATTCAGGAAAAAACGCATACGTACTTTTTGGCCAAGTGCATCATTTTGGACGTTCTGCCTCTTCTCCTATGCTTTCAATGCAATTCCAGTCTACCTCCTGAAATCGGTTTCCTGCAATTCTGCCCCACTTTCAAGTCCTCTTGGCAGCCTTACTTCAGTCTATTTTTGGACGATAGCTGTCATTTATAACTCTGCAGGTTTGTGAATTACAGTGCCCCTGAGCTCCTTTCTTCAACTCGCTTTCTTGTGAGCTGGCCGCAACACCGCAGGATGGCTTCAGGCCCTAATCTGGTTCCGGCCCGGCATGCTGAGCCTTTGGTTAATTCCTCTTCCTGGTGGGAAATGAGAGTTAAATTTGCCCGTCCAGACACCTCCAGCTAGCCTCTCATTGGTTCTCGCTATTCCTGTTCATCTTCCGCAGAAATTGCAAACTGGGCCAAACAGGAGGTTAAAGGGACTGACTCTCCAAGTGGGGAGAGTGTTAGTAAAGCGTCTGGAATGTTGCACCCGAGTACCAGGGGAGGAAAACTGAGACATATTTGAACACGTCTCCCGTTCACATGGTTGATCATACTTGGGTTCCACATGCATGTTTTAGCTGAAGGAAGAATACCTTAAACCTGGAGAGTTGAGACCCGTGTAATGGGTACCATGCAATATGACTTCAAAGGGTCTTCATTTGCTCACCGAACCTCTCCAATCCTATCACTGCTGCGTTTATGCCCCTGTACACATGCTTGATTCTCTTTTGGAGACATAGCAATCCATAGGTTTTACGATACTTACTAGTCAGGTACATTCTTAGGCGTTTAATATGCGGTGTTGAGTCCATTTCGTTGAGCAAGGAGTAGCTCTTGTCTATTCCATATTTGACTTAAGGAACTTTATCTGTGCTCATTTCAATCTCTGGTTTTATGCAGCACCCCAACTCACCTTTACCCTTAAGCAAGCATAAGTTGGTTTTCTAAATTTGAGACCCTGTTCTGTTCTGTAATTCAGTTCCTGTGTAGCCAAGTTTACATTCCGTGTATTACTGATATCTTATGATGTTTCTTTTTCTGTGTGACTTATTTCAGTTAGAATCATCATACCTGAAGCCACTCATTGTGATGCTAAGGGCCTGATGACACAGATTTCATTGCTGAGTGATATTGATTTGTAAGTAAATACCACAACTTCTTTATCCATTTTTCACTTTCTGCGATGTTGAACTTGTACTGTAAACGAGGTTCTTGTAAACAGAGGCGTCCCAAACTTTGGGGTGGCTGTGTCTTTTTGATTTTAATTTCCCTAAGCTATAGGACCATAAGTGGCAGTGCCCTAGGCTCTGTTGCTTTGTTTTTTAGATGTTTCAGGAAACACCATACACTTCTCCCGAGTGGTTGTTGGCAATTTACATCCCGCCCATCAGCATAACAAGGCTCCCAGTTCTCCATGGCCTGTCCTGCCTTTCTGGATTTTACACTTTTTTCAGATGGCCCTTTTGACCGGGGGGAAGTGAGACTTCATTGTAGTGCAGATTTCCTTTGCAAGCTTGCTTGGTTGGCCAAAAAGGGCGTATGCGTTTTTTCCTGAATATATTCAGGAAAAAACGCATACGCCCTTTTTGGCCAAGTGCATCATTGTGGACGTTCTGCCTCTTTTCCTATGCTTTCAATGCAATTCCAGTCTACCTCCTGAAATCGGTTTCCTGCAATTCTGCCCCGCTTTCAAGTCCTCTTGGCAGCCTTACTTCAGTCTATTTTTGGACGATAGCTGTCATTTATAACTCTGCAGGTTTGTGAATTACAGTGCCCCTGAGCTCCTTTCTTCAACTCGCTTTCCTGTGACCTGGCCGCAACTCCGCAGGATGGCTTCAGGCCCTAATCTGGTTCCGGCACGGCACGCTGAGCCTTTGGTTAATTCCTCTTCCTGGTGGGAAATGAGAGTTAAATTTGCCCGTCCAGACACCTCCAGCTAGCCTCTCATTGGTTCTCGCTATTCCTGTTCATCTTCCGCAGAAATTGCAAACTGGGCCAAACAGGAGGTTAAAGGGACTGACTCTCCAAGTGGGGAGAGTGTTAGTAAAGCGTCTGGAATGTTGCACCCGAGTACCAGGGGAGGAAAACTGAGACATATTTGAACACGTCTCCCGATCACATGGTTGATCATACTCTAGGTTCCACATGCATGTTTTAGCTGAAGGAAGAATACCTTAAACCTGGGTAGTTGAAACCCGTGGAATGGGTACCATGCAATATGACTTCAAAGGGTCTTCATTTGCTCACCGAACCTCTCCAATCCTATCACTGCTGCGTTTATGCCCCTGTACACATGCTTGATTCTCTTTCGGAGACATAGCAATCCATAGGTTTTAAGATACTTACTAGTCAGGTACATTCTTAGGCGTTTAATATGGGGTGTTGAGTCCATTTCGTTGAGCAAGGAGTAGCTCTTGTCTATTCCATATTTGGCTTAAGGAACTTTATCTGTGCTCATTTCAATCTCTGGTTTTATGCAGCACCCCAACTCACCTTTACCCTTAAGCAAGAATAAGTTGGTTTTCTAAATTTGAGACCCTGTTCTGTTCTGTAATTCAGTTCCTGTGTAGCCAAGTTTACATTCTGTGTATTACTGATATCTTATGATGTTTCTTTTTCTGTGTGACTTATTTCAGTTAGAATCATCATACCTGAATCCACTCATTGTGCTGCTAAGGGCCTGATGACACAGATTTCATTGCTGAGTGATATTGCTTTGTAAGTAAATACCACAACTTCTTTATCCATTTTTCACTTTCTGCGATGTTGAACTTGTACTGTAAACGAGGTTCTTGTAAACAGAGGCGTCCCAAACTTTGGGGTGGCTGTGTCTTTTTGATTTTAATTTCCCTAAGCTATAGGACCATAAGTGGCAGTGCCCTAGGCTCTGTTGCTTTGTTTTTTAGATGTTTCAGGAAACACCATACACTTCTCCCGAGTGGTTGTTGGCAATTTACATCCCGCCCATCAGCATAACAAGGCTCCCAGTTCTCCATGGCCTGTCCTGCCTTTCTGGATTTTACACTTTTTTCAGATGGCCCTTTTGACCGGCGGGAAGTGAGACTTCATTGTAGTGCAGATTTCCTTTGCAAGCTTGCTTGGTTGGCCAAAAAGGGCGTATGCGTTTTTTCCTGAATATATTCAGGAAAAAACGCATACGCACTTTTTGGCCAAGTGCATCATTTTGGACGTTCTGCCTCTTCTCCTATGCTTTCAATGCAATTCCAGTCTACCTCCTGAAATCGGTTTCCTGCAATTCTGCCCCACTTTCAAGTCCTCTTGGCAGCCTTACTTCAGTCTATTTTTGGACGATAGCTGTCATTTATAACTCTGCAGGTTTGTGAATTACAGTACCCCTGAGTTCCTTTCTTCAACTCGCTTTCTTGTGAGCTGGCCGCAACACCGCAGGATGGCTTCAGGCCCTAATCTGGTTCCGGCCCGGCATGCTGAGCCTTTGGTTAATTCCTCTTCCTGGTGGGAAATGAGAGTTAAATTTGCCCGTCCAGACACCTCCAGCTAGCCTCTCATTGGTTCTCGCTATTCCTGTTCATCTTCCGCAGAAATTGCAAACTGGGCCAAACAGGAGGTTAAAGGGACTGACTCTCCAAGTGGGGAGAGTGTTAGTAAAGCGTCTGGAATGTTGCACCCGAGTACCAGGGGAGGAAAACTGAGACATATTTGAACACGTCTCCCGTTCACATGGTTGATCATACTTGGGTTCCACATGCATGTTTTAGCTGAAGGAAGAATACCTTAAACCTGGAGAGTTGAGACCCGTGTAATGGGTACCATGCAATATGACTTCAAAGGGTCTTCATTTGCTCACCGAACCTCTCCAATCCTATCACTGCTGCGTTTATGCCCCTGTACACATGCTTGATTCTCTTTTGGAGACATAGCAATCCATAGGTTTTACGATACTTACAAGTCAGGTACATTCTTAGGCGTTTAATATGCGGTGTTGAGTCCATTTCTTTGAGCAAGGAGTAGCTCTTGTCTATTCCATATTTGACTTAAGGAACTTTATCTGTGCTCATTTCAATCTCTGGTTTTATGCAGCACCCCAACTCACCTTTACCCTTAAGCAAGCATAAGTTGGTTTTCTAAATTTGAGACCCTGTTCTGTTCTGTAATTCAGTTCCTGTGTAGCCAAGTTTACATTCCGTGTATTACTGATATCTTATGATGTTTCTTTTTCTGTGTGACTTATTTCAGTTAGAATCATCATACCTGAAGCCACTCATTGTGATGCTAAGGGCCTGATGACACAGATTTCATTGCTGAGTGATATTGCTTTGTAAGTAAATACCACAAATTCTTTATCCATTTTTCACTTTCTGCGATGTTGAACTTGTACTGTAAACGAGGTTCTTGTAAACAGAGGCGTCCCAAACTTTGCGGTGGCTGTGTCTTTTTGATTTTAATTTCCCTAAGCTATAGGACCATAAGTGGCAGTGCCCTAGGCTCTGTTGCTTTGTTTTTTAGATGTTTCAGGAAACACCATACACTTCTCCCGAGTGGTTGTTGGCAATTTACATCCCGCCCATCAGCATAACAAGGCTCCCAGTTCTCCATGGCCTGTCCTGCCTTTCTGGATTTTACACTTTTTTCAGATGGCCCTTTTGACCGGGGGGAAGTGAGACTTCATTGTAGTGCAGATTTCCTTTGCAAGCTTGCTTGGTTGGCCAAAAAGGGCGTATGCGTTTTTTCCTGAATATATTCAGGAAAAAACGCATACGCCCTTTTTGGCCAAGTGCATCATTGTGGACGTTCTGCCTCTTTTCCTATGCTTTCAATGCAATTCCAGTCTACCTCCTGAAATCGGTTTCCTGCAATTCTGCCCCGCTTTCAAGTCCTCTTGGCAGCCTTACTTCAGTCTATTTTTGGACGATAGCTGTCATTTATAACTCTGCAGGTTTGTGAATTACAGTGCCCCTGAGCTCCTTTCTTCAACTCGCTTTCTTGTGACCTGGCCGCAACACCGCAGGATGGCTTCAGGCCCTAATCTGGTTCCGGCACGGCACGGTGAGCCTTTGGTTAATTCCTCTTCCTGGTGGGAAATGAGAGTTAAATTTGCCCGTCCAGACACCTCCAGCTAGCCTCTCATTGGTTCTCGCTATTCCTGTTCATCTTCCGCAGAAATTGCAAACTGGGCCAAACAGGAGGTTAAAGGGACTGACTCTCCAAGTGGGGAGAGTGTTAGTAAAGCGTCTGGAATGTTGCACCCGAGTACCAGGGGAGGAAAACTGAGACATATTTGAACACGTCTCCCGATCACATGGTTGATCATACTCTAGGTTCCACATGCATGTTTTAGCTGAAGGAAGAATACCTTAAACCTGGGTAGTTGAAACCCGTGGAATGGGTACCATGCAATATGACTTCAAAGGGTCTTCATTTGCTCACCGAACCTCTCCAATCCTATCACTGCTGCGTTTATGCCCCTGTACACATGCTTGATTCTCTTTCGGAGACATAGCAATCCATAGGTTTTAAGATACTTACTAGTCAGGTACATTCTTAGGCGTTTAATATGGGGTGTTGAGTCCATTTCGTAGAGCAAGGAGTAGCTCTTGTCTATTCCATATTTGGCTTAAGGAACTTTATCTGTGCTAATTTCAATCTCTGGTTTTATGCAGCACCCCAACTCACCTTTACCCTTAAGCAAGAATAAGTTGGTTTTCTAAATTTGAGACCCTGTTCTGTTCTGTAATTCAGTTCCTGTGTAGCCAAGTTTACATTCTGTGTATTACTGATATCTTATGATGTTTCTTTTTCTGTGTGACTTATTTCAGTTAGAATCATCATACCTGAATCCACTCATTGTGCTGCTAAGGGCCTGATGACACAGATTTCATTGCTGAGTGATATTGCTTTGTAAGTAAATACCACAATTTCTTTATCCATTTTTCACTTTCTGCGATGTTGAACTTGTACTGTAAACGAGGTTCTTGTAAACAGAGCCGTTCCAAACTTTGGGGTGGCTGTGTCTTTTTGATTTTAATTTCCCTAAGCTATAGGACCATAAGTGGAAGTGCCCTAGGTTCTGTTGCTTTGTTTTTTAGATGTTTCAGGAAACAGCATACACTTCTCCCAAGTGGTTTTTGGCAATTTACATCCCGCCCATCAGCATAACAAGGCTCCCAGTTCTCCATGGCCTGTCCTGCCTTTCTGGATTTTACACTTTTTTCAGATGGCCCTTTTGACCGGGGGGAAGTGAGACTTCATTGTAGTGCAGATTTCCTTTGCAAGCTTGCTTGGTTGGCCAAAAAGGGCGTATGCGTTTTTTCCTGAATATATTCAGGAAAAAACGCATACGCCCTTTTTGGCCAAGTGCATCATTGTGGACGTTCTGCCTCTTTTCCTATGCTTTCAATGCAATTCCAGTCTACCTCCTGAAATCGGTTTCCTGCAATTCTGCCCCGCTTTCAAGTCCTCTTGTCAGCCTTACTTCAGTCTATTTTTGGACGATAGCTGTCATTTATAACTCTGCAGGTTTGTGAATTACAGTGCCCCTGAGCTCCTTTCTTCAACTCGCTTTCCTGTGACCTGGCCGCAACTCCGCAGGATGGCTTCAGGCCCTAATCTGGTTCCGGCACGGCACGCTGAGCCTTTGGTTAATTCCTCTTCCTGGTGGGAAATGAGAGTTAAATTTGCCCGTCCAGACACCTCCAGCTAGCCTCTCATTGGTTCTCGCTATTCCTGTTCATCTTCCGCAGAAATTGCAAACTGGGCCAAACAGGAGGTTAAAGGGACTGACTCTCCAAGTGGGGAGAGTGTTAGTAAAGCGTCTGGAATGTTGCACCCGAGTACCAGGGTAGGAAAACTGAGACATATTTGAACACGTCTCCCGATCACATGGTTGATCATACTCTAGGTTCCACATGCATGTTTTAGCTGAAGGAAGAATACCTTAAACCTGGGTAGTTGAAACCCGTGGAATGGGTACCATGCAATATGACTTCAAAGGGTCTTCATTTGCTCACCGAACCTCTCCAATCCTATCACTGCTGCGTTTATGCCCCTGTACACATGCTTGATTCTCTTTCGGAGACATAGCAATCCATAGGTTTTAAGATACTTACTAGTCAGGTACATTCTTAGGCGTTTAATATGGGGTGTTGAGTCCATTTCGTTGAGCAAGGAGTAGCTCTTGTCTATTCCATATTTGGCTTAAGGAACTTTATCTGTGCTCATTTCAATCTCTGGTTTTATGCAGCACCCCAACTCACCTTTACCCTTAAGCAAGAATAAGTTGGTTTTCTAAATTTGAGACCCTGTTCTGTTCTGTAATTCAGTTCCTGTGTAGCCAAGTTTACATTCTGTGTATTACTGATATCTTATGATGTTTCTTTTTCTGTGTGACTTATTTCAGTTAGAATCATCATACCTGAATCCACTCACTGTGCTGCTAAGGGCCTGATGACACAGATTTCATTGCTGAGTGATATTGCTTTGTAAGTAAATACCACAACTTCTTTATCCATTTTTCACTTTCTGCGATGTTGAACTTGTACTGTAAACGAGGTTCTTGTAAACAGAGGCGTCCCAAACTTTGGGGTGGCTGTGTCTTTTTGATTTTAATTTCCCTAAGCTATAGGACCATAAGTGGCAGTGCCCTAGGCTCTGTTGCTTTGTTTTTTAGATGTTTCAGGAAACACCATACACTTCTCCCGAGTGGTTGTTGGCAATTTACATCCCGCCCATCAGCATAACAAGGCTCCCAGTTCTCCATGGCCTGTCCTGCCTTTCTGGATTTTACACTTTTTTCAGATGGCCCTTTTGACCGGCGGGAAGTGAGACTTCATTGTAGTGCAGATTTCCTTTGCAAGCTTGCTTGGTTGGCCAAAAAGGGCGTATGCGTTTTTTCCTGAATATATTCAGGAAAAAACGCATACGCCCTTTTTGGCCAAGTGCATCATTGTGGACGTTCTGCCTCTTTTCCTATGCTTTCAATGCAATTCCAGTCTACCTCCTGAAATCGGTTTCCTGCACTTCTGCCCCGCTTTCAGGTCCTCTTGGCAGCCTTACTTCAGTCAATTTTTGGACGATAGCTGTCATTTATAACTCTGCAGGTTTGTGAATTACAGTGCCCCTGAGCTCCTTTCTTCAACTCGCTTTCTTGTGAGCTGGCCGCAACACCGCAGGATGGCTTCAGGCCCTAATCTGGTTCCGGCCCGGCATGCTGAGCCTTTGGTTAATTCCTCTTCCTGGTGGGAAATGAGAGTTAAATTTGCCCGTCCAGACACCTCCAGCTAGCCTCTCATTGGTTCTCGCTATTCCTGTTCATCTTCCGCAGAAATTGCAAACTGGGCCAAACAGGAGGTTAAAGGGACTGACTCTCCAAGTGGGGATAGTGTTAGTAAAGCGTCTGGAATGTTGCACCCGAGTACCAGGGGAGGAAAACTGAGACATATTTGAACACGTCTCCCGATCACATGGTTGATCATACTCTAGGTTCCACATGCATATTTTAGCTGAAGGAAGAATACCTTAAACCTGGGTAGTTGAAACCCGTGGAATGGGTACCATGCAATATGACTTCAAAGGGTCTTCATTTGCTCACCGAACCTCTCCAATCCTATCACTGCTGCGTTTATGCCCCTGTACACATGCTTGATTCTCTTTTGGAGACATAGCAATCCATAGATTTTAAGATACTTACTAGTCAGGTACATTCTTAGGCGTTTAATATGGGGTGTTGAGTCCATTTCGTTGAGCAAGGAGTAGCTCTTGTCTATTCCATATTTGGCTTAAGGAACTTTATCTGTGCTCATTTCAATCTCTGGTTTTATACAGCACCCCAACTCACCTTTACCCTTAAGCAAGAATAAGTTGGTTTTCTAAATTTGAGACCCTTTTCTGTTCTGTAATTCAGTTCCTGTGTAGCCAAGTTTACATTCTGTGTATTACTGATATCTTATGATGTTTCTTTTTCTGTGTGACTTATTTCAGTTAGAATCATCATACCTGAATCCACTCATTGTGCTTCTAAGGGCCTGATGACACAGATTTCATTGCTGAGTGATATTGCTTTGTAAGTAAATACCACAACTTCTTTATCCATTTTTCACTTTCTGCGATGTTGAACTTGTACTGTAAACGAGGTTCTTGTAAACAGAGCCGTTCCAAACTTTGGGGTGGCTGTGTCTTTTTGATTTTAATTTCCCTAAGCTATAGGACCATAAGTGGAAGTGCCCTAGGTTCTGTTGCTTTGTTTTTTAGATGTTTCAGGAAACACCATACACTTCTCCCGAGTGGTTGTTGGCAATTTACATCCCGCCCATCAGCATAACAAGGCTCCCAGTTCTCCATGGCCTGTCCTGCCTTTCTGGATTTTACACTTTTTTCAGATGGCCCTTTTGACCGGGGGGAAGTGAGACTTCATTGTAGTGCAGATTTCCTTTGCAAGCTTGCTTGGTTGGCCAAAAAGGGCGTATGCGTTTTTTCCTGAATATATTCAGGAAAAAACGCATACGCCCTTTTTGGCCAAGTGCATCATTGTGGACGTTCTGCCTCTTCTCCTATGCTTTCAGTGCAATTCCAGTCTACCTCCTGAAATCGGTTTCCTGCAATTCTGCCCCGCTTTCAAGTCCTCTTGGCAGCCTTACTTCAGTCTATTTTTGGACGATAGCTGTCATTTATAACTCTGCAGGTTTGTGAATTACAGTGCCCCTGAGCTCCTTTCTTCAACTTGCTTTCTTGTGACCTGGCCGCAACACCGCAGGATGGCTTCAGGCCCTAATCTGGTTCCGGCACGGCACGCTGAGCCTTTGGTTATTTCCTCCTCCTGGTGGGAAATGAGAGTTAAATTTGCCCGTCCAGACACCTCCAGCTAGCCTCTCATTGGTTCTCGCTATTCCTGTTCATCTTCCGCAGAAATTGCAAACTGTGCCAAACAGGAGGTTAAAGGCGCTGACTCTCCAAGTGGGGAGAGTGTTAGTAAAGCGTCTGGAATGTTGCACCCGAGTACCAGGGGAGGAAAACTGAGACATATTTGAACACGTCTCCCGATCACATGGTTGATCATACTCTGGGTTCCACCTGCATGTTTTTGCTGAAGGAAGAATACCTAAAACCTGGGTAGTTGAAACCCGTGTAATGGGTACCATGCAATATGACTTCAAAGGGTCTTCATTTGCTCACCGAACCTCTCCAATCCTATCACTGCTGCGTTTATGCCCCTGTACACATGCTTGATTCTCTTTCAGAGACATAGCAATCCATAGGTTTTAAGATACTTACTAGTCAGGTACATTCTTAGGCGTTTAATATGCGGTGTTGAGTCCATTTCGTTGAGCAAGGAGTAGCTCTTGTCTATTCCATATTTGGCTTAAGGAACTTTATCTGTGCTCATTTCAATCTCTGGTTTTATGCAGCACCCCAACTCACCTTTCCCCTTAAGCAAGCATAAGTTGGTTTTCTACATTTGAGAACCTGTTCTGTTTTGGAATTCAGTTCCTGTGTAGCCAAGTTTACATTCCGTGTATTAGTGATATCTTATGATGTTTCTTTTTCTGTGTGACTTATTTCAGTTAGAATCATCGTACCTGACTCTACTCATTATGCTGCTACGGGCCTGATGACATAGATTTCATTGCTGAGTGATACTGCATTGTACGTAAGTACCACAACTTCTTTATCCATTTTTCACTTTCTGCGATGTTGAACTTGTACTGTAAACGAGGTTCTTGTAAACAGAGCCGTTCCAAACTTTGGGGTGGCTGTGTCTTTTTGATTTTAATTTCCCTAAGCTATAGGACCATAAGTGGAAGTGCACTAGGCTCTGTTGCTTTGTTTTTTAGATGTTTCAGGAAACACCATACACTTCTCCCAAGTGTCTGTTGGCAATTTACATCCCGCCCATCAGCATAACAAGGCTCCCAGTTCTCAATGGCCTGTTGCCTTTCTGGATTTTACACTTTTTTCAGATGGCCCTTTTGACCGGGGGGAAGTGAGACTTCATTGTAGTGCAGATTTCCTTTGCAAGCTTGCTTGGTTGGCCAAAAAGGGCGTATGCATTTTTTCCTGAATATATTCAGGAAAAAATGCATACGCCCTTTTTGGCCAAGTGCATCATTGTGGACGTTCTGCCTCTTTTCCTATGCTTTCAATGCAATTCCAGTCTACCTCCTGAAATCGGTTTCCTGCAATTCTGCCCCGCTTTCAGGTCCTCTTGGCAGCCTTACTTCAGTCTATTTTTGGACGATAGCTGTCATTTATAACTCTGCAGGTTTGTGAATTACAGTGCCCCTGAGCTCCTTTCTTCAACTCGCTTTCTTGTGACCTGGCCGCAACACCGCAGGATGGCTTCAGGCCCTAATCTGGTTCCGGCACGGCACGCTGAGCCTTTGGTTAATTCCTCTTCCTGGTGGGAAATGAGAGTTAAATTTGCCCGTCCAGACACCTCCAGCTAGTCTCTCATTGGTTCTCGCTATTGCTGTTCATCTTCCGCAGAAATTGCAAACTGGGCCAAACAGGAGGTTAAAGGGACTGACTCTCCAAGTGGGGAGAGTGTTAGTAAAGCGTCTGGAATGTTGCACCCGAGTACCAGGGTACGAAAACTGAGACATATTTGAACACGTCTCCCGATCACATGGTTGATCATACTCTGGGTTCCACATGCATGTTTTAGCTGAAGGAAGAATACCTAAAACCTGGGTAGTTGAAACCCGTGGAATGGGTACCATGCAATATGACTTCAAAGGGTCTTCATTTGCTCACCGAACCTCTCCAATCCTATCACTGCTGCGTTTATGCCCCTGTACACATGCTTGATTCTCTTTCGGAGACATAGCAATCTATAGGTTTTAAGATACTTACTAGTCAGGTACATTCTTAGGCGTTTAATATGCGATGTTGAGTCCATTTCGTTGAGCAAGTAGTAGCTCTTGTCTATTCCATATTTGGCTTAAGGAACTTTATCTGTGCTCATTGCAATCTCTGGTTTTATGCAGCACCCCAACTCACCTTTACCCTTAAGCAAGCATAAGTTGGTTTTCTAAATTTGAGACCCTGTTCTGTTCTGTAATTCAGTTCCTGTGTAGCCAAGTTTACATTCCGTGTATTACTGATATCTTATGATGTTTCTTTTTCTGTGTGACTTATTTCAGTTAGAATCATCATACCTGAATCCACTCATTGTGCTGCTAAGGGCCTGATGACACAGATTTCATTGCTGAGTGATATTGATTTGTAAGTAAATACCACAACTTCTTTATCCATTTTTCACTTTCTGCGATGTTGAACTTGTACTGTAAACGAGGTTCTTGTAAACAGAGCCGTTCAAAACCTTGGGGTGGCTGTGTCTTTTTGATTGTAATTTCCCTAAGCTATAGGACCATAAGTGGAAGTGCCCTAGGTTCTGTTGCTTTGTTTTTTAGATGTTTCAGGAAACACCATACACTTCTCCCGAGTGGTTGTTGACAATTTACATCCCGCCCATCAGCATAACAAGGCTCCCAGTTCTCCATGGCCTGTCCTGCCTTTCTGGATTTTACACTTTTTTCAGATGGCCCTTTTGACCGGGGGGAAGTGAGACTTCATTGTAGTGCAGATTTCCTTTGCAAGCTTGCTTGGTTGGCCAAAAAGGGCGTATGCGTTTTTTCCTGAATATATTCAGGAAAAAACGCATATGCCCTTTTTGGCCAAGTGCATCATTGTGGACGTTCTGCCTCTTTTCCTATGCTTTCAATGCAATTCCAGTCTACCTCCTGAAATCGGTTTCCTGCAATTCTGCCCCGCTTTCAAGTCCTCTTGGCAGCCTTACTTCAGTCTATTTTTGGACGATAGCTGTCATTTATAACTCTGCAGGTTTGTGAATTACAGTGCCCCTGAGCTCCTTTCTTCAACTCGCTTTCTTGTGACCTGGCCGCAACACCGCAGGATGGCTTCAGGCCCTAATCTGGTTCCAGTACGGCACGCTGAGCCTTTGGTTATTTCCTCTTCCTGGTGGGAAATGAGAGTTAAATTTGTCCGTCCAGACACCTCCAGCTAGCCTCTCATTGGTTCTCGCTATTCCTGTTCATCTTCCGCAGAAATTGCAAACTGTGCCAAACAGGAGGTTAAAGGCGCTGACTCTCCAAGTGGGGAGAGTGTTAGTAAAGCGTCTGGAATGTTGCACCCGAGTACCAGGGGAGGAAAACTGAGACATATTTGAACACGTCTCCCGATCACATGGTTGATCATACTCTGGGTTCCACATGCATGTTTTAGCTGAAGGAAGAATATCTAAAACCTGGGTAGTTGAAACCCGTGGAATGGGTACCATGCAATATGACTTCAAAGAGTCTTCATTTGCTCACCGAACCTCTCCAATCCTATCACTGCTGCGTTTATGCCCCTGTACACATGCTTGATTCTCTTTCGGAGACATAGCAATCCATAGGTTTTAAGATACTTACTAGTCAGGTACATTCTTAGGCGTTAAATATGCGGTGTTGAGTCCATTTCGTTGAGCAAGGAGTACCTCTTGTCTATTCCATATTTGGCTTAAGGAACTTTATCTGTGCTCATTTCAATCTCTGGTTTTATGCAGCAACCCAACTCACCTTTCCCCTTAAGCAAGCATAAGTTGGTTTTCTAAATTTGAGAACCTGTTCTGTTTTGGAATTCAGTTCCTGTGTAGCCAAGTTTACATTCCGTGTATTAGTGATATCTTATGATATTTCTTTTTCTGTGTGACTTATTTCAGTTAGAATCATCGTACCTGAATCTACTCATTATGCTGCTATGGGCCTGATGACATAGATTTCATTGCTGAGTGATACTGCATTGTACGTAAGTACTACAAGTTCTTTATCCATTTTTCACTTTCTGCGATGTTGAACTTGTACTGTAAACGAGGTTCTTGTAAACAGAGCCGTTCCAAACTGTGGGGTGGCTGTGTCTTTTTGATTTATTTTCCCTAAGCTATAGGACCATAAGTGGAAGTGCCCTAGGCTCTGTTGCTTTGTTTTTTAGATGTTTCAGGAAACACCATACACTTCTCCCAAGTGTCTGTTGGCAATTTACATCCCGCCCATCAGCATAACAAGGCTCCCAGTTCTCAATGGCCTGTTGCCTTTCTGGATTTTACACTTTTTTCAGATGGTCCTTTTGACCGGGGGGAAGTGAGACTTCATTGTAGTGCAGATTTCCTTTGCAAGCTTGCTTGGTTGGCCAAAAAGGGCGTATGCGTTGTTTCCTGAATATATTCAGGAAAAAACGCATACGCCCTTTTTGGCCAAGTGCATCATTGTGGACGTTCTGCCTCTTTTCCTATGCTTTCAATGCAATTCCAGTCTACCTCCTGAAATCGGTTTCCTGCAATTCTGCCCCGCTTTCAAGTCCTCTTGGCAGCCTTACTTCAGTCTATTTTTGGACGATAGCTGTCATTTATAACTCTGCAGGTTTGTGAATTACAGTGACCCTGAGCTCCTTTCTTCAACTCGCTTTCTTGTGAGATGGCCGCAACACCGCAGGATGGCTTCAGGCCCTAATCTGGTTCCGGCACGGCACGCTGAGCCTTTGGTTAATTCCTCTTCCTGGTGGGAAATGAGAGTTAAATTTGCCCGTCCAGACACCTCCAGCTAGTCTCTCATTGGTTCTCGCTATTGCTGTTCATCTTCCGCAGAAATTGCAAACTGGGCCAAACAGGAGGTTAAAGGGACTGACTCTCCAAGTGGGGAGAGTGTTAGTAAAGCGTCTGGAATGTTGCACCCGAGTACCAGGGTACGAAAACTGAGACATATTTGAACACGTCTCCCGATCACATGGTTGATCATACTCTGGGTTCCACATGCATGTTTTAGCTGAAGGAAGAATACCTAAAACCTGGGTAGTTGAAACCCGTGGAATGGGTACCATGCAATATGACTTCAAAGGGTCTTCATTTGCTCACCGAACCTCTCCAATCCTATCACTGCTGCGTTTATGCCCCTGTACACATGCTTGATTCTCTTTCGGAGACATAGCAATCTATAGGTTTTAAGATACTTACTAGTCAGGTACATTCTTAGGCGTTTAATATGCGATGTTGAGTCCATTTCGTTGAGCAAGTAGTAGCTCTTGTCTATTCCATATTTGGCTTAAGGAACTTTATCTGTGCTCATTGCAATCTCTGGTTTTATGCAGCACCCCAACTCACCTTTACCCTTAAGCAAGCATAAGTTGGTTTTCTAAATTTGAGACCCTGTTCTGTTCTGTAATTCAGTTCCTGTGTAGCCAAGTTTACATTCCGTGTATTACTGATATCTTATGATGTTTCTTTTTCTGTGTGACTTATTTCAGTTAGAATCATCATACCTGAATCCACTCATTGTGCTGCTAAGGGCCTGATGACACAGATTTCATTGCTGAGTGATATTGATTTGTAAGTAAATACCACAACTTCTTTATCCATTTTTCACTTTCTGCGATGTTGAACTTGTACTGTAAACGAGGTTCTTGTAAACAGAGCCGTTCAAAACCTTGGGGTGGCTGTGTCTTTTTGATTGTAATTTCCCTAAGCTATAGGACCATAAGTGGAAGTGCCCTAGGTTCTGTTGCTTTGTTTTTTAGATGTTTCAGGAAACACCATACACTTCTCCCGAGTGGTTGTTGACAATTTACATCCCGCCCATCAGCATAACAAGGCTCCCAGTTCTCCATGGCCTGTCCTGCCTTTCTGGATTTTACACTTTTTTCAGATGGCCCTTTTGACCGGGGGGAAGTGAGACTTCATTGTAGTGCAGATTTCCTTTGCAAGCTTGCTTGGTTGGCCAAAAAGGGCGTATGCGTTTTTTCCTGAATATATTCAGGAAAAAACGCATATGCCCTTTTTGGCCAAGTGCATCATTGTGGACGTTCTGCCTCTTTTCCTATGCTTTCAATGCAATTCCAGTCTACCTCCTGAAATCGGTTTCCTGCAATTCTGCCCCGCTTTCAAGTCCTCTTGGCAGCCTTACTTCAGTCTATTTTTGGACGATAGCTGTCATTTATAACTCTGCAGGTTTGTGAATTACAGTGCCCCTGAGCTCCTTTCTTCAACTCGCTTTCTTGTGACCTGGCCGCAACACCGCAGGATGGCTTCAGGCCCTAATCTGGTTCCAGTACGGCACGCTGAGCCTTTGGTTATTTCCTCTTCCTGGTGGGAAATGAGAGTTAAATTTGCCCGTCCAGACACCTCCAGCTAGCCTCTCATTGGTTCTCGCTATTCCTGTTCATCTTCCGCAGAAATTGCAAACTGTGCCAAACAGGAGGTTAAAGGTGCTGACTCTCCAAGTGGGGAGAGTGTTAGTAAAGCGTCTGGAATGTTGCACCCGAGTACCAGGGGAGGAAAACTGAGACATATTTGAACACGTCTCCCGATCACATGGTTGATCATACTCTGGGTTCCACATGCATGTTTTAGCTGAAGGAAGAATATCTAAAACCTGGGTAGTTGAAACCCGTGGAATGGGTACCATGCAATATGACTTCAAAGAGTCTTCATTTGCTCACCGAACCTCTCCAATCCTATCACTGCTGCGTTTATGCCCCTGTACACATGCTTGATTCTCTTTCGGAGACATAGCAATCCATAGGTTTTAAGATACTTACTAGTCAGGTACATTCTTAGGCGTTAAATATGCGGTGTTGAGTCCATTTCGTTGAGCAAGGAGTACCTCTTGTCTATTCCATATTTGGCTTAAGGAACTTTATCTGTGCTCATTTCAATCTCTGGTTTTATGCAGCAACCCAACTCACCTTTCCCCTTAAGCAAGCATAAGTTGGTTTTCTAAATTTGAGAACCTGTTCTGTTTTGGAATTCAGTTCCTGTGTAGCCAAGTTTACATTCCGTGTATTAGTGATATCTTATGATATTTCTTTTTCTGTGTGACTTATTTCAGTTAGAATCATCGTACCTGAATCTACTCATTATGCTGCTATGGGCCTGATGACATAGATTTCATTGCTGAGTGATACTGCATTGTACGTAAGTACTACAAGTTCTTTATCCATTTTTCACTTTCTGCGATGTTGAACTTGTACTGTAAACGAGGTTCTTGTAAACAGAGCCGTTCCAAACTGTGGGGTGGCTGTGTCTTTTTGATTTATTTTCCCTAAGCTATAGGACCATAAGTGGAAGTGCCCTAGGCTCTGTTGCTTTGTTTTTTAGATGTTTCAGGAAACACCATACACTTCTCCCAAGTGTCTGTTGGCAATTTACATCCCGCCCATCAGCATAACAAGGCTCCCAGTTCTCAATGGCCTGTTGCCTTTCTGGATTTTACACTTTTTTCAGATGGTCCTTTTGACCGGGGGGAAGTGAGACTTCATTGTAGTGCAGATTTCCTTTGCAAGCTTGCTTGGTTGGCCAAAAAGGGCGTATGCGTTGTTTCCTGAATATATTCAGGAAAAAACGCATACGCCCTTTTTGGCCAAGTGCATCATTGTGGACGTTCTGCCTCTTTTCCTATGCTTTCAATGCAATTCCAGTCTACCTCCTGAAATCGGTTTCCTGCAATTCTGCCCCGCTTTCAAGTCCTCTTGGCAGCCTTACTTCAGTCTATTTTTGGACGATAGCTGTCATTTATAACTCTGCAGGTTTGTGAATTACAGTGCCCCTGAGCTCCTTTCTTCAACTCGCTTTCTTGTGAGATGGCCGCAACACCGCAGGATGGCTTCAGGCCCTAATCTGGTTCCGGCACGGCACGCTGAGCCTTTGGTTAATTCCTCTTCCTGGTGGGAAATGAGAGTTAAATTTGCCCGTCCAGACACCTCCAGCTAGTCTCTCATTGGTTCTCGCTATTCCTGTTCATCTTCCGCAGAAATTGCAAACTGGGCCAAACAGGAGGTTAAAGGCGCTGACTCTCCAAGTGGGGAGAGTGTTAGTAAAGCGTCTGGAATGTTGCACCCGAGTACCAGGGTACGAAAACTGAGACATATTTGAACACGTCTCCCGATCACATGGTTGATCATACTCTAGGTTCCACATGCATGTTTTAGCTGAAGGAAGAATACCTTAAACCTGGAGAGTTGAGACCCGTGTAATGGGTACCATGCAATATGACTTCAAAGGGTCTTCATTTGCTCACCGAACCTCTCCAATCCTATCACTGCTGCGTTTATGCCCCTGTACACATGCTTGATTCTCTTTTGGAGACATAGCAATCCATAGGTTTTACGATACTTACTAGTCAGGTACATTCTTAGGCGTTTAATATGCGGTGTTGAGTCCATTTCGTTGAGCAAGGAGTAGCTCTTGTCTATTCCATATTTGACTTAAGGAACTTTATCTGTGCTCATTTCAATCTCTGGTTTTATGCAGCACCCCAACTCACCTTTACCCTTAAGCAAGCATAAGTTGGTTTTCTAAATTTGAGACCCTGTTCTGTTCTGTAATTCAGTTCCTGTGTAGCCAAGTTTACATTCCGTGTATTAGTGATATCTTATGATGTTTCTTTTTCTGTGTGACTTATTTCAGTTAGAATCATCATACCTGAATCCACTCATTGTGATGCTAAGGGCCTGTGACATAGATTTCATTGCTGAGTGATATTGCTTCGTAAGTAAATACCACAAATTCTTTATCCATTTTCCACTTTCTGCGATTTTGAAATTGTACTGTAAACGAGGTTCTTGTAAACAGAGGTGTCCCAAACTTTGGGGTGGCTGTGTCTTTTTGATTTTAATTTCCCTAAGCTATAGGACCATAAGTGGCAGTGCCTTAGGCTCTGTTGCTTTGTTTTTTCCATGTTTCAGGAAACACCATACACTTCTCCCGAGTGGTTGTTGGCAATTTACATCCCGCCCATCAGCATAACAAGGCTCCCAGTTCTCCATGACCTGTCCTGCCTTTCTGGATTTTACACTTTTTTCAGATGGCCCTTTTGACCGGGGGGAAGTGAGACTTCATTGTAGTGCAGATTTCCTTTGCAAGTTTGCTTGGTTGGCCAAAAAGGGCATATGCGTTTTTTCCTGAATATATTCAGGAAAAAACGCATACGCCCTTTTTGGCCAAGTGCATCATTGTGGACGTTCTGCCTCTTTTCCTATGCTTTCAATGCAATTCCAGTCTACCTCCTGAAATCGGTTTCCTGCAATTCTGCCCCGCTTTCAAGTCCTCTTGGCAGCCTTACTTCAGTCTATCTTTGGACGATAGCTGTCATTTATAACTCTGCAGGTTTGTGAATTACAGTGCCCCTGAGCTCCTTTCTTCAACTCGCTTTCTTTTGAGCTGGTCGCAACACCGCAGGATGGCTTCAGGCCCTAATCTGGTTCCGGTACGGCACGCTGAGCCTTTGGTTATTTCCTCTTCCTGGTGGGAAATGAGAGTTAAATTTGCCCGTCCAGACACCTCCAGCTAGCCTCTCATTGGTTCTCGCTATTCCTGTTCATCTTCTGCAGAAATTGCAAACTGGGCCAAACAGGAGGTTAAAGGCGCTGACTCTCCAAGTCGGGAGAGTGTTAGTAAAGCGTCTGGAGTGTTGCACCCGAGTACCAGGGGAGGAAAACTGAGACATATTTGAACACGTCTCCCGTTCACATGGTTGATCATACTTGGGTTCCACATGCATGTTTTAGCTGAAGGAAGAATACCTTAAACCTGGAGAGTTAAGACCCGTGTAATGGGTACCATGCAATATGACTTCAAAGGGTCTTCATTTGCTCACCGAACCTCTCCAATCCTATCACTGCTGCGTTTATGCCCCTGTGCACATGCTTGATTCTCTTTCGGAGACATAGCAATCCATAGGTTTTAAGATACTTACTAGTCAGGTACATTCTTAGGCATTTAATATGCGGTGTTGAGTCCATTTCGTTGAGCAAGGAGTAGCTCTTGTCTATTCCATATTTGACTTAAGGAACTTTATCTGTGCTCATTTCAATCTCTGGTTTTATGCAGCACCCCAACTCACCTTTACCCTTAAGCAAGCATAAGTTGGTTTTCTAAATTTGAGACCCTGTTCTGTTCTGTAATTCAGTTCCTGTGTAGCCAAGTTTACATTCCGTGTATTACTGATATCTTATGATGTTTCTTTTTCTGTGTGACTTACTTCAGTTAGAATCATCATACCTGACTCCACTCATTGTGCTGCTAAGGGCCTGATGACACAGATTTCATTGCTGAGTGATATTGCTTTGTAAGTAAATACCACAACTTCTTTATCCATTTTTCACTTTCTGCGATGTTGAACTTGTACTGTAAATGAGGTTCTTGTAAACAGAGCCGTTCCAAACTTTGGGGTGGCTGTGTCTTTTTGATTTTAATTTCTCTAAGCTATAGGACCATAAGTGGAAGTGCCCTAGGTTCTGTTGCTTTGTTTTTTAGATGTTTCAGGAAACACCATACACTTCTCCCGAGTGGTTGTTGGCAATTTACATCCCGCCCATCAGCATAACAAGGCTCCCAGTTCTCCATGGCCTGTCCTGCCTTTCTGGATTTTACACTTTTTTCAGATGGCCCTTTTGACCGGGGGGAAGTGAGACTTCATTGTAGTGCAGATTTCCTTTGCAAGCTTGCTTGGTTGGCCAAAAAGGGCGTATGCGTTTTTTCCTGAATATATTCAGGAAAAAACGCATACGCCCTTTTTGGCCAAGTGCATCATTGTGGACGTTCTGCCTCTTTTCCTATGCTTTCAATGCAATTCCAGTCTACCTCCTGAAATCGGTTTCCTGCAATTCTGCCCCGCTTTCAAGTCCTCTTGGCAGCCTTACTTCAGTCTATTTTTGGACGATAGCTGTCATTTATAACTCTGCAGGTTTGTGAATTACAGTGCCCCTGAGCTCCTTTCTTCAACTCGTTTTCTTGTGAGCTGGCCGCAACACCGCAGGATGGCTTCAGGCCCTAATCTTGTTCCGGCCCGGCATGCTGAGCCTTTGGTTAATTCCTCTTCCTGGTGGGAAATGAGAGTTAAATTTGCCCGTCCAGACACCTCCAGCTAGCCTCTCATTGGTTCTCGCTATTCCTGTTCATCTTCCGCAGAAATTGCAAACTGGGCCAAACAGGTGGTTAAAGGGACTGACTCTCCAAGTCGGGCGAGTGTTAGTAAAGCGTCTGGAATGTTGCACCCGAGTACCAGGGGAGGAAAACTGAGACATATTTGAACACGTCTCCCGTTCACATGGTTGATCATACTCTGGGTTCCACATGCATGTTTTAGCTGAAGGAAGAATACCTTAAACCTGGAGAGTTGAGACCCGTGTAATGGGTACCATGCAATATGACTTCAAAGGGTCTTCATTTGCTCACCGAACCTCTCCAATCCTATCACTGCTGCGTTTATGCCCCTGTACACACGCTTGATTCTCTTTTGGAGACATAGCAATCCATAGGTTTTAAGATACTTACTAGTCAGGTACATTCTTCGGCGTTTAATATGGGGTTTTGAGTCCATTTCGTTGAGCAAGGAGTAGCTCTTGTCTATTCCATATTTGGCTTAAGGAACTTTATCTGTGCTCATTTCAATCTCTGGTTTTATGCAGCACCCCAACTCACCTTTCCCCTTAAGCAAGCAGAAGTTGGTTTTCTAAATTTGAGACCCTGTTCTGTTCTGTAATTCAGTTCCTGTGTAGCCAAGTTTACATTCCGTGTATTACTGATATCTTATGATGTTTCTTTTTCTGTGTGACTTATTTCAGTTAGAATTATCATACCTGAATCCACTCATTGTGCTGCTAAGGGCCTGATGACACAGATTTCATTGCTGAGTGATATTGCTTTGTAAGTAAATACCACAACTTCTTTATCCATTTTTCACTTTCTGTGATATTGAACTTGTACGGTAAACGAGGTTCTTGTAAACGGAGGCGTTCCAAACTTTGGGGTGGCTGTGTCTTTTTGATTTTAATGTCCCTAAGCTATAGGACCATAAGTGGAAGTGCCCTAGGCTCTGTTGCTTTGTTTTTTAGATGTTTCAGGAAACACCATACACTTCTCCCTAGAGTCTGTTGGCAATTTACATCCCGCCCATCAGCATAACAAGGCTCCCAGTTCTCCACGGCCTGTCCTGCCTTTCTGGATTTTACACTTTTTTCAGATGGCCCTTTTGACCGGGGGGAAGTGAGACTTCATTGTAGTGCAGATTTCCTTTGCAAGCTTGCTTGGTTGGCCAAAAAGGGCGTATGCGTTTTTTCCTGAATATATTCAGGAAAAAACGCATACGCCCTTTTTGGCCAAGTGCATCATTGTGGACGTTCTGCCTCTTTTCCTATGCTTTCAATGCAATTCCAGTCTACCTCCTGAAATCGGTTTCCTGCAATTCTGCCCCGCTTTCAAGTCCTCTTGGCAGCCTTACTTCAGTCTATTTTTGGACGATTGCTGTCATTTATAACTCTGCAGGTTTGTGAATTACAGTGCCCCTGAGCTCCTTTCTTCAACTCGCTTTCTTGTGAGCTGGCCGCAACACCGCAGGATGGCTTCAGGCCCTAATCTGGTTCCGGCACGGCACGCTGAGCCTTTGGTTAATTCCTCTTCCTGGTGGGAAATGAGAGTTAAATTTGCCCGTCCAGACACCTCCAGCTAGTCTCTCATTGGTTCTCGCTATTCCTGTTCATCTTCCGCAGAAATTGCAAACTGGGCCAAACAGGAGGTTAAAGGTGCTGACTCTCCAAGTGGGGAGAGTGTTAGTAAAGCATCTGGAATGTTGCACCCGAGTACCAGGGTACGAAAACTGAGACATATTTGAACACGTCTCCCGATCACATGGTTGATCATACTCTGGGTTCCACATGCATGTTTTAGCTGAAGGAAGAATACCTAAAACCTGGGTAGTTGAAACCCGTGGAATGGGTACCATGCAATATGACTTCAAAGGGTCTTCATTTGCTCACAGAACCTCTCCAATCCTATCACTGCTGCGTTTATGCCCCTGTACACATGCTTGATTCTCTTTCGGAGACATAGCAATCCGTAGGTTTTAAGATACTTACTAGTCAGGTACATTCTTAGGCGTTTAATATGCGGTGTTGAGTCCATTTCGTTGAGCAAGGAGTAGCTCTTGTCTATTCCATATTTGACTTAAGGAACTTTATCTGTGCTCATTTCAATCTCTGGTTTTATGCAGCACCCCAACTCACCTTTACCCTTAAGCAAGCATAAGTTGGTTTTCTAAATTTGAGACCCTGTTCTGTTCTGTAATTCAGTTCCTGTGTAGCCAAGTTTACATTCCGTGTATTACTGATATCTTATGATGTTTCTTTTTCTGTGTGACTTACTTCAGTTAGAATCATCATACCTGAATCCACTCATTGTGCTGCTAAGGGCCTGATGACACAGATTTCATTGCTGAGTGATATTGCTTTGTAAGTAAATACCACAACTTCTTTCTCCATTTTTCACTTTCTGCGATGTTGAACTTGTACTGTAAACGAGGTTCTTGTAAACAGAGCCGTTCCAAACTTTGGGGTGGCTGTGTCTTTTTGATTTTAATTTCCCTAAGCTATAGGACCATAAGTGGAAGTGCCCTAGATTCTGTTGCTTTGTTTTTTAGATGTTTCAGGAAACACCATACACTTCTCCCGAGTGGTTGTTGGCAATTTACATCCCGCCCATCAGCATAACAAGTCTCCCAGTTCTTCATGGCCTGTCCTGCCTTTCTGGATTTTACACTTTCTTCAGATGGCCCTTTTGACCGGGGAGAAGTGAGACTTCATTGTAGTGCAGATTTCCTTTGCAAGCTTGCTTGGTTGGCCAAAAAGGGCGTATGCGTTTTTTCCTGAATATATTCAGGAAAAAACGCATACGCCCTTTTTGGCCAAGTGCATCATTGTGGACGTTCTGCCTCTTTTCCTATGCTTTCAATGCAATTCCAGTCTACCTCCTGAAATCGGTTTCCTGCAATTCTGCCCCGCTTTCAAGTCCTCTTGGCAGCCTTACTTCAGTCTATTTTTGGACAATAGCTGTCATTTATAACTCTGCAGGTTTGTGAATTACAGTGCCCCTGAGCTCCTTTCTTCAACTCGCTTTCTTGTGACCTGGCCGCAACACCGCAGGATGGCTTCAGGCCCTAATTTTGTTCCGGCCCGGCATGCTGAGCCTTTGATTAATTCCTCTTCCTGGTGGGAAATGAGAGTTAAATTTGCCCGTCCAGACACCTCCAGCTAGCCTCTCATTGGTTCTCGCTATTCCTGTTCATCTTCCGCAGAAATTGCAAACTGGGCCAAACAGGAGTTTAAAGGGACTGACTCTCCAAGTCGGGAGAGTGTTAGTAAAGCGTCTGGAATGTTGCACCCCAGTACCAGGGGAGGAAAACTGAGACATATTTGAACACGTCTCCCGTTCACATGGTTGATCATACTCTGGGTTCCACATGCATGTTTTAGCTGAAGGAAGAATACCTTAAACCTGGAGAGTTGAGACCCGTGTAATGGGTACCATGCAATATGACTTCAAAGGGTCTTCATTTGCTCACCGAACCTCTCCAATCCTATCACTGCTGCGTTTATGCCCCTGTACACACGCTTGATTCTCTTTTGGAGACATAGCAATCCATAGGTTTTAAGATACTTACTAGTCAGGTACATTCTTAGGCGTTTAATATGGGGTTTTGAGTCCATTTCGTTGAGCAAGGAGTAGCTCTTGTGTATTCCATATTTGGCTTAAGGAACTTTATCTGTGCTCATTTCAATCTCTGGTTTTATGCAGCACCCCAACTCACCTTTCCCCTTAAGCAAGCATAAGTTGGTTTTCTAAATTTGAGACCCTGTTCTGTTCTGTAATTCAGTTCCTGTGTAGCCAAGTTTACATTCCGTGTATTACTGATATCTTATGATGTTTCTTTTTCTGTGTGACTTATTTCAGTTAGAATCATCATACCTGAATCCACTCATTGTGCTGCTAAGGGCCTGATGACACAGATTTCATTCCTGAGTGATATTGCTTTGTAAGTAAATACCACAACTTCTTTATCCATTTTTCACTTTCTGCGATGTTGAACTTGTACTGTAAACGAGGTTCTTGTAAACAGAGGCGTCCCAAACATTGGGGTGGCTGTGTCTTTTTGATTTTAATTTCCCTAAGCTATAGGACCATAAGTGGAAGTGCCCTAGGTTCTGTTGCTTTGTTTTTTAGATGTTTCAGGAAACACCATACACTTCTCCCTAGTGTCTGTTGGCAATTTACATCCCGCCCATCAGCATAACAAGGCTCCCAGTTCTCCATGGCCTGTCCTGCCTTTCTGGATTTTACACTTTTTTCAGATGGACCTTTTGACCGGGGAGAAGTGAGACTTCATTGTAGTGCAGATGTCCTTTGCAAGTTTGCTTGGTTGGCCAAAAAGAGCGTATGCGTTTTTTCCTGAATATATTCAGGAAAAAACGCATACGCTCTTTTTGGCCAAGTGCATCATTGTGGACGTTCGGCCTCTTTTCCTATGCTTTCAATGCAATTCCAGTCTACCTCCTGAAATCGGTTTCCTGCAATTCTGTCCCACTTTCAAGTCCTCTTGGCAGCCTTACTTCAGTCTATTTTTGGACGATAGCTGTCATTTATAACTCTGCAGGTTTGTGAATTACAGTGCCCCTGAGCTCCTTTCTTCAACTCGCTTTCTTTTGAGCTGGCCGCAACACCGCAGGATGGCTTCAGGCCCTAATCTGGTTCCGGCACGGCACGCTGAGCCTTTGGTTAATTCCTCTTCCTGGTGGGAAATGAGAGTTAAATTTGCCCGTCCAGACACCTCCAGCTAGTCTCTCATTGGTTCTCGCTATTCCTGTTCATCTTCCGCACAAATTGCAAACTGGTCCAAACAGGAGGTTAAAGGTGCTGACTCTCCAAGTGGGGAGAGTGTTAGTAAAGCGTCTGGAATGTTGCACCCGAGTACCAGGGTACGAAAACTGAGACATATTTGAACACGTCTCCCGATCACATGGTTGATCATACTCTGGGTTCCACATGAATGTTTTAGCTGAAGGAAGAATACCTTAAACCTGGAGAGTTGAGACCCGTGTAATGGGTACCATGCAATATGACTTCAAAGGGTCTTCATTTGCTCACCGAACCTCTCCAATCCTATCACTGCTGCGTTTATGCCCCTGTACACACGCTTGATTCTCTTTTGGAGACATAGCAATCCATAGGTTTTAAGATACTTACTAGTCAGGTACATTCTTAGGCGTTTAATATGGGGTTTTGAGTCCATTTCGTTGAGCAAGGAGTAGCTCTTGTCTATTCCATATTTGACTTAAGGAACTTTATCTGTGCTCATTTCAATCTCTGGTTTTATGCAGCACCCCAACTCACCTTTCCCCTTAAGCAAGCATAAGTTGGTTTTCTAAATTTGAGACCCTGTTCTGTTTTGGAATGCAGTTCCTGTGTAGCCAAGTTTACATTCCGTGTATTAGTGATATCTTATGATGTTTCTTTTTCTGTGTGACTTATTTCAGTTAGAATCATCGTACCTGAATCCACTCATCATGCTGCTACGGGCCTGATGACATAGATTTCATTGCTGAGTGATACTGCATTGTACGTAAGTACCACAAGTTCTTTATCCATTTTTCACTTTCTGTGATATTGAACTTGTACGGTAAACGAGGTTTTTGTAAACGGAGGCGTCCCAAACTTTGGGGTGGCTGTGTCTTTTTGATTTTAATTTCCCTAAGCTATAGGACCATAAGTGGAAGTGCCCTAGGCTCTGTTGCTTTGTTTTTTAGATGTTTCAGGAAACACCATACACTTCTCCCTAGTGTCTGTTGGCAATTTACATCCCGCCCATCAGCATAACAAGGCTCCCAGTTCTCCATGGCCTGTCCTGCCTTTCTGGATTTTACACTTTTTTCAGATGGCCCTTTTGACCGGGGGGAAGTGAGACTTCATTGTAGTGCAGATTTCCTTTGCAAGCTTGCTTGGTTGGCCAAAAAGGGCGTATGCGTTTTTTCCTGAATATATTCAGGAAAAAACGCATACGCCCTTTTTGGCCAAGTGCATCATTGTGGACGTTCTGCCTCTTTTCCTATGCTTTCAATGCAATTCCAGTCTACCTCCTGAAATCGGTTTCCTGCAATTCTGCCCCGCTTTCAAGTCCTCTTGGCAGCCTTACTTCAGTCTATTTTTGGACGATTGCTGTCATTTATAACTCTGCAGGTTTGTGAATTACAGTGCCCCTGAGCTCCTTTCTTCAACTCGCTTTCTTGTGAGCTGGCCGCAACACCGCAGGATGGCTTCAGGCCCTAATCTGGTTCCGGCACGGCACGCTGAGCCTTTGGTTAATTCCTCTTCCTGGTGGGAAATGAGAGTTAAATTTGCCCGTCCAGACACCTCCAGCTAGTCTCTCATTGGTTCTCGCTATTCCTGTTCATCTTCTACAGAAATTGCAAACTGGGCCAAACAGGAGGTTAAAGGTGCTGACTCTCCAAGTGGGGAGAGTGTTAGTAAAGCGTCTGGAATGTTGCACCCGAGTACCAGGGTACGAAAACTGAGACATATTTGAACACGTCTCCCGATCACATGGTTGATCATACTCTGGGTTCCACATGCATGTTTTAGGTGAAGGAAGTATACCTAAAACCTGGGTAGTTGAAACCCGTGTAATGGGTACCATGCAATATGACTTCAAAGGGTCTTCATTTGCTCACAGAACCTCTCCAATCCTATCACTGCTGCGTTTATGCCCCTGTACACATGCTTGATTCTCTTTCGGAGACATAGCAATCCATAGGTTTTAAGATACTTACTAGTCAGGTACATTCTTAGGCGTTTAATATGCGGTGTTGAGTCCATTTCGTTGAGCAAGGAGTAGCTCTTGTCTATTCCATATTTGACTTAAGGAACTTTATCTGTGCTCATTTCAATCTCTGGTTTTATGCAGCACCCCAACTCACCTTTACCCTTAAGCAAGCATAAGTTGGTTTTCTAAATTTGAGACCCTGTTCTGTTCTGTAATTCAGTTCCTGTGTAGCCAAGTTTACATTCCGTGTATTACTGATATCTTATGATGTTTCTTTTTCTGTGTGACTTATTTCAGTTAGAATCATCATACCTGAATCCACTCATTGTGCTGCTAAGGGCCTGATGACATAGATTTCATTGCTGAGTGATATTGCTTTGTAAGTAAATACCACAAATTCTTTCTCCATTTTTCACTTTCTGCGATGTTGAACTTGTACTGTAAACGAGGTTCTTGTAAACAGAGCCGTTCCAAACTTTGGGGTGGCTGTGTCTTTTTGATTTTAATTTCCCTAAGCTATAGGACCATAAGTGGAAGTGCCCTAGGTTCTGTTGCTTTGTTTTTTAGATGTTTCAGGAAACACCATACACTTCTCCCGAGTGGTTGTTGGCAATTTACATCCCGCCCATCAGCATAACAAGGCTCCCAGTTCTCCATGGCCTGTCCTGCCTTTCTGGATTTTACACTTTTTTCAGATGGCCCTTTTGACCAGGGGGAAGTGAAACTTCATTGTAGTGCAGATTTCCTTTGCAAGCTTGCTTGGTTGGCCAAAAAGGGCGTATGCGTTTTTTCCTGAATATATTCAGGAAAAAACGCATACGCCCTTTTTGGCCAAGTGCATCATTGTGGACGTTCTGCCTCTTTTCCTATGCTTTCAATGCAATTCCAGTCTACCTCCTGAAATCGGTTTCCTGCAATTCTGCCCCGCTTTCAAGTCCTCTTGGCAGCCTTACTTCAGTCTATTTTTGGACGATAGCTGTCATTTATAACTCTGCAGGTTTGTGAATTACAGTGCCCCTGAGCTCCTTTCTTCAACTCGCTTTCTTGTGACCTGGCCGCAACACCACAGGATGGCTTCAGGCCCTAATCCTGTTCCGGCCCGGCATGCTGAGCCTTTGGTTAATTCCTCTTCCTGGTGGGAAATGAGAGTTAAATTTGCCCGTCCAGACACCTCCAGCTAGCCTCTCATTGGTTCTCGCTATTCCTGTTCATCTTCCGCAGAAATTGCAAACTGGGCCAAACAGGAGGTTAAAGGGACTGACTCTCCAAATCGGGAGAGTGTTAGTAAAGCGTCTGGAATGTTGCACCCGAGTACCAGGGGAGGAAAACTGAGACATATTTGAACACGTCTCCCGTTCACATGGTTGATCATACTCTGGGTTCCACATGCATGTTTTAGCTGAAGGAAGAATACCTTAAACCTGGAGAGTTGAGACCCGTGTAATGGGTAGCATGCAATATGACTTCAAAGGGTCTTCATTTGCTCACCGAACCTCTCCAATCCTATCACTGCTGCGTTTATGCCCCTGTACACACGCTTGATTCTCTTTTGGAGACATAGCAATCCATAGGTTTTAAGATACTTACTAGTCAGGTACATTCTTAGGCGTTTAATATGGGGTTTTGAGTCCATTTCGTTGAGCAAGGAGTAGCTCCTGTCTATTCCATATTTGGCTTAAGGAACTTTATCTGTGCTCATTTCAATCTCTGGTTTTATGCAGCACCCCAACTCACCTTTCCCCTTAAGCAAGCATAAGTTGTTTTTCTAAATTTGAGACCCTGTTCTGTTTTGGAATGCAGTTCCTGTGTAGCCAAGTTTACATTCCGTGTATTAGTGATATCTTATGATGTTTCCTTTTCTGTGTGACTTATTTCAGTTAGAATCATCGTACCTGAATCCACTCATTATGCTGCTACGGACCTGATGACATAGATTTCATTGCTGAGTGATACTGCATTGTACGTAAGTACCACAAGTTCTTTATCCATTTTTCACTTTCTGTGATATTGAACTTGTACGGTAAACGAGGTTCTTGTAAACGGAGGCGTCCCAAACTTTGGGGTGGCTGTGTCTTTTTGATTTTAATTTCCCTAAGCTATAGGACCATAAGTGGAAGTGCCCTAGGCTCTGTTGCTTTGTTTTTTAGATGTTTCAGGAAACACCATACACTTCTCCCTAGTGTCTGTTGGCAATTTACATCCCGCCCATCAGCATAACAAGGCTCCCAGTTCTCCATGGCCTGTCCTGCCTTTCTGGATTTTACACTTTTTTCAGATGGCCCTTTTGACCGGGGGGAAGTGAAACTTCATTGTAGTGCAGATTTCCTTTGCAAGCTTGCTTGGTTGGCCAAAAAGGGCGTATGCGTTTTTTCCTGAATATATTCAGGAAAAAACGCATACGCCCTTTTTGGCCAAGTGCATCATTGTGGACGTTCTGCCTCTTTTCCTATGCTTTCAATGCAATTCCAGTCTACCTCCTGAAATCGGTTTCCTGCAATTCTGCCCCGCTTTCAAGTCCTCTTGGCAGCCTTACTTCAGTCTATTTTTGGACGATTGCTGTCATTTATAACTCTGCAGGTTTGTGAATTACAGTGCCCCTGAGCTCCTTTCTTCAACTCGCTTTCTTGTGAGCTGGCCGCAACACCGCAGGATGGCTTCAGGCCCTAATCTGGTTCCGGCACGGCACGCTGAGCCTTTGGTTAATTCCTCTTCCTGGTGGGAAATGAGAGTTAAATTTGCCCGTCCAGACACCTCCAGCTAGTCTCTCATTGGTTCTCGCTATTCCTGTTCATCTTCCGCAGAAATTGGAAACTGGGCCAAACAGGAGGTTAAAGGTGCTGACTCTCCAAGTGGGGAGAGTGTTAGTAAAGCGTCTGGAATGTTGCACCCGAGTACCAGGGTACGAAAACTGAGACATATTTGAACACGTCTCCCGATCACATGGTTGATCATACTCTGGGTTCCACATGCATGTTTTAGGTGAAGGAAGAATACCTAAAACCTGGGTAGTTGAAACCCGTGGAATGGGTACCATGCAATATGACTTCAATGCGTCTTCATTTGCTCACAGAACCTCTCCAATCCTATCACTGCTGCGTTTATGCCCCTGTACACATGCTTGATTCTCTTTCGGAGACATAGCAATCCATAGGTTTTAAGATATTTACTAGTCAGGTACATTCTTAGGCGTTTAATACGGGGTGTTGAGTCCATTTCGTTGAGCAAGGAGTAGCTCTTGTCTATTCCATATTTGGCTTAAGGAACTTTATCTGTGCTCATTTCAATCTCTGGTTTTATGCAGCACCCCAACTCACCTTTACCCTTAAGCAAGCATAAGTTTGTTTTCTAAATTTGAGACCCTGTTCTGTTCTGTAATTCAGTTCCTGTGTAGCCAAGTTTACATTCCGTGTATTACTGATATCTTATGATGTTTCTTTTTCTGTGTGACTTATTTCAGTTAGAATCACCATACCCGAATCCACTCATTATGCTGCTACGGGCCTGATGACACAGATTTCATTGCTGCATGATATTGCTTTGTAAGTAAATACCACAACTTCTTTATCCATTTTTCACTTTCTGTGATATTGCACTTGTACGGTAAACGAGGTTCTTGTAAACAGAGGCGTCCCAAACTTTGGGGTGGCTGTGTCTTTTTGATTTTAATTTCCCTAAGCTATAGGACCATAAGTGGCAGTGCCCTAGGCTCTGTTGCTTTGTTTTTTAGATGTTTCAGGAAACACCATACACTTCTCCCGAGTGGTTGTTGGCAATTTACATCCCGCCCATCAGCATAACAAGGCTCCCAGTTCTCCATGGCCTGTCCTGCCTTTCTGGATTTTACACTTTTTTCAGATGGCTCTTTTGACCGGGGGGAAGTGAGACTTCATTGTAGTGCAGATTTCCTTTGCAAGCTTGCTTGGTTGGCCAAAAAGGGCATATGCGTTTTTTCCTGAATATATTCAGGAAAAAACGCATATGCCCTTTTTGGCCAAGTGCATCATTGTGGACGTTCTGCCTCTTTTCCTATGCTTTCAATGCAATTCCAGTCTACCTCCTGAAATCGGTTTCCTGCAATTCTGCCCCGCTTTCAAGTCTTCTTGGCAGCCTTACTTCAGTCTATTTTGGGACGATAGCTGTCATTTATAATTCTGCCGGTTTGTGAATTACAGTGCCCCTGAGCTCCTTTCTTCAACTCGCTTTCTTTTGAGCTGGCCGCAACACCGCAGGATGGCTTCAGGCCCTAATCTGGTTCCGGTACGGCACGCTGAGCCTTTGGTTATTTCCTCTTCCTGGTGGGAAGTGAGAGTTAAATTTGCCCGTCCAGACACCTCCAGCTAGCCTCTCATTGGTTCTCGCTATTCCTGTTCATCTTCCGCAGAAATTGCAAACTGGGCCAAACAGGAGGTTAAAGGCGCTGACTCTCCAAGTGGGGAGAGTGTTAGTAAAGCGTCTGGAATGTTGCACCCGAGTACCAGGGGAGGAAAACTGAGACATATTTGAACACGTCTCCCGATCACATGGTTGATCATACTCTGGGTTCCACATGCATGTTTTAGCTGAAGGAAGAATACCTAAAATCTGGGTAGTTGAACCCCGTGGAATGGGTACCATGCAATATGACTTCAAAGGGTCTTCATTTGCTCACTGAACCTCTCCAATCCTATCACTGCTGCGTTTATGCCCCTGTACACATGCTTGATTCTCTTTCGAAGACATAGCAATCCATAGGTTTTAAGATACTTACTAGTCAGGTACATTCTTAGGCGTTTAATATGCGGTGTTGAGTCCATTTCGTTGAGCAAGGAGTAGCTCTTGTCTATTCCATATTTGGCTTAAGGAACTTTATCTGTGCTCATTTCAATCTCTGGTTTTTTGCAGCACCCCAACTCACCTTTCCCCTTAAGCAAGCATAAGTTGGTTTTCTAAATTTGAGACCCTGTTCTGTTCTGTAATTCAGTTCCTGTGTAGCCAAGTTTACATTCCGTGTATTACTGATATCTTATGATGTTTCTTTTTCTGTGTGACTTATTTCAGTTAGAATCATCATACCTGAATCCACTCACTGTGCTGCTAAGGGCCTGATGACACAGATTTCATTGCTGAGTGATATTGCTTTGTAAGTAAATACCACAACTTTTTTATCCATTTTTCACTTTCTGCAATGTTGAACTTGTACTGTAAACGAGGTTCTTGTAAACAGAACCGTTCGAAACTTTGGGGTGGCTGTGTCTTTTTGATTTTAAATTCCCTAAGCTATAGGACCATAAGTGGAAGTGCCCTAGGCTCTGTTGCTTTGTTTTTTAGATGTTTTAGGAAACACCATACACTTCTCCCGAGTGTTTGTTGGCAATTTATATCCCGCCCTTCAGCATAACAAGGCTCCCAGTTCTCCATGGCCTGTCCTGCCTTTCTGGATTTTACACTTTTTTCAGATGGCCCTTTTGACCGGGGGGAAGTGAGACTTCATTGTAGTGCAGATTTCCTTTGCAAGCTTGCTTGGTTGGCCAAAAAGGGCGTATGCGTTTTTTCCTGAATATATTCAGGAAAAAACGCATACGCCCTTTTTGGCCAAGTGCATCATTGTGGACGTTCTGCCTCTTTTCCTATGCTTTCAGTGCAATTCCAGTCTACCTCCTGAAATCGGTTTCCTGCAATTCTGCCCCGCTTTCAAGTCCTCTTGGCAGCCTTACTTCAGTCTATTTTTGGACGATAGCTGTCATTTATAACTCTGCAGGTTTGTGAATTACAGTGCCCCTGAGCTCCTTTCTTCAACTCGCTTTCTTTTGAGCTGGCCGCAACACCGCAGGATGGCTTCAGGCCCTAATCTGGTTCCGGTACGGCACGCTGAGCCTTTGGTTATTTCCTCTCCCTGGTGGGAAATGAGAGTTAAATTTGCCCGTCCAGACACCTCCAGCTAGCCTCTCATTGGTTCTCGCTATTCCTGTTCATCTTCCGCAGAAATTGCAAACTGGGCCAAACAGGAGGTTAAAGGGACTGACTCTCCAAGTGGGGAGAGTGTTAGTAAAGCGTCTGGAATGTTGCACCTGAGTACCAGGGGAGGAAAACTGAGACATATTTGAACACGTCTCCCGATCACATGGTTGATCATACTCTGGGTTCCACATGCATGTTTTAGCTGAAGGAAGAATACCTAAAATCTGTGTAGTTGAAACCCGTGGAATGGGTACCATGCAATATGACTTCAAAGGTCTTCATTTGCTCACTGAACCTCTCCAATCCTATCACTGCTGCGTTTATGCCCCTGTACACATGCTTGATTCTCTTTCGGAGACATAGCAATCTATAGGTTTTAAGATACTTACTAGTCAGGTACATTCTTAGGCGTTTAATATGCGGTGTTGAGTCCACTTCGTTGAGCAAGGAGTAGCTCTTGTCTATTCCATATTTGGCTTAAGGAACTTTGTGCTCATTTCAATCTCTGGTTTTATGCAGCACCCCAACTCACCTTTCTCCTTAAGCAAGCATAAGTTGGTTTTCTAAATTTGAGACCCTGTTCTGTTCTGTAATTCAGTTCCTGTGTAGCCAAGTTTACATTCCGTGTATTACTGATATCTTATAATGTTTCTTTTTCTGTGTGACTTATTTCAGTTAGAATCACCATACCCGAATCCACTCATTATGCTGCTACAGGCCTGGTGACATAGATTTCATTGCTGAGTGATATTGCTTTGTACATGAGTACCACAACTTCTTTATCCATTTTTCACTTTCTGTGATATTGAACTTGTACGGTAAACGAGGTTCTTGTAAACAGAGGCGTCCCAAACTTTGGGGTGGCTGTGTCTTTTTGATTTTAATTTCCCTAAGCTATAGGACCATAAGTGGAAGTGCACTAGGCTCTGTTGCTTTGTTTTTTAGATGTTTCAGGAAACACCATACACTTCTCCGGAGTGGCTGTTGGCAATTTACATCCCGCCCATCAGCATAACAAGGCTCCCAGTTCTCCATGTTCTGTCCTGCCTTTCTGGATTTTACACTTTTTTCAGATGGCCCTTTTGACCGGGGGGAAGTGAGACTTCATTGTAGTGCAGATTTCCTTTGCAAGCTTGCTTGGTTGGCCAAAAAGGGCGTATGCGTTTTTTCCTGAATATATTCAGGAAAAAACGCATACGCCCTTTTTGACCAAGTGCATCATTGTGGACGTTCTGCCTCTTTTCCTATGCTTTCAATGCAATTCCAGTCTACCTCCTGAAATCGGTTTCCTGCAATTCTGCCCCGCTTTCAAGTCCTCTTGGCAGCCTTACTTCAGTCTATTTTTGGACGATAGCTGTCATTTATAACTCTGCAGGTTTGTGAATTACAGTGCCCCTGAGCTCCTTTCTTCAACTCGCTTTCTTGTGAGCTGGCCGCAACACCGCAGGATGGCTTCAGGCCCTAATCTGGTTCCGGTACGGCACGCTGAGCCTTTGGTTATTTCCTCTTCCTGGTGGGAAATGAGAGTTAAATTTGCCCGTCCAGACACCTCCAGCTAGCCTCTCATTGGTTCTCGCTATTCCTGTTCATCTTCCACAGAAATTGCAAACTGGGCCAAACAGGAGGTTAAAGGGACTGACTCTCCAAGTGGGGAGAGTGTTAGTAAAGCGTCTGGAATGTTGCACCCGAGTACCAGGGGAGGAAAACTGAGACATATTTGAACACGTCTCCCGATCACATGGTTGATCATACTCTGGGTTCCACATGCATGTTTTAGCTGAAGGAAGAATACCTAAAATCTGCGTAGTTGAAACCCGTGGAATGGGTACCATGCAATATGACTTCAAAGGTCTTCATTTGCTCACTAAACCTCTCCAATCCTATCACTGCTGCGTTTATGCCCCTGTACACATGCTTGATTCTCTTTCGGAGACATAGCAATCTATAGGTTTTAAGATACTTACTAGTCAGGTACATTCTTAGGCGTTTAATATGCGGTGTTGTGTCCATTTCGTTGAGCAAGGAGTAGCTCTTGTCTATTCCATATTTGGCTTAAGGAACTTTGTGCTCATTTCAATCTCTGGTTTTATGCAGCACCCCAACTCACCTTTCCCCTTAAGCAAGCATAAGTTGGTTTTCTAAATTTGAGACCCTGTTCTGTTCTGTAATTCAGTTCCTGTGTAGCCAAGTTTACATTCCGTGTATTACTGATATCTTATGATGTTTCTTTTTCTGTGTGACTTATTTCACTTAGAATCATCATACCTGAATCCACTCATTGTGCTGCTAAGGGCCTGATGACACAGATTTCATTGCTGAGTGATATTGCTTTGTAACTAAATACCACAACTTCTTTATCCATTTTTCACTTTCTGCAATGTTGAACTTGTACTGTAAACGAGGTTCTTGTAAACAGAGCCGTTCCAAACTTTGGGGTGGCTGTGTCTTTTTGATTTTAATTTCCCTAAGCTATAGGATCACAAGTGGAAGTGCCCTAGGTTCTGTTGCTTTGTTTTTTAGATGTTTCAGGAAACACCATACACTTCTCCCGAGTGGTTGTTGGCAATTTACATCCCGCCCATCAGCATAACAAGGCTCCCAGTTCTCCATGGCCTGTCCTGCCTTTCTGGATTTTACACTTTTTTCAGATGGCTCTTTTGACCGGGGGGAAGTGAGACTTCATTGTAGTGCAGATTTCCTTTGCAAGCTTGCTTGGTTGGCCAAAAAGGGCGTATGCGTTTTTTCCTGAATATATTCAGGAAAAAACGCATACGCCCTTTTTGGCCAAGTGCATCATTGTGGACGTTCTGCCTCTTTTCCTATGCTTTCAATGCAATTCCAGTCTACCTCCTGAAATCGGTTTCCTGCAATTCTGCCCCGCTTTCAAGTCCTCTTGGCAGCCTTACTTCAGTCTATTTTTGGACGATAGCTGTCATTTATAACTCTGCAGGTTTGTGAATTACAGTGCCCCTGAGCTCCTTTCTTCAACTCGCTTTCTTGTGAGCTGGCCGCAACACCGCAGGATGGCTTCAGGCCCTAATCTGGTTCCGGTACGGCACGCTGAGCCTTTGGTTATTTCCTCTTCCTGGTGGGAAATGAGAGTTAAATTTGCCCGTCCAGACACCTCCAGCTAGCCTCTCATTGGTTCTCGCTATTCCTGTTCATCTTCCACAGAAATTGCAAACTGGGCCAAACAGGAGGTTAAAGGGACTGACTCTCCAAGTGGGGAGAGTGTTAGTAAAGCGTCTGGAATGTTGCACCCGAGTACCAGGGGAGGAAAACTGAGACATATTTGAACACGTCTCCCGATCACATGGTTGATCATACTCTAGGTTCCACATGCATGTTTTAGCTGAAGGAAGAATACCTAAAATCTGCGTAGTTGAAACCCGTGGAATGGGTACCATGCAATATGACTTCAAAGGTCTTCATTTGCTCACTGAACCTCTCCAATCCTATCACTGCTGCGTTTATGCCCCTGTACACATGCTTGATTCTCTTTCGGAGACATAGCAATCTATAGGTTTTAAGATACTTACTAGTCAGGTACATTCTTAGGCGTTTAATATGCGGTGTTGAGTCCATTTCGTTGAGCAAGGAGTAGCTCTTGTCTATTCCATATTTGGCTTAAGGAACTTTGTGCTCATTTCAATCTCTGGTTTTATGCAGCACCCCAACTCACCTTTACCCTTAAGCAAGCATAAGTTGGTTTTCTAAATTTGAGACCCTGTTCTGTTCTGTAATTCAGTTCCTGTGTAGCCAAGTTTACATTCCGTGTATTACTGATATCTTATGATGTTTCTTTTTCTGTGTGACTTATTTCAGTTAGAATCACCATACCCGAATCCACTCATTATGCTGCTACGGGCCTGGTGACATAGATTTCATTGCTGAGTGATATTGCTTTGTACATGAGTACCACAACTTCTTTATCCATTTTTCACTTTCTGTGATATTGAACTTGTACGGTAAACGAGGTTCTTGTAAACAGAGGCGTCCCAAACTTTGGGGTGGCTGTGTCTTTTTGATTTTAATTTCCCTAAGCTATAGGACCATAAGTGGCAGTGCCCTAGGCTCTGTTGCTTTGTTTTTTAGATGTTTCAGGAAACACCATACACTTCTCCCGAGTGGTTGTTGGCAATTTACATCCCGCCCATCAGCATAACAAGGCTCCCAGTTCTCCATGGCCTGTCCTGCCTTTCTGGATTTTACACTTTTTTCAGATGGCCCTTTTGACCGGGGGGAAGTGAGACTTCATTGTAGTGCAGATTTCCTTTGCAAGCTTGCTTGGTTGTCCAAAAAGGGCATATGCGTTTTTTCCTGAATATATTCAGGAAAAAACGCATATGCCCTTTTTGGCCAAGTGCATCATTGTGGACGTTCTGCCTCTTTTCCTATGCTTTCAATGCAATTCCAGTCTACCTCCTGAAATCGGTTTCCTGCAATTCTGCCCCGCTTTCAAGTCTTCTTGGCAGCCTTACTTCAGTCTATTTTTGGACGATAGCTGTCATTTATAACTCTGCAGGTTTGTGAATTACAGTGCCCCTGAGCTCCTTTCTTCAACTCGCTTTCTTTTGAGCTGGCCGCAACACCGCAGGATGGCTTCAGGCCCTAATCTGGTTCCGGTACGGCACGCTGAGCCTTTGGTTATTTCCTCTTCCTGGTGGGAAGTGAGAGTTAAATTTGCCCGTCCAGACACCTCCAGCTAGCCTCTCATTGGTTCTCGCTATTCCTGTTCATCTTCCGCAGAAATTGCAAACTGGGCCAAACAGGAGGTTAAAGGCGCTGACTCTCCAAGTGGGGAGAGTGTTAGTAAAGCGTCTGGAATGTTGCACCCGAGTACCAGGGGAGGAAAACTGAGACATATTTGAACACGTCTCCCGATCACATGGTTGATCATACTCTGGGTTCCACATGCATGTTTTAGCTGAAGGAAGAATACCTAAAATCTGGGTAGTTGAACCCCGTGGAATGGGTACCATGCAATATGACTTCAAAGGGTCTTCATTTGCTCACTGAACCTCTCCAATCCTATCACTGCTGCGTTTATGCCCCTGTACACATGCTTGATTCTCTTTCGAAGACATAGCAATCTATAGGTTTTAAGATACTTACTAGTCAGGTACATTCTTAGGCGTTTAATATGCGGTGTTGAGTCCATTTCGTTGAGCAAGGAGTAGCTCTTGTCTATTCCATATTTGGCTTAAGGAACTTTATCTGTGCTCATTTCAATCTCTGGTTTTATGCAGCACCCCAACTCACCTTTCCCCTTAAGCAAGCATAAGTTGGTTTTCTAAATTTGAGACCCTGTTCTGTTCTGTAATTCAGTTCCTGTGTAGCCAAGTTTACATTCTGTGTATTACTGATATCTTATGATGTTTCTTTTTCTGTGTGACTTATTTCAGTTAGAATCATCATACCTGAATCCACTCACTGTGCTGCTAAGGGCCTGATGACACAGATTTCATTGCTGAGTGATATTGCTTTGTAAGTAAATACCACAACTTCTTTATCCATTTTTCACTTTCTGCAATGTTGAACTTGTACTGTAAACGAGGTTCTTGTAAACAGAGCCGTTCCAAACTTTGGGGTGGCTGTGTCTTTTTGATTTTAATTTCCCTAAGCTATAGGATCACAAGTGGAAGTGCCCTAGGTTCTGTTGCTTTGTTTTTTAGATGTTTCAGGAAACACCATACACTTCTCCCGAGTGGTTGTTGGCAATTTACATCCCGCCCATCAGCATAACAAGGCTCCCAGTTCTCCATGGCCTGTCCTGCCTTTCTGGATTTTACACTTTTTTCAGATGGCCCTTTTGACCGGGGGGAAGTGAGACTTCATTGTAGTGCAGATTTCCTTTGCAAGCTTGCTTGGTTGGCCAAAAAGGGCATATGCGTTTTTTCCTGAATATATTCAGGAAAAAACGCATACGCCCTTTTTGGCCAAGTGCATCATTGTGGACGTTCTGCCTCTTTTCCTATGCTTTCAATGCAATTCCAGTCTACCTCCTGAAATCGGTTTCCTGCAATTCTGCCCCGCTTTCAAGTCCTCTTGGCAGCCTTACTTCAGTCTATTTTTGGATGATAGCTGTCATTTATAACTCTGCAGGTTTGTGAATTACAGTGCCCCTGAGCTCCTTTCTTCAACTCGCTTTCTTTTGAGCTGGCCGCAACACCGCAGGATGGCTTCAGGCCCTAATCTGGTTCCGGTACGGCACGCTGAGCCTTTGGTTATTTCCTCTTCCTGGTGGGAAATGAGAGTTAAATTTGCCCGTCCAGACACCTCCAGCTAGCCTCTCATTGGTTCTCGCTATTCCTGTTCATCTTCCGCAGAAATTGCAAACTGGGCCAAACAGGAGGTTAAAGGGACTGACTCTCCAAGTGGGGAGAGTGTTAGTAAAGCGTCTGGAATGTTGCACCCGAGTACCAGGGGACGAAAACTGAGACATATTTGAACACGTCTCCCGATCACATGGTTGATCATACTCTGGGTTCCACATGCATGTTTTAGCTGAAGGAAGAATACCTAAAATCTGCGTAGTTGAAACCCGTGGAATGGGTACCATGCAATATGACTTCAAAGGTCTTCATTTGCTCACTGAACCTCTCCAATCCTATCACTGCTGCGTTTATGCCCCTGTACACATGCTTGATTCTCTTTCGGAGACATAGCAATCTATAGGTTTTAAGATACTTACTAGTCAGGTACATTCTTAGGCGTTTAATATGCGGTGTTGAGTCCATTTCGTTGAGCAAGGAGTAGCTCTTGTCTATTCCATATTTGGCTTAAGGAACTTTGTGCTCATTTCAATCTCTGGTTTTATGCAGCACCCCAACTCACCTTTACCCTTAAGCAAGCATAAGTTGGTTTTCTAAATTTGAGACCCTGTTCTGTTCTGTAATTCAGTTCCTGTGTAGCCAAGTTTATATTCCGTGTATTACTGATATCTTATGATGTTTCTTTTTCTGTGTGACTTATTTCAGTTAGAATCACCATACCCGAATCCACTCATTATGCTGCTACGGGCCTGGTGACATAGATTTCATTGCTGAGTGATATTGCTTTGTACATGAGTACCACAACTTCTTTATCCATTTTTCACTTTCTGTGATATTGAACTTGTACGGTAAACGAGGTTCTTGTAAACAGAGGCGTCCCAAACTTTGGGGTGGCTGTGTCTTTTTGATTTTAATTTCCCTAAGCTATAGGACCATAAGTGGAAGTGCACTAGGCTCTGTTGCTTTGTTTTCTAGATGTTTCAGGAAACACCATACACTTCTCCGGAGTGGCTGTTGGCAATTTACATCCCGCCCATCAGCATAACAAGGCTCCCAGTTCTCCATGTCCTGTCCTGCCTTTCTGGATTTTACACTTTTTTCAGATGGCCCTTTTGACCGGGGGGAAGTGAGACTTCATTGTAGTGCAGATTTCCTTTGCAAGCTTGCTTGGTTGGCCAAAAAGGGCGTATGCGTTTTTTCCTGAATATATTCAGGAAAAAACGCATACGCCCTTTTTGGCCAAGTGCATCATTGTGGACGTTCTGCCTCTTTTCCTATGCTTTCAATGCAATTCCAGTCTACCTCCTGAAATCGGTTTCCTGCAATTCTGCCCCGCTTTCAAGTCCTCTTGGCAGCCTTACTTCAGTCTATTTTTGGACGATAGCTGTCATTTATAACTCTGCAGGTTTGTGAATTACAGTGCCCCTGAGCTCCTTTCTTCAACTCGCTTTCTTTTGAGCTGGCCGCAACACCGCAGGATGGCTTCAGGCCCTAATCTGGTTCCGGTACGGCACGCTGAGCCTTTGGTTATTTCCTCTTCCTGGTGGGAAATGAGAGTTAAATTTGCCCGTCCAGACACCTCCAGCTAGCCTCTCATTGGTTCTCGCTATTCCTGTTCATCTTCCGCAGAAATTGCAAACTGGGCCAAACAGGAGGTTAAAGGGACTGACTCTCCAAGTGGGGAGAGTGTTAGTAAAGCGTCTGGAATGTTGCACCCGAGTACCAGGGGAGGAAAACTGAGACATATTTGAACACGTCTCCCGATCACATGGTTGATCATACTCTGGGTTCTACATGCATGTTTTAGCTGAAGGAAGAATACCTAAAATCTGCGTAGTTGAAACCCGTGGAATGGGTACCATGCAATATGACTTCAAAGGTCTTCATTTGCTCACTGAACCTCTCCAATCCTATCACTGCTGCGTTTATGCCCCTGTACACATGCTTGATTCTCTTTCGGAGACATAGCAATCTATAGGTTTTAAGATACTTACTAGTCAGGTACATTCTTAGGCGTTTAATATGCGGTGTTGAGTCCATTTCGTTGAGCAAGGAGTAGCTCTTGTCTATTCCATATTTGGCTTAAGGAACTTTGTGCTCATTTCAATCTCTGGTTTTATGCAGCACCCCAACTCACCTTTACCCTTAAGCAAGCATAAGTTGGTTTTCTAAATTTGAGACCCTGTTCTGTTCTGTAATTCAGTTCCTGTGTAGCCAAGTTTACATTCCGTGTATTACTGACATCTTATGATGTTTCTTTTTCTGTGTGACTTATTTCAGTTAGAATCATCATACCTGAATCCACTGATTGTGCTACTAAGGGCCTGATGACACAGATTTCATTGCTGAGTGATATTGCTTTGTAACTAAATACCACAACTTCTTTATCCATTTTTCAATTTCTGCAATGTTGAACTTGTACTGTAAACGAGGTTCTTGTAAACAGAGCCGTTCCAAACTTTGGGGTGGCTGTGTCTTTTTGATTTTAATTTCCCTAAGCTATAGGATCATAAGTGGAAGTGCCCTAGGTTCTGTTGCTTTGTTTTTTAGATGTTTCAGGAAACACCATACACTTCTCCCCAGTGGTTGTTGGCAATTTACATCCCGCCCATCAGCATAACAAGGCTCCCAGTTCTCCATGGCCTGTCCTGCCTTTCTGGATTTTACACTTTTTTCAGATGGCTCTTTTGACCGGGGGGAAGTGAGACTTCATTGTAGTGCAGATTTCCTTTGCAAGCTTGCTTGGTTGTCCAAAAAGGGCATATGCGTTTTTTCCTGAATATATTCAGGAAAAAACGCATATGCCCTTTTTGGCCAAGTGCATCATTGTGGACGTTCTGCCTCTTTTCCTATGCTTTCAATGCAATTCCAGTCTACCTCCTGAAATCGGTTTCCTGCAATTCTGCCCCGCTTTCAAGTCTTCTTGGCAGCCTTACTTCAGTCTATTTTGGGACGATAGCTGTCATTTATAACTCTGCAGGTTTGTGAATTACAGTGCCCCTGAGCTCCTTTCTTCAACTCGCTTTCTTTTGAGCTGGCCGCAACACCGCAGGATGGCTTCAGGCCCTAATCTGGTTCCGGTACGGCACGCTGAGCCTTTGGTTATTTCCTCTTCCTGGTGGGAAGTGAGAGTTAAATTTGCCCGTCCAGACACCTCCAGCTAGCCTCTCATTGGTTCTCGCTATTCCTGTTCATCTTCCGCAGAAATTGCAAACTGGGCCAAACAGGAGGTTAAAGGCGCTGACTCTCCAAGTGGGGAGAGTGTTAGTAAAGCGTCTGGAATGTTGCACCCGAGTACCAGGGGAGGAAAACTGAGACATATTTGAACACGTCTCCCGATCACATGGTTGATCATACTCTGGGTTCCACATGCATGTTTTAGCTGAAGGAAGAATACCTAAAATCTGGGTAGTTGAACCCCGTGGAATGGGTACCATGCAATATGACTTCAAAGGGTCTTCATTTGCTCACTGAACCTCTCCAATCCTATCACTGCTGCGTTTATGCCCCTGTACACATGCTTGATTCTCTTTCGAAGACATAGCAATCCATAGGTTTTAAGATACTTACTAGTCAGGTACATTCTTAGGCGTTTAATATGCGGTGTTGAGTCCATTTCGTTGAGCAAGGAGTAGCTCTTGTCTATTCCATATTTGACTTAAGGAACTTTATCTGTGCTCATTTCAATCTCTGGTTTTATGCAGCACCCCAACTCACCTTTCCCCTTAAGCGAGCATAAGTTGGTTTTCTAAATTTGAGACACTGTTCTGTTCTGTAATTCAGTTCCTGTGTAGCCAAGTTTACATTCCGTGTATTACTGATATCTTATGATGTTTCTTTTTCTGTGTGACTTATTTCAGTTAGAATCATCATACCTGAATCCACTCACTGTGCTGCTAAGGGCCTGATGACACAGATTTCATTGCTGAGTGATATTGCTTTGTAAGTAAATACCACAACTTTTTTATCCATTTTTCACTTTCTGCGATGTTGAACTTGTACTGTAAACGAGGTTCTTGTAAACAGAACCGTTCGAAACTTTGGGGTGGCTGTGTCTTTTTGATTTTAAATTCCCTAAGCTATAGGACCATAAGTGGAAGTGCCCTAGGCTCTGTTGCTTTGTTTTTTAGATGTTTCAGGAAACACCATACACTTCTCCCGAGTGTTTGTTGGCAATTTATATCCCGCCCTTCAGCATAACAAGGCTCCCAGTTCTCCATGGCCTGTCCTGCCTTTCTGGATTTTACACTTTCTTCAGATGGCCCTTTTGACCGGGGGGAAGTGAGACTTCATTGTAGTGCAGATTTCCTTTGCAAGCTTGCTTGGTTGGCCAAAAAGGGCGTATGCGTTTTTTCCTGAATATATTCAGGAAAAAACGCATACGCCCTTTTTGGCCAAGTGCATCATTGTGGACGTTCTGCCTCTTTTCCTATGCTTTCAATGCAATTCCAGTCTACCTCCTGAAATCGGTTTCCTGCAATTCTGCCCCGCTTTCAAGTCCTCTTGGCAGCCTTACTTCAGTCTATTTTTGGACGATAGCTGTCATTTATAACTCTGCAGGTTTGTGAATTACAGTGCCCCTGAGCTCCTTTCTTCAACTCGCTTTCTTGTGAGCTGGCCGCAACACCGCAGGATGGCTTCAGGCCCTAATCTGGTTCCGGCACGGCACACTGAGCCTTTGGTTATTTCCTCTTCCTGGTGGGAAATGAGAGTTAAATTTGCCCGTCCAGACACCTCCAGCTAGCCTCTCATTGGTTCTCGCTATTCTTGTTCATCTTCCGCAGAAATTGCAAACTGGGCCAAACAGGAGGTTAAAGGGACTGACTCTCCAAGTGGGGAGAGTGTTAGTAAAGCGTCTGGAATGTTGCACCCGAGTACCAGGGGAGGAAAACTGAGACATATTTGAACACGTCTCCCGATCACATGGTTGATCATACTCTGGGTTCCACATGCATGTTTTAGCTGAAGGAAGAATACCTAAAATCTGTGTAGTTGAAACCCGTGGAATGGGTACCATGCAATATGACTTCAGAGGTCTTCATTTGCTCACTGAACCTCTCCAATCCTATCACTGCTGCGTTTATGCCCCTGTACACATGCTTGATTCTCTTTCGGAGACATAGCAATCTATAGGTTTTAAGATACTTACTAGTCAGGTACATTCTTAGGCGTTTAATATGCGGTGTTGAGTCCATTTCGTTGAGCAAGGAGTAGCTCTTGTCTATTCCATATTTGGCTTAAGGAACTTTGTGCTCATTTCAATCTCTGGTTTTATGCAGCACCCCAACTCACCTTTACCCTTAAGCAAGCATAAGTTGGTTTTCTAAATTTGAGACCCTGTTCTGTTCTGTAATTCAGTTCCTGTGTAGCCAAGTTTACATTCCGTGTATTACTGATATCTTATGATGTTTCTTTTTCTGTGTGACTTATTTCAGTTAGAATCACCATACCCGAATCCACTCATTATGCTGCTACGGGCCTGGTGACATAGATTTCATTGCTGAGTGATATTGCTTTGTACATGAGTACCACAACTTCTTTATCCATTTTTCACTTTCTGTGATATTGAACTTGTACGGTAAACGAGGTTCTTGTAAACAGAGGCGTCCCAAACTTTGGGGTGGCTGTGTCTTTTTGATTTTAATTTCCCTAAGCTATAGGACCATAAGTGGAAGTGCACTAGGCTCTGTTGCTTTGTTTTTTAGATGTTTCAGGAAACACCATACACTTCTCCGGAGTGGCTGTTGGCAATTTACATCCCGCCCATCAGCATAACAAGGCTCCCAGTTCTCCATGTCCTGTCCTGCCTTTCTGGATTTTACACTTTTTTCAGATGGCCCTTTTGACCGGGGGGAAGTGAGACTTCATTGTAGTGCAGATTTCCTTTGCAAGCTTGCTTGGTTGGCCAAAAAGGGCGTATGCGTTTTTTCCTGAATATATTCAGGAAAAAACGCATACGCCCTTTTTGGCCAAGTGCATCATTGTGGACGTTCTGCCTCTTTTCCTATGCTTTCAATGCAATTCCAGTCTACCTCCTGAAATCGGTTTCCTGCAATTCTGCCCCGCTTTCAAGTCCTCTTGGCAGCCTTACTTCAGTCTATTTTTGGACGATAGCTGTCATTTATAACTCTGCAGGTTTGTGAATTACAGTGCCCCTGAGCTCCTTTCTTCAACTCGCTTTCTTTTGAGCTGGCCGCAACACCGCAGGATGGCTTCAGGCCCTAATCTGGTTCCGGTACGGCATGCTGAGCCTTTGGTTATTTCCTCTTCCTGGTGGGAAATGAGAGTTAAATTTGCCCGTCCAGACACCTCCAGCTAGCCTCTCATTGGTTCTCGCTATTCCTGTTCATCTTCCGCAGAAATTGCAAACTGGGCCAAACAGGAGGTTAAAGGGACTGACTCTCCAAGTGGGGAGAGTGTTAGTAAAGCGTCTGGAATGTTGCACCCGAGTACCAGGGGAGGAAAACTGAGACATATTTGAACACGTCTCCCGATCACATGGTTGATCATACTCTGGGTTCCACATGCATGTTTTAGCTGAAGGAAGAATACCTAAAATCTGCGTAGTTGAAACCCGTGGAATGGGTACCATGCAATATGACTTCAAAGGTCTTCATTTGCTCACTGAACCTCTCCAATCCTATCACTGCTGCGTTTATGCCCCTGTACACATGCTTGATTCTCTTTCGGAGACATAGCAATCTATAGGTTTTAAGATACTTACTAGTCAGGTACATTCTTAGGCGTTTAATATGCGGTGTTGAGTCCATTTCGTTGAGCAAGGAGTAGCTCTTGTCTATTCCATATTTGGCTTAAGGAACTTTGTGCTCATTTCAATCTCTGGTTTTATGCAGCACCCCAACTCACCTTTCCCCTTAAGCAAGCATAAGTTGGTTTTCTAAATTTGAGACCCTGTTCTGTTCTGTAATTCAGTTCCTGTGTAGCCAAGTTTACATTCCGTGTATTACTGACATCTTATGATGTTTCTTTTTCTGTGTGACTTATTTCAGTTAGAATCATCATACCTGAATCCACTGATTGTGCTACTAAGGGCCTGATGACACAGATTTCATTGCTGAGTGATATTGCTTTGTAACTAAATACCACAACTTCTTTATCCATTTTTCAATTTCTGCAATGTTGAACTTGTACTGTAAACGAGGTTCTTGTAAAAGAGCCGTTCCAAACTTTGGGGTGGCTGTGTCTTTTTGATTTTAATTTCCCTAAGCTATAGGATCATAAGTGGAAGTGCCCTAGTTTCTGTTGCTTTGTTTTTTAGATGTTTCCGGAAACACCATACACTTCTCCCGAGTGGTTGTTGGCAATTTACATCCCGCCCATCAGCATAACAAGGCTCCCAGTTCTCCATGGCCTGTCCTGCCTTTCTGGATTTTACACTTTTTTCAGATGGCTCTTTTGACCCGGGGGAAGTGAGACTTCATTGTAGTGCAGATTTCCTTTGCAAGCTTGCTTGGTTGGCCAAAAAGGGCATATGCGTTTTTTCCTGAATATATTCAGGAAAAAACGCATATGCCCTTTTTGGCCAAGTGCATCATTGTGGACGTTCTGCCTCTTTTCCTATGCTTTCAATGCAATTCCAGTCTACCTCCTGAAATCGGTTTCCTGCAATTCTGCCCCGCTTTCAAGTCTTCTTGGCAGCCTTACTTCAGTCTATTTTGGGACGATAGCTGTCATTTATAACTCTGCAGGTTTGTGAATTACAGTGCCCCTGAGCTCCTTTCTTCAACTCGCTTTCTTTTGAGCTGGCCGCAACACCGCAGGATGGCTTCAGGCCCTAATCTGGTTCCGGTACGGCACGCTGAGCCTTTGGTTATTTCCTCTTCCTGGTGGGAAGTGAGAGTTAAATTTGCCCGTCCAGACACCTCCAGCTAGCCTCTCATTGGTTCTCGCTATTCCTGTTCATCTTCCGCAGAAATTGCAAACTGGGCCAAACAGGAGGTTAAAGGCGCTGACTCTCCAAGTGGGGAGAGTGTTAGTAAAGCGTCTGGAATGTTGCACCCGAGTACCAGGGGAGGAAAACTGAGACATATTTGAACACGTCTCCCGATCACATGGTTGATCATACTCTGGGTTACACATGCATGTTTTAGCTGAAGGAAGAATACCTAAAACCTGGGTAGTTGAACCCCGTGGAATGGGTACCATGCAATATGACTTCAAAGGGTCTTCATTTGCTCACTGAACCTCTCCAATCCTATCACTGCTGCGTTTATGCCCCTGTACACATGCTTGATTCTCTTTCGAAGACATAGCAATCCATAGGTTTTAAGATACTTACTAGTCAGGTACATTCATAGGCGTTTAATATGCGGTGTTGAGTCCATTTCGTTGAGCAAGGAGTAGCTCTTGTCTATTCCATATTTGGCTTAAGGAACTTTATCTGTGCTCATTTCAATCTCTGGTTTTATGCAGCACCCCAACTCACCTTTCCCCTTAAGCAAGCATAAGTTGGTTTTCTAAATTTGAGACCCTGTTCTGTTCTGTAATTCAGTTCCTGTGTAGCCAAGTTTACATTCAGTGTATTACTGATATCTTATGATGTTTCTTTTTCTGTGTGACTTATTTCAGTTAGAATCATCATACCTGAATCCACTCACTGTGCTGCTAAGGGCCTGATGACACAGAATTCATTGCTGAGTGATATTGCTTTGTAAGTAAATACCACAACTTTTTTATCCATTTTTCACTTTCTGCGATGTTGAACTTGTACTGTAAACGAGGTTCTTGTAAACAGAACCGTTCGAAACTTTGGGGTGGCTGTGTCTTTTTGATTTTAAATTCCCTAAGCTATAGGACCATAAGTGGAAGTGCCCTAGGCTCTGTTGCTTTGTTTTTTAGATGTTTCAGGAAACACCATACACTTCTCCCGAGTGTTTGTTGGCAATTTATATCCCGCCCTTCAGCATAACAAGGCTCCCAGTTCTCCATGGCCTGTCCTGCCTTTCTGGATTTTACACTTTTTTCAGATGGCCCTTTTGACCGGGGGGAAGTGAGACTTCATTGTAGTGCAGATTTCCTTTGCAAGCTTGCTTGGTTGGCCAAAAAGGGCGTATGCGTTTTTTCCTGAATATATTCAGGAAAAAACGCATACGCCCTTTTTGGCCAAGTGCATCATTGTGGACGTTCTGCCTCTTTTCCTATGCTTTCAATGCAATTCCAGTCTACCTCCTGAAATCGGTTTCCTGCAATTCTGCCCCGCTTTCAAGTCCTCTTGGCAGCCTTACTTCAGTCTATTTTTGGACGATAGCTGTCATTTATAACTCTGCAGGTTTGTGAATTACAGTGCCCCTGAGCTCCTTTCTTCAACTCGCTTTCTTGTGAGCTGGCCGCAACACCGCAGGATGGCTTCAGGCCCTAATCTGGTTCCGGCACGGCACACTGAGCCTTTGGTTATTTCCTCTTCCTGGTGGGAAATGAGAGTTAAATTTGCCCGTCCAGACACCTCCAGCTAGCCTCTCATTGGTTCTCGCTATTCTTGTTCATCTTCCGCAGAAATTGCAAACTGGGCCAAACAAGAGGTTAAAGGCGCTCACTTTCCAAGTGGGGAGAGTGTTAGTAAAGCATCTGGAATGTTGCACCCGAGTACCAGGGGAGGAAAACTGAGACATATTTGAACACGTCTCCCGTTCACATGGTTGATCATACTTGGGTTCCACATGCATGTTTTAGCTGAAGGAAGAATACCTAAAACCTGGGTAGTTGAAACCCGTGGAATGGGTACCATGCAATATGACTTCAAAGGGTCTTCATTTGCTCACCGAACCTCTCCAATCCTATCACTGCTGCGTTTATGCCCCTGTCCACATGCTTGATTCTCTTTCGGAGACATAGCAATCCATAGGTTTTAAGATACTTACTAGTCAGGTACATTCTTAGGCGTTTAATATGGGGTGTTGAGTCCATTTCGTTGAGCAAGGAGTAGCTCTTGTCTATTCCATATTTGGCTTAAGGAACTTTATCTGTGCTCATTTCAATCTCTGGTTTTATGCAGCACCCCAACTCACCTTTCCCCTTAAGCAAGCATAAGTTGGTTTTCTAAATTTGAGACACTGTTCTGTTTTGGAATGCAGTTCCTGTGTAGCCAAGTTTACATTCCGTGTATTAGTGATATCTTATGATGTTTCTTTTTCTGTGTGACTTATTTCAGTTAGATTCATCGTACCTGAATCCACTCATTATGCTGCTAAGGGCCTGATGACATAGATTTCATTGCTGAGTGATACTGCATTGTACGTAAGTACCACAAGTTCTTTATCCATTTTTCACTTTCTGCGATGTTGAACATGTACTGTAAACGAGGTTCTTGTAAACAGAGCCGTTCCAAACTTTGGGGTGGCTGTGTCTTTTTGATTTTAATTTCCCTAAGCTATAGGACCATAAGTGGCAGTGCCCTAGGCTCTGTTGCTTTGTTTTTTAGATGTTTCAGGAAACACCATGCACTTCTCCCGAGTGGTTGTTGGCAATTCACATCCCGCCCATCAGCATAACAAGGCTCCCAGTTCTCCATGGCCTGTCCTGCCTTTCTGAATTTTACACTTTTTTCAGATGGCCCTTTTGACCGGGGGGAAGTGAGACTTCATTGTAGTGCAGATTTCCTTTGCAAGCTTGCTTGGTTGGCCAAAAAGGGCGTATGCGTTTTTTCCTGAATATATTCAGGAAAAAACGCATACGCCCTTTTTGGCCAAGTGCATCATTGTGGACGTTCTGCCTCTTTTCCTATGCTTTCAATGCAATTCCAGTCTACCTCCTGAAATCGGTTTCCTGCAATTCTGCCCCGCTTTCAAGTCCTCTTGGCAGCCTTACTTCAGTCTATTTTTGGACGATAGCTGTCATTTATAACTCTGCAGGTTTGTGAATTACAGTGCCCCTGAGCTCCTTTCTTCAACTCGCTTTCTTGTGACCTGGCCGCAACACCGCAGGATGGATTCAGGCCCTAATCTGGTTCCGGCATGGCATGCTGAGCCTTTGGTTATTTCCTCTTCCTGGTGGGAAATGAGAGTTAAATTTGCCCGTCCAGACACCTCCAGCTAGTCTCTCATTGGTTCTCGCTATTCCTGTTCATCTTCCGCAGAAATTGCAAACTGGGCCAAACAGGAGGTTAAAGGCGCTGACTCTCCAAGTGGGGAGAGTGTTAGTAAAGCGTCTGGAATGTTGCACCCGAGTACCAGGGGAGGAAAACTGAGACATATTTGAACACGTCTCCCGATCACATGGTTGATCATACTCTGGGTTCCACATGCATGTTTTAGCTGAAGGAAGAATAACTAAAACCTGGGTAGTTGAAACCCGTGGAATGGGTACCATGCAATATGACTTCAAAGGGTCTTCATTTGCTCTCCGAACCTCTCCAATCCTATCACTGCTGCGTTTATGCCCCTGTACACATGCTTGATTCTCTTTCGGAGACATAGCAATCCATAGGTTTTAAGATACTTACTAGTCAGGTACATTCTTAGGCGTTTAATATGGGGTGTTGAGTCCATTTCGTTGAGCAAGGAGTAGCTCTTGTCTATTCCATATTTGACTTAAGGAACTTTATCTGTGCTCATTTCAATCTCTGGTTTTATGCAGCACCCCAACTCACCTTTACCCTTAAGCAAGCATAAGTTGGTTTTCTAAATTTGAGACCCTGTTCTGTTCTGTAATTCAGTTCCTGTGTAGCCAAGTTTACATTCCGTGTATTACTGATATCTTATGATGTTTCTTTTTCTGTGTGACTTATTTCAGTTAGAATCATCATACCTGAATCCACTCATTGTGCTGCTAAGGGCCTGATGACACAGATTTCATTGCTGTGTGATATTGCTTTGTAAGTAAATACCACAACTTCTTTATCCATTTTTCACTTTCTGCGATGTTGAACTTGTACTGTAAACGAGGTTCTTGTAAACAGAGCCGTTCCAAACTTTGGGGTGGCTGTGTCTTTTTGATTTTAATTTCCCTAAGCTATAGGACCATAAGTGGAAGTGCCCTAGGTTCTGTTGCTTTGTTTTTTAGATGTTTCAGGAAACACCATACACTTCTCCCCAGTGGTTGTTGGCAATTTACATCCCGCCCATCAGCATAACAAGGCTCCCAGTTCTCCATGGCCTGTCCTGCCTTTCTGTATTTTACACTTTTTTCAGATGGCCCTTTTGACTGGGAGGAAGTGAGACTTCATTGTAGTGCAGATTTCCTTTGCAAGCTTGCTTGGTTGGCCAAAAAGGGCGTATGCGTTTTTTCCTGAATATATTCAGGAAAAAACGCATACGCCCTTTTTGGCCAAGTGCATCATTGTGGACGTTCTGCCTCTTTTCCTATGCTTTCAATGCAATTCCAGTCTACCTCCTGAAATCGGTTTCCTGCAATTCTGCCCCGCTTTCAAGTCCTCTTGGCAGCCTTACTTCAGTCTATTTTTGGACGATAGCTGTCATTTATAACTCTGCAGGTTTGTGAATTACAGTGCCCCTGAGCTCCTTTCTTCAACTCGCTTTCTTGTGAGCTGGCCGCAACACCGCAGGATGGCTTCAGGCCCTAATCTGGTTCCGGCACGGCACGCTGAGCCTTTGGTTAATTCCTCTTCCTGGTGGGAAATGAGAGTTAAATTTGCCCGTCCAGACACCTCCAGCTAGCCTCTCATTGGTTCTCGCTATTCCTGTTCATCTTCCGCAGAAAATGCAAACTGGGCCAAACAGGAGGTTAAAGGCGCTGACTCTCCAAGTGGGGAGAGTGTTAGTAAAGCATCTGGAATGTTGCACCCGAGTACCAGGGGAGGAAAACTGAGACATATTTGAACACGTCTCCCGTTCACATGGTTGATCATACTTGGGTTCCACATGCATGATTTAGCTGAAGGAAGAATACCTAAAACCTGGGTAGTTGAAACCCGTGGAATGGGTACCATGCAATATGACTTCAAAGGGTCTTCATTTGCTCACCGAACCTCTCCAATCCTATCACTGCTGCGTTTATGCCCCTGTACACATGCTTGATTCTCTTTCGGAGACATAGCAATCCATAGGTTTAAAATACTTACTAGTCAGGTACATTCTTAGGCGTTTAATATGCGGTGTTGAGTCCATTTCGTTGAGCAAGGAGTAGCTCTTGTCTATTCCATATTTGGCTTAAGGAACTTTATCTGTGCTCATTTCAATCTCTGGTTTTATGCAGCACCCCAACTCACCTTTCCCCTTAAGCAAGCATAAGTTGGTTTTCTAAATTTGAGACCCTGTTCTGTTCTGTAATTCAGTTCCTGTGTAGCCAAGTTTACATTCCGTGTATTACTGATATCTTATGATGTTTCTTTTTCTGTGTGACTTATTTCAGTTAGAATCATCATACCTGAATCCACTCATTGTGCTGCTAAGGGCCTGATGACACAGATTTCATTGCTGAGTGATATTGCTTTGTAAGTAAATACCACAACTTCTTTATCCATTTTTCACTTTCTGCGATGTTGAACTTGTACTGTAAACGAGGTTCTTGTAAACAGAGCCGTTCCAAACTTTGGGGTGGCTGTGTCTTTTTGATTTTAAATTCCCTAAGCTATAGGACCATAAGTGGAAGTGCCCTAGGCTCTGTTGCTTTGTTTTTTAGATGTTTCAGGAAACACCATACACTTCTCCCGAGTGGTTGTTGGCAATTTACATCCCGCCCATCAGCATAACAAGGCTCCCAGTTCTCCATGGCCTGTCCTGCCTTTCTGGATTTTACACTTTTTTCAGATGGCCCTTTTGACCAGGGGGAAGTGAGACTTCATTGTAGTGCAGATTTCCTTTGCAAGCTTGCTTGGTTGGCCAAAAAGGGCGTATGCGTTTTTTCCTGAATATATTCAGGAAAAAACGCATACGCCCTTTTTGGCCAAGTGCATCATTGTGGACGTTCGGCCTCTTTTCCTATGCTTTCAATGCAATTCCAGTCTACCTCCTGAAATCGGTTTCCTGCAATTCTGCCCCGCTTTCAAGTCCTCTTGGCAGCCTTACTTCAGTCTATTTTTGGACGATAGCTGTCATTTATAACTCTGCAGGTTTGTGAATTACAGTGCCCCTGAGCTCCTTTCTTCAACTCGCTTTCTTGTGAGCTGGCCGCAACACCGCTGGATGGCTTCAGGCCCTAATCTGGTTCCGGCACAGCATGCTGAGCCTTTGGTTAATTCCTCTTCCTGGTGGGAAATGAGAGTTAAATTTGCCCGTCCAGACACCTCCAGCTAGTCTCTCATTGGTTCTCGCTATTCCTGTTCATCTTCCGCAGAAATTGCAAACTGGGGCAAACAGGAGGTTAAAGGCACTGACTGACCAAGTAGGGAGAGTGTTAGTAAAGCGTCTGGAATGTTGCACCCGAGTACCAGGGTACGAAAACTGAGACATATTTGAACACGTCTCCCGATCACATGGTTGATCATACTCTAGGTTCCACATGCATATTTTAGCTGAAAGAAGAATACCTTAAACCTGGGTAGTTGAAACCCGTGTAATGGGTACCATGCAATATGACTTCAAAGGGTCTTCATTTGCTCACTGAACCTCTCCAATCCTATCACTGCTGCGTTTATGCCCCTGTACAAATGCTTGATTCTCTTTCGGAGACATAGCAATCCATAGGTTTTAAGATACTTACAAGTCAGGTACATTCTTAGGCGTTTAATATGCGGTGTTGAGTCCATTTCGTTGAGCAAGGAGTAGCTCTTGTCTATTCCATATTTGGCTTAAGGAACTTTATCTGTGCTCATTTCAATCTCTGGTTTTATGCAGCACCCCAACTCACCTTTACCCTTAAGCAAGCATAAGTTGGTTTTCTAAATTTGAGACCCTGTTCTGTTCTGTAATTCAGTTCCTGTGTAGCCAAGTTTACATTCCGTGTATTACTGATATCTTATGATGTGTCTTTTTCTGTGTGACTTATTTCAGTTAGAATCATCATACCTGAATCCACTCATTGTGCTGCTAAGTGCCTGATGACACAGATTTCATTGCTGAGTGATATTGCTTTGTAAGTAAATACCACAAGTTCTTTATCCATTTTTCACTTTCTGCGATATTGAACTTGTACTGTAAACGATGTTCTTGTAAACAGAGGCGTCCCAAACTTTGGGGTGGCTGTGTCTTTTTGATTTTAATTTCCCTAAGCTATAGGACCATAAGTGGAAGTGCCCTAGGCTCTGTTGCTTTGTTTTTTAGATGTTTCAGGAAACACCATACACTTCTCCCGAGTGGTTGTTGGCAATTTACATCCCGCCCATCAGCATAACAAGGCTCCCAGTTCTCCATGGCCTGTCCTGCCTTTCTGGATTTTACACTTTTTTCAGATGGCCCTTTTGACCCGGGGGGGGGGGGGAAGTGAGACTTCATTGTAGTGCAGATTTCCTTTGCAAGCTTGCTTGGTTGGCCAAAAAGGGCGTATGCGTTTTTTCCTGAATATAGTCAGGAAAAAACGCATACGCCCTTTTTGGCCAAGTGCATCATTGTGGACGTTCTGCCTCTTTTCCTATGCTTTCAATGCAATTCCAGTCTACCTCCTGAAATCGGTTTCCTGCAATTCTGCCCCGCTTTCAAGTCCTCTTGGCAGCCTTACTTCAGTCTATTTTTGGACGATAGCTGTCATTTATAACTCTGCAGGTTTGTGAATTACAGTGCCCCTGAGCTCCTTTCTTCAACTCGCTTTCTTGTGAGCTGGCCGCAACACCGCAGGATGGCTTCAGGCCCTAATCTGGTTCTGGCACGGCACGCTGAGCCTTTGGTTAATTCCTCTTCCTGGTGGGAAATGAGAGTTAAATTTGCCCGTCCAGACACCTCCAGCTAGTCTCTCATTGGTTCTCGCTATTCCTGTTCATCTTCCGCAGAAATTGCAAACTGGGCCAAACAGGAGGTTAAAGACACTGACTCTCCAAGTCGGGAGAGTGTTAGTAAAGCGTCTGGAATGTTGCACCCGAGTACCAGGGTATGAAAACTGAGACATATTTGAACACGTCTCCCGATCACATGGTTGATCATACTCTGGGTTCCACATGCATGTTTTAGCTGAAGGAAGAATACCTAAAACCTGGGTAGTTGAAACCCGTGGAATGGGTACCATGCAATATGACTTCAAAGGGTCTTCATTTGCTCACCGAACCTCTCCAATCCTGTCACTGCTGCGTTTATGTCCCTGTACACATGCATGATTCTCTTTCGGAGACATAGCAATCCATAGGTTTTAAGATACTTACTAGTCAGGTACATTCTTAGGCGTTTAATATGCGGTGTTGAGTCCATTTCGTTGAGCAAGGAGTAGCTCTTGTCTATTCCATATTTGGCTTAAGGAACTTTATCTGTGCTCATTTCAATCTCTGGTTTTATGCAGCACCCCAACTCACCTTTCCCCTTAAGCAAGCATAAGTCGGTTTTCGAAATTTGAGACCCTGTTCTGTTCTGTAATTCAGTTCCTGTGTAGCCAAGTTTACATTCCGTGTATTACTGATATCTTATGATGTTTCTTTTTCTGTGTGACTTATTTCAGTTAGAATCATCATACCTGAATCCACTCATTGTGCTGCTAAGGGCCTGATGACACAGATTTCATTGCTGAGTGATATTGCTTTGTAAGTAAATACCACAACTTCTTTATCCATTTTTCACTTTCTGCGATGTTGAACTTGTACTGTAAACGAGGTTCTTGTAAACAGAGGCGTCCCAAACTTTGGGGTGGCTGTGTCTTTTTGATTTTAATTTCCCTAAGCTATAGGACCATAAGTGGAAGTGCCCTAGGCTCTGTTGCTTTGTTTTTTAGATGTTTCAGGAAACACCATACACTTCTCCCGAGTGGTTGTTGGCAATTTACATCCCGCCCATCAGCATAACAAGGCTCCCAGTTCTCCATGGCCTGTCCTGCCTTTCTGGATTTTAAACTTTTTTCAGATGGCCCTTTTGACCAGGGGGAAGTGAGACTTCATTGTAGTGCAGATTTCATTTGCAAGCTTGCTTGGTTGGCCAAAAAGGGCGTATGCGTTTTTTCCTGAATATATTCAGGAAAAAACGCATACGCCCTTTTTGGCCTAGTGCATCATTGTGGACGTTCGGCCTCTTTTCCTATGCTTTCAATGCAATTCCAGTCTACCTCCTGAAATCGGTTTCCTGCAATTCTGCCCCGCTTTCAAGTCCTCTTGGCAGCCTTACTTCAGTCTATTTTTGGACGATAGCTGTCATTTATAACTCTGCAGGTTTGTGAATTACAGTGCCCCTGAGCTCCTTTCTTCAACTCGCCTTCTTTTGAGCTGGCCGCAACACCGCAGGATGGCTTCAGGCCCTAATCTGGTTCTGGCATGGCACGCTGAGCCTTTGGTTAATTCCTCTTCCTGGTAGGAAATGAGAGTTAAATTTGCCCGTCCAGACACCTCCAGCTAGTCTCCATTGGTTCTCGCTATTCCTGTTCACCTTCCGCAGAAATTGCAAACTGGACCAAACAGGAGGTTAAAGGGACTGACTCTCCAAGTCGGGAGAGTGTTAGTAAAGCGTCTGGAATGTTGCACCCGAGTACCAGGGTACGAAAACTGAGACATATTTGAACACGTCTCCCGATCACATGGTTGATCATACTCTAGGTTCCACATGCATGTTTTAGCTGAAGGAAGAATACCTTAAACCTGGGTAGTTGAAACCCGTGGAATGGGTACCATGCAATATGACTTCAAAGGGTCTTCATTTGCTCACCGAACCTCTCCAATCCTATCACTGCTGCGTTTATGCCCCTGTACACATGCTTGATTCTCTTTTGGAGACATAGCAATCCATAGGTTTTAAGATACTTACAAGTCAGGTACATTCTTAGGCGTTTAATATGCGGTGTTGAGTCCATTTCGTTGAGCAAGGAGTAGCTCTTGTCTATTCCATATTTGGCTTAAGGAACTTTATCTGTGCTCATTTCAATCTCTGGTTTTATGCAGCACCCCAACTCACCTTTACCCTTAAGCAAGCATAAGTTGGTTTTCTAAATTTGAGACCCTGTTCTGTTCTGTAATTCAGTTCCTGTGTAGCCAAGTTTACATTCCGTGTATTACTGATATCTTATGATGTTTCTTTTTCTGTGTGACTTATTTCAGGTAGAATCATCATACCTGAATCCACTCATTGTGCTGCTAAGGGCCTGATGACACAGATTTCATTGCTGAGTGATACTGCATTATAAGTAAATACCACAAGTTCTTTATCCATTTTTCACTTTCTGCGATGTTGAACTTGTACTGTAAACGAGGTTCTTGTAAACAGAGCCGTTCGAAAATTTGGGGTGGCTGTGTCTTTTTGATTTTAAATTCCCTAAGCTATAGGACCATAAGTGGAAGTGCCCTAGGCTCTGTTGCTTTGTTTTTTAGATGTTTCAGGAAACACCATACACTTCTCCCGAGTGGTTGTTGGCAATTTACATCCCGCCCATCAGCATAACAAGGCTCCCAGTTCTCCATGGCCTGTCCTGCCCTTCTGGATTTTACACTTTTTTCAGATTTCCCTTTTGACCGGGGGGAAGTGAGACTTCATTGTAGTGCAGATTTCCTTTGCAAGCTTGCTTGGTTGGCCAAAAAGGGCGTATGCGTTTTTTCCTGAATATATTCAGGAAAAAACGCATACGCCCTTTTTGGCCAAGTGCATCATTGTGGACGTTCTGCCTCTTTTCCTATGCTTTCAATGCAATTCCAGTCTACCTCCTGAAATCGGTTTCCTGCAATTCTGCCCCGCTTTCAAGTCCTCTTGGCAGCCTTACTTCAGTATATTTTTGGACGATAGCTGTCATTTATAACTCTGCAGGTTTGTGAATTACAGTGCCCCTGAGCTCCTTTCTTCAACTCGCTTTCTTGTGACCTGGCCGCAACACCGCAGGATGGCTTCAGGCCCTAATCTGGTTCATGCACGGCATGCTGAGCCTTTGGTTAATTCCTCTTCCTGGTGGGAAATGAGAGTTAAATTTGCCCGTCCAGACACCTCCAGCTAGTCTCTCATTGGTTCTCGCTATTCCTGTTCATCTTCCGCAGAAATTGCAAACTGGGCAAACAGGAGGTTAAAGGGACTGACTCTCCAAGTCGGGAGAGTGTTAGTAAAGCGTCTGGAATGTTGCACCCGAGTACCAGGGTACGAAAACTGAGACATATTTGAACACGTCTCCCGATCACATGGTTGATCATACTCTAGGTTCCACATGCATGTTTTAGCTGAAGGAAGAATACCTTAAACCTGGGTAGTTGAAACCCGTGGAATGGGTACCATGCAATATGACTTCAAAGGGTCTTCATTTGCTCACCGAACCTCTCCAATCCTATCACTGCTGCGTTTATGCCCCTGTACACATGCTTGATTCTCTTTTGGAGACATAGCAATCCATAGGTTTTAAGATACTTACAAGTCAGGTACATTCTTAGGCGTTTAATATGCGGTGTTGAGTCCATTTCGTTGAGCAAGGAGTAGCTCTTGTCTATTCCATATTTGGCTTAAGGAACTTTATCTGTGCTCATTTCAATCTCTGGTTTTATGCAGCACCCCAACTCACCTTTACCCTTAAGCAAGCATAAGTTGGTTTTCTAAATTTGAGACCCTGTTCTGTTCTGTAATTCAGTTCCTGTGTAGCCAAGTTTACATTCCGTGTATTACTGATATCTTATGATGTTTCTTTTTCTGTGTGACTTATTTCAGGTAGAATCATCATACCTGAATCCACTCATTGTGCTGCTAAGGGCCTGATGACACAGATTTCATTGCTGAGTGATACTGCATTATAAGTAAATACCACAAGTTCTTTATCCATTTTTCACTTTCTGCGATGTTGAACTTGTACTGTAAACGAGGTTCTTGTAAACAGAGCCGTTCGAAAATTTGGGGTGGCTGTGTCTTTTTGATTTTAAATTCCCTAAGCTATAGGACCATAAGTGGAAGTGCCCTAGGCTCTGTTGCTTTGTTTTTTAGATGTTTCAGGAAACACCATACACTTCTCCCGAGTGGTTGTTGGCAATTTACATCCCGCCCATCAGCATAACAAGGCTCCCAGTTCTCCATGGCCTGTCCTGCCTTTCTGGATTTTACACTTTTTTCAGATTTCCCTTTTGACCGGGGGGAAGTGAGACTTCATTGTAGTGCAGATTTCCTTTGCAAGCTTGCTTGGTTGGCCAAAAAGGGCGTATGCGTTTTTTCCTGAATATATTCAGGAAAAAACGCATACGCCCTTTTTGGCCAAGTGCATCATTGTGGACGTTCTGCCTCTTTTCCTATGCTTTCAATGCAATTCCAGTCTACCTCCTGAAATCGGTTTCCTGCAATTCTGCCCCGCTTTCAAGTCCTCTTGGCAGCCTTACTTCAGTATATTTTTGGACGATAGCTGTCATTTATAACTCTGCAGGTTTGTGAATTACAGTGCCCCTGAGCTCCTTTCTTCAACTCGCTTTCTTGTGACCTGGCCGCAACACCGCAGGATGGCTTCAGGCCCTAATCTGGTTCATGCACGGCATGCTGAGCCTTTGGTTAATTCCTCTTCCTGGTGGGAAATGAGAGTTAAATTTGCCCGTCCAGACACCTCCAGCTAGTCTCTCATTGGTTCTCGCTATTCCTGTTCATCTTCCGCAGAAATTGCAAACTGGGCAAACAGGAGGTTAAAGGGACTGACTCTCCAAGTCGGGAGAGTGTTAGTAAAGCGTCTGGAATGTTGCACCCGAGTACCAGGGTACGAAAACTGAGACATATTTGAACACGTCTCCCGATCACATGGTTGATCATACTCTAGGTTCCACATGCATGTTTTAGCTGAAGGAAGAATACCTTAAACCTGGGTAGTTGAAACCCGTGGAATGGGTACCATGCAATATGACTTCAAAGGGTCTTCATTTGCTCACCGAACCTCTCCAATCTTATCACTGCTGCGTTTATGCCCCTGTACACATGCTTGATTCTCTTTTGGAGACATAGCAATCCATAGGTTTTAAGATACTTACAAGTCAGGTACATTCTTAGGCGTTTAATATGCGGTGTTGAGTCCATTTCATTGAGCAAGGAGTAGCTCTTGTCTATTCCATATTTGGCTTAAGGAACTTTATCTGTGCTCATTTCAATCTCTGGTTTTATGCAGCACCCCAACTCACCTTTACCCTTAAACAAGCATAAGTTGGTTTTCTAAATTTGAGACACTGTTCTGTTCTGTAATTCAGTTCCTGTGTAGCCAAGTTTACATTCCGTGTATTACTGATATCTTATGATGTTTCTTTTTCTGTGTGACTTATTTCAGTGAGAATCATCATACCTGAATCCACTCATTGTGCTGCTAAGGGCCTGATGACACAGATTTCATTGCTGAGTGATACTGCATTGTAAGTAAATACCACAAGTTCTTTATCCATTTTTCACTTTCTGCGATGTTGAACTTGTACTGTAAATGAGGTTCTTGTAAACAGAGGCGTCCCAAACTTTGGGGTGGCTGTGTCTTTTTGATTTTAATTTCCCTAATCTATAGGACCATAAGTGGAAGTGCCCTAGGTTCTGTTGCTTTGTTTTTTAGATGTTTCAGGAAACACCATACACTTCTCCCGAGTGGTTGTTGGCAATTTACATCCCGCCCATCAGCATAACAAGGCTCCCAGTTCTCCATGGCCTGTCCTGCCTTTCTGGATTTTACACTTTTTTCAGATGGCCCTTTTGACCGGGGGGAAGTGAGACTTCATTGTAGTGCAGATTTCCTTTGCAAGCTTGCTTGGTTGGCCAAAAAGGGCGTATGCGTTTTTTCCTGAATATATTCAGGAAAAAACGCATACGCCCTTTTTGGCCAAGTGCATCATTGTGGACGTTCTGCCTCTTTTCCTATGCTTTCAATGCAATTCCAGTCTACCTCCTGAAATCGGTTTCCTGCAATTCTGCCCCGCTTTCAAGTCCTCTTGGCAGCCTTACTTCAGTCTATTTTTGGACGATAGCTGTCATTTATGACTCTGCAGGTTTGTGAATTACAGTGCCCCTGAGCTCCTTTCTTCAACTCGGTTTCTTTTGAGCTGGCCGCAAAACCGCAGGATGGCTTCAGGCCCTAATCTGGTTCCGGCACGGCACACTGAGCCTTTGGTTATTTCCTCTTCCTGGTGGGAAATGAGAGTTAAATTTGCCCGTCCAGACACCTCCAGCTAGTCTCTCATTGGTTCTCACTATTCCTGTTCATCTTCCGCAGAAATTGCAAACTGGGCCAAACAGGAGGTTAAAGGCGCTGACTCTCCAAGTGGGGAGTGTGTTAGTAAAGCGTCTGGAATGTTGCACCCGAGTACCAGGGGAGAAAAACTGAGACATATTTGAACACGTCTCCCGTTCACATGGTTGATCATACTTGGGTTCCACCTGCATGTTTTAGCTGAAGGAAGAATACTTTAAACCTGCAGATTTGAGACCCGTGGAATGGGTCCCATTCAATATGACTTCAAAGGGTCTTCATTTGCTCACCGAACCTCTCCAATCCTATCACTGCTGCGTTTATGCCCCTGTACACACGCTTGATTCTCTTTTGGAGACATAGCAATCCATAGGTTTTAAGATACTTACTAGTCAGGTACATTCTTAGGCGTTTAATATGGGGTGTTGAGTCCATTTCGTTGAGCAAGGAGTAGCTCTTGTCTATTCCATATTTGGCTTAAGGAACTTTATCTGTGCTCATTTCAATCTCTGGTTTTATGCAGCACCCCAACTCACCTTTCCCCTTAAGCAAGCATAAGTTGCTTTTCTAAATTTGAGACCCTGTTCTGTTTTGGAATTCAGTTCCTGTGTAGCCAAGTTTACATTCTGTGTATTAGTGATATCTTATGATGTTTCTTTTTCTGTGTGACTTATTTCAGTTAGAATCATCGTACCTGAATCCACTCATTATGCTGCTACGGGCCTGATGACATAGATTTCATTGCTGAGTGATACTGCATTGTACGTAAGTACCACAAGTTCTTTATCCATTTTTCACTTTCTGTGATATTGAACTTGTACGGTAAACGAGGTTCTTGTAAACAGAGGCGTCCCAAACTTTGGGGTGGCTGTGTGTTTTTGATTTTAATTTCCCTAAGCTATAGGACCATAAGTGGCAGTGCCCTAGGCTCTGTTGCTTTGTTTTTTAGATGTTTCAGGAAACACCATACACTTCTCCCGAGTGTCTGTTGGCAATTTACATCCCGCCCATCAGCATAACAAGGCTCCCAGTTCTCCATGGCCTGTCCTGCCTTTCTGGATTTTACACTTTTTTCAGATGGCCCTTTTGACCGGGGGGAAGTGAGACTTCATTGTAGTGCAGATTTCCTTTGCAAGCTTGCTTGGTTGGCCAAAAAGGGCGTATGCGTTTTTTCCTGAATATATTCAGGAAAAAACGCATACGCCCTTTTTGGCCAAGTGCATCATTGTGGACGTTCTGCCTCTTTTCCTATGCTTTCAATGCAATTCCAGTCTACCTCCTGAAATTGGTTTCCTGCAATTCTGCCCCGCTTTCAAGTCCTCTTGGCAGCCTTACCTCAGTATATGTTTGGACGATAGCTGTCATTTATAACTCTGCAGGTTTGTGAATTACAGTGCCCCTGAGCTCCTTTCTTCAACTCGCTTTCTTGTGAGCTGGCCGCAACACCGCAGGATGGCTTCAGGCCCTAATCTGCTACCGGCACGGCACGCTGAGCCTTTGGTTATTTCCTCTTCCTGGTGGGAAATGAGAGTTAAATTTGCCCGTCCAGACACCTCCAGCTAGTCTCTCATTGGTTCTCCCTATTCCTGTTCATCTTGCGCAGAAATTGCAAACTGGGCCAAACAGGAGGTTAAAGGTGCTGACTCTCCAAGTGGGGAGAGTGTTAGTAAAGCGTCTGGAATGTTGCACCCGAGTACCAGGGTACGAAAACTGAGACATATTTGAACACGTCTCCTGATCACATGGTTGATCATACTCTAGGTTCTACATGCATGTTTTAGCTGAAGGAAGAATACCTTAAACCTGGGTAGTTGAAACCCGTGGAATGGGTACCATGCAATATGACTTCAAAGGGTCTTCATTTGCTCACCGAACCTCTCCAATCCTATCACTGCTGCGTTTATGCCCCTGTACACACGCTTGATTCTCTTTTGGAGACATAGCAATCCATAGGTTTTACGATACTTACTAGTCAGGTACATTCTTAAGCGTTTAATATGCGGTGTTGAGTCCATTTCGTTAAGCAAGGAGTAGCTCTTGTCTATTCCATATTTGGCTTAAGGACCTTTATCTGTGCTCATTTCAATCTCTGGTTTTATGCAGCACCCCAACTCACCTTTCCCCTTAAGCAAGCATAAGTTGCTTTTCTAAATTTGAGACCCTGTTGTGTTTTGGAATTCAGTTCCTGTGTAGCCAAGTTTACATTCTGTGTATTAGTGATACCTTATGATGTTTCTTTTTCTGTGTGACTTATTTCAGTTAGAATCATCGTACCTGAATCCACTCATTATGCTGCTACGGGCCTGATGACATAGATTTCATTGCTGAGTGATACTGCATTGTACGTAAGTACCACAAGTTCTTTATCCATTTTTCACTTTCTGTGATATTGAACTTGTACGGTAAATGAGGTTCTTGTAAACAGAGGCGTCCCAAACTTTGGGGTGGCTGTGTGTTTTTGATTTTAATTTTCCTAAGCTATAGGACCATAAGTGGAAGTGCCCTAGGTTCTGTTGCTTTGTTTTTTAGATGTTTCAGGAAACACCATACACTTCTCCCGAGTGGTTGTTCGCAATTTACATCCCGCCCATCAGCATAACAAGGCTCCCAGTTCTCCATGGCCTGTCCTGCCTTTCTGGATTTTACACTTTTTTCAGATGGCCCTTTTGACCGGGGGGAAGTGAGACTTCATTGTAGTGCAGATTTCCTTTGCAAGCTTGCTTGGTTGGCCAAAAAGGGCGTATGCGTTTTTTCCTGAATATATTCAGGAAAAAAACGCATACGCCCTTTTTGGCCAAGTGCATCATTGTGGACGTTCTGCCTCTTTTCCTATGCTTTCAATGCAATTCCAGTCTACCTCCTGAAATCGGTTTCCTGCAATTCTGCCCCGCTTTCAAGTCCTCTTGGCAGCCTTACTTCAGTCTATTTTTGGACGATAGCTGTCATTTATAACTCTGCAGGTTTGTGAATTACAGTGCCCCTGAGCTCCTTTCTTCAACTCGCTTTCTTGTGAGCTGGCCGCAACACCGCAGGATGGCTTCAGGCCCTAATCTGGTTCCGGCACGGCACGCTGAGCCTTTGGTTATTTCCTCATCCTGGTGGGAAATGAGAGTTAAATTTGCCCGTCCAGACACCTCCAGCTAGTCTCTCATTGGTTCTCGCTATTCCTGTTCATCTTCCGCAGAAATTGCAAACTGGGCCAAACAGGAGGTTAAATGGACTGATTGTCCAAGTGGGGAGTGTGTTAGTAAAGCGTCTGGAATGTTGCACCCGAGTACCAGGGGAGAAAAACTGAGACATATTTGAACACGTCTCCCGTTCACACGGTTGATCATACTCTGGGTTCCACCTGCATGTTTTAGCTGAAGGAAGAATACTTTAAACCTGCAGATTTGAGACCCGTGGAATGGGTCCCATGCAATATGACTTCAAAGGGTCTTCATTTGCTCACCGAACCTCTCCAATCCTATCACTGCTGCGTTTATGCCCCTGTACACACGCTTGATTCTCTTTTGGAGACATAGCAATCCATAGGTTTTAAGATACTTACTAGTCAGGTACATTCTTAGGCGTTTAATATGGGGTGTTGAGTCCATTTCGTTGAGCAAGGAGTAGCTCTTGTCTATTCCATATTTGGCTTAAGGAACTTTATCTGTGCTCATTTCAATCTCTGGTTTTATGCAGCACCCCAACTCACCTTTCCCCTTAAGCAAGCATAAGTTGCTTTTCTAAATTTGAGACCCTGTTCTGTTTTGGAATTCAGTTCCTGTGTAGCCAAGTTTACATTCTGTGTATTAGTGATATCTTATGATGTTTCTTTTTCTGTGTGACTTATTTCAGTTAGAATCATCGTACCTGAATCCACTCATTATGCTGCTACGGGCCTGATGACATAGATTTCATTGCTGAGTGATACTGCATTGTACGTAAGTACCACAAGTTCTTTATCCATTTTTCACTTTCTGTGATATTGAACTTGTACGGTAAACGAGGTTCTTGTAAACAGAGGCGTCCCAAACTTTGGGGTGGCTGTGTGTTTTTGATTTTAATTTCCCTAAGCTATAGGACCATAAGTGGCAGTGCCCTAGGCTCTGTTGCTTTGTTTTTTAGATGTTTCAGGAAACACCATACACTTCTCCCTAGTGTCTGTTGGCAATTTACATCCCGCCCATCAGCATAACAAGGCTCCCAGTTCTCCATGGCCTGTCCTGCCTTTCTGGATTTTACACTTTTTTCAGATGGCCCTTTTGACCGGGGGGAAGTGAGACTTCATTGTAGTGCAGATTTCCTTTGCAAGCTTGCTTGGTTGGCCAAAAAGGGCGTATGCGTTTTTTCCTGAATATATTCAGGAAAAAACGCATACGCCCTTTTTGGCCAAGTGCATCATTGTGGACGTTCTGCCTCTTTTCCTATGCTTTCAATGCAATTCCAGTCTACCTCCTGAAATCGGTTTCCTGCAATTCTGCCCCGCTTTCAAGTCCTCTTGGCAGCCTTACTTCAGTCTATTTTTGGACGATAGCTGTCATTTATAACTCTGCAGGTTTGTGAATTACAGTGCCCCTGAGCTCCTTTCTTCAACTCGCCTTCTTTTGAGCTGGCCGCAACACCGCAGGATGGCTTCAGGCCCTAATCTGGTTCTGGCATGGCACGCTGAGCCTTTGGTTAATTCCTCTTCCTGGTAGGAAATGAGAGTTAAATTTGCCCGTCCAGACACCTCCAGCTAGTCTCCATTGGTTCTCGCTATTCCTGTTCATCTTCCGCAGAAATTGCAAACTGGACCAAACAGGAGGTTAAAGGGACTGACTCTCCAAGTCGGGAGAGTGTTAGTAAAGCGTCTGGAATGTTGCACCCGAGTACCAGGGTACGAAAGCTGAGACATATTTGAACACGTCTCCCGATCACATGGTTGATCATACTCTAGGTTCCACATGCATGTTTTAGCTGAAGGAAGAATACCTTAAACCTGGGTAGTTGAAACCCGTGGAATGGGTACCATGCAATATGACTTCAAAGGGTCTTCATTTGCTCACCGAACCTCTCCAATCTTATCACTGCTGCGTTTATGCCCCTGTACACATGCTTGATTCTCTTTTGGAGCCATAGCAATCCATACGTTTTAAGATACTTACAAGTCAGGTACATTCTTAGGCGTTTAATATGCGGTGTTGAGTCCATTTCGTTGAGCAAGGAGTAGCTCTTGTCTATTCCATATTTGGCTTAAGGAACTTTATCTGTGCTCATTTCAATCTCTGGTTTTATGCAGCACCCCAACTCACCTTTACCCTTAAACAAGCATAAGTTGGTTTTCTAAATTTGAGACACTGTTCTGTTCTGTAATTCAGTTCCTGTGTAGCCAAGTTTACATTCCGTGTATTACTGATATCTTATGATGTTTCTTTTTCTGTGTGACTTATTTCAGTTAGAATCATCGTACCTGAATCTACTCATTATGCTGCTACGGGCCTGATGACATAGATTTCATTGCTGAGTGATACTGCATTGTACGTAAGTACCACAAGTTCTTTATCCATTTTTCACTTTCTGCGATGTTGAACTTGTACTGTAAATGAGGTTCTTGTAAACAGAGGCGTCCCAAACTTTGGGGTGGCTGTGTCTTTTTGATTTTAATTTCCCTAAGCTATAGGACCATAAGTGGAAGTGCCCTAGGCTCTGTTGCTTTGTTTTTTAGATGTTTCAGGAAACACCATACACTTCTCCCGAGTGTCTGTTGGAAATTTACATCCCGCCCATCAGCATAACAAGGCTCCCAGTTCTCCATGGCCTGTTGCCTTTCTGGATTTTACACTTTTTTCAGATGGCCCTTTTGACCGGGGGGAAGTGAGACTTCATTGTAGTGCAGATTTCCTTTGCAAGCTTGCTTGGTTGGCCAAAAAGGGCGTATGCGTTTTTTCCTGAATATATTCAGGAAAAAACGCATACGCCCTTTTTGGCCAAGTGCATCATTGTGGACGTTCTGCCTCTTTTCCTATGCTTTCAATGCAATTCCAGTCTACCTCCTGAAATCGGTTTCCTGCAATTCTGCCCCGCTTTCAAGTCCTCTTGGCAGCCTTACTTCAGTCTATTTTTGGACGATAGCTGTCATTTATAACTCTGCAGGTTTGTGAATTACAGTGCCCCTGAGCTCCTTTCTTCAACTCGCTTTCTTGTGAGCTGGCCGCAACACCGCAGGATGGCTTCAGGCCCTAATCTGGTTCCGGCACGGCACGCTGAGCCTTTGGTTAATTCCTCTTCCTGGTGGGAAATGAGAGTTAAATTTGCCCGTCCAGACACCTCCAGCTAGTCTCTCATTGGTTCTCGCTATTCCTGTTCATCTTCCGCAGAAATTGCAAACTGGGCCAAACAGGAGGTTAAAGGCGCTGACTCTCCAAGTGGGGAGAGTGTTAGTAAAGCGTCTGGAATGTTGCACCCGAGTACCAGGGGAGGAAAACTGAGACATATTTGAACACGTCTCCCGTTCACATGGTTGATCATACTTGGGTTCCACATGCATGTTTTAGCTGAAGGAAGAATACCTTAAACCTGGAGAGTTGAGACCCGTGGAATGGGTCCCATGCAATATGACTTCAAAGGGTCTTCATTTGCTCACCGAACCTCTCCAATCCTATCACTGCTGCGTTTATGCCCCTGTACACATGCTTGATTCTCTTTCGGAGACATAGTAATCCATAGGTTTTACGATACTTACTAGTCAGGTACATTCTTAGGCGTTTAATATGGGGTGTTGAGTCCATTTCGTTGAGCAAGGAGTAGCTCTTGTCTATTCCATATTTGGCTTAAGGAACTTTATCTGTGCTCATTTCAATCTCTGGTTTTATGCAGCACCCCAACTCACCTTTCCCCTTAAGCAAGCATAAGTTGCTTTTCTAAATTTGAGACCCTGTTCTGTTTTGGAATTCAGTTCCTGTGTAGCCAAGTTTACATTCTGTGTATTAGTGATATCTTATGATGTTTCTTTTTCTGTGTGACTTATTTCAGTTAGAATCATCGTACCTGAATCCACTCATTATGCTGCTACGGGCCTGATGACATAGATTTCATTGCTGAGTGATACTGCATTGTACGTAAGTACCACAAGTTCTTTATCCATTTTTCACTTTCTGTGATATTGAACTTGTACGGTAAACGAGGTTCTTGTAAACAGAGGCGTCCCAAACTTTGGGGTGGCTGTGTGTTTTTGATTTTAATTTCCCTAAGCTATAGGACCATAAGTGGCAGTGCCCTAGGCTCTGTTGCTTTGTTTTTTAGATGTTTCAGGAAACACCATACACTTCTCCCTAGTGTCTGTTGGCAATTTACATCCCGCCCATCAGCATAACAAGGCTCCCAGTTCTCCATGGCCTGTCCTGCCTTTCTGGATTTTACACTTTTTTCAGATGGCCCTTTTGACCGGGGGGAAGTGAGACTTCATTGTAGTGCAGATTTCCTTTGCAAGCTTGCTTGGTTGGCCAAAAAGGGCGTATGCGTTTTTTCCTGAATATATTCAGGAAAAAACGCATACGCCCTTTTTGGCCAAGTGCATCATTGTGGACGTTCTGCCTCTTTTCCTATGCTTTCAATGCAATTCCAGTCTACCTCCTGAAATCGGTTTCCTGCAATTCTGCCCCGCTTTCAAGTCCTCTTGGCAGCCTTACTTCAGTCTATTTTTGGACGATAGCTGTCATTTATAACTCTGCAGGTTTGTGAATTACAGTGCCCCTGAGCTCCTTTCTTCAACTCGCCTTCTTTTGAGCTGGCCGCAACACCGCAGGATGGCTTCAGGCCCTAATCTGGTTCTGGCATGGCACGCTGAGCCTTTGGTTAATTCCTCTTCCTGGTAGGAAATGAGAGTTAAATTTGCCCGTCCAGACACCTCCAGCTAGTCTCCATTGGTTCTCGCTATTCCTGTTCATCTTCCGCAGAAATTGCAAACTGGACCAAACAGGAGGTTAAAGGGACTGACTCTCCAAGTCGGGAGAGTGTTAGTAAAGCGTCTGGAATGTTGCACCCGAGTACCAGGGTACGAAAGCTGAGACATATTTGAACACGTCTCCCGATCACATGGTTGATCATACTCTAGGTTCCACATGCATGTTTTAGCTGAAGGAAGAATACCTTAAACCTGGGTAGTTGAAACCCGTGGAATGGGTACCATGCAATATGACTTCAAAGGGTCTTCATTTGCTCACCGAACCTCTCCAATCTTATCACTGCTGCGTTTATGCCCCTGTACACATGCTTGATTCTCTTTTGGAGCCATAGCAATCCATACGTTTTAAGATACTTACAAGTCAGGTACATTCTTAGGCGTTTAATATGCGGTGTTGAGTCCATTTCGTTGAGCAAGGAGTAGCTCTTGTCTATTCCATATTTGGCTTAAGGAACTTTATCTGTGCTCATTTCAATCTCTGGTTTTATGCAGCACCCCAACTCACCTTTACCCTTAAACAAGCATAAGTTGGTTTTCTAAATTTGAGACACTGTTCTGTTCTGTAATTCAGTTCCTGTGTAGCCAAGTTTACATTCCGTGTATTACTGATATCTTATGATGTTTCTTTTTCTGTGTGACTTATTTCAGTTAGAATCATTGTACCTGAATCTACTCATTATGCTGCTACGGGCCTGATGACATAGATTTCATTGCTGAGTGATACTGCATTGTACGTAAGTACCACAAGTTCTTTATCCATTTTTCACTTTCTGCGATGTTGAACTTGTACTGTAAACGAGGTTCTTGTAAACAGAGGCGTCCCAAACTTTGGGGTGGCTGTGTCTTTTTGATTTTAATTTCCCTAAGCTATAGGACCATAAGTGGAAGTGCCCTAGGCTCTGTTGCTTTGTTTTTTAGATGTTTCAGGAAACACCATACACTTCTCCCGAGTGTCTGTTGGAAATTTACATCCCGCCCATCAGCATAACAAGGCTCCCAGTTCTCCATGGCCTGTTGCCTTTCTGGATTTTACACTTTTTTCAGATGGCCCTTTTGACCGGGGGGAAGTGAGACTTCATTGTAGTGCAGATTTCCTTTGCAAGCTTGCTTGGTTGGCCAAAAAGGGCGTATGCGTTTTTTCCTGAATATATTCAGGAAAAAACGCATACGCCCTTTTTGGCCAAGTGCATCATTGTGGACGTTCTGCCTCTTTTCCTATGCTTTCAATGCAATTCCAGTCTACCTCCTGAAATCGGTTTCCTGCAATTCTGCCCCGCTTTCAAGTCCTCTTGGCAGCCTTACTTCAGTCTATTTTTGGACGATAGCTGTCATTTATAACTCTGCAGGTTTGTGAATTACAGTGCCCCTGAGCTCCTTTCTTCAACTCGCTTTCTTGTGAGCTGGCCGCAACACCGCAGGATGGCTTCAGGCCCTAATCTGGTTCCGGCACGGCACGCTGAGCCTTTGGTTAATTCCTCTTCCTGGTGGGAAATGAGAGTTAAATTTGCCCGTCCAGACACCTCCAGCTAGTCTCTCATTGGTTCTCGCTATTCCTGTTCATCTTCCGCAGAAATTGCAAACTGGGCCAAACAGGAGGTTAAAGGCGCTGACTCTCCAAGTGGGGAGAGTGTTAGTAAAGCGTCTGGAATGTTGCACCCGAGTACCAGGGGAGGAAAACTGAGACATATTTGAACACGTCTCCCGTTCACATGGTTGATCATACTTGGGTTCCACATGCATGTTTTAGCTGAAGGAAGAATACCTTAAACCTGGAGAGTTGAGACCCGTGGAATGGGTCCCATGCAATATGACTTCAAAGGGTCTTCATTTGCTCACCGAACCTCTCCAATCCTATCACTGCTGCGTTTATGCCCCTGTACACATGCTTGATTCTCTTTCGGAGACATAGCAATCTATAGGTTTTACGATACTTACTAGTCAGGTACATTCTTAGGCGTTTAATATGCGGTGTTGAGTCCATTTCGTTGAGCAAGGAGTAGCTCTTGTCTATTCCATATTTGACTTAAGGAACTTTATCTGTGCTCATTTCAATCTCTGGTTTTATGCAGCACCCCAACTCACCTTTACCCTTAAGCAAGCATAAGTTGGTTTTCTATATTTGAGACCCTCTTCTGTTCTGTAATTCAGTTCCTGTGTAGCCAAGTTTACATTCCGTGTATTACTGATATCTTATGATGTTTCTTTTTCTGTGTGACTTATTTCAGTTAGAATCATCATACCTGAATCCACTCATTGTGATGCTAAGGGCCTGATGACATAGATTTCATTGCTGAATGATATTGCTTTGTAAGTAAATACCACAACTTCTTTATCCATTTTTCACTTTCTGCGATGTTGAACTTGTACTGTAAACGAGGTTCTTGTAAACAGAGTCGTCCCAAACTTTGGGGAGGCTGTGTCTTTTTGATTTTAATTTCCCTAAGCTATAGGACCATAAGTGGAAGTGCCCTAGGCTCTGTTGCTTTGTTTTTTAGATATTTCAGGAAACACCATACACTTCTCCCAAGTGTCTGTTGGCAATTTACATCCCGCCCATCAGCATAACAAGGCTCCCAGTTCTCCATGGCCTGTCCTGCCTTTCTGGATTTTACACTTTTTTCAGATGGCCCTTTTGACCGGGGGGAAGTGAGACTTCATTGTAGTGCAGATTTCCTTTGCAAGCTTGCTTGGCTGGCCAAAAAGGGCGTATGCGTTTTTTCCTGAATATATTCAGGAAAAAATGCATACGCCCTTTTTGGCCAAGTGCATCATTGTGGACGTTCTGCCTCTTTTCCTATGCTTTCAATGCAATTTCAGTCTACCTCCTGAAATCGGTTTCCTGCAATTCTGCCCCGCTTTCAAGTCCTCTTGGCAGCCTTACTTCAGTCTATTTTTGGACGATAGCTGTCATTTATAACTCTGCAGGTTTGTGAATTACAGTGCCCCTGAGCTCCTTTCTTCAACTCGCTTTCCTGTGACCTGGCCGCAACACCGCAGGATGGCTTCAGGCCCTAATCTGGTTCCGGCCCGGCATGCTGAGCCTTTGGTTAATTCCTCTTCCTGGTGGGAAATGACAGTTAAATTTGCCCGTCCAGACACCTCCAGCTAGCCTCTCATTGGTTCTCGCTATTCCTGTTCATCTTCCGCAGAAATTGCAAACTGGGCCAAACAGGAGGTTAAAGGCGCTGACTCTACAAGTGGGGAGAGTGTTAGTAAAGCGTCTGGAATGTTGCACCCGAGTACCAGGGGAGGAAAACTGAGACATATTTGAACACGTCTCCCGATCACATGGTTGATCATACTCTAGGTTCCACATGCATGTTTTAGCTGAAGGAAGAATACCTGAAACCTGGGTAGTTGAAACCCTTGGAATGGGTACCATGCAATATGACTTCAAAGGGTCTTCATTTGCTCACCGAACCTCTCCAATCCTATCACTGCTGCGTTTATGCCCCTGTACACATGCTTGATTCTCTTTCGGAGACATAGCAATCCTTAGGTTTTAAGATACTTACAAGTCAGGTACATTCTTAGGCGTTTAATATGCGGTGTTGAGTCCATTTCGTTGAGCAAGGAGTAGCTCTTGTCTATTCCATATTTGGCTTAAGGAACTTTATCTGTGCTCATTTCAATCTCTGGTTTTATGCAGCACCCCAACTCACCTTTCCCCTTAAGCAAGCATAAGTTGGTTTTCTAAATTTGAGAACCTGTTCTGTTTTGGAATTCAGTTCCTGTGTAGCCACGTTTACATTCCGTGTATTAGTGATATCTTATGATGTTTCTTTTTCTCTGTGACTTATTTCAGTTAGAATCATCGTACCTGAATCCACTCATTATGCTGCTACGGGCCTGATGACATAGATTTCATTGCTGAGTGATACTGCATTGTACGTAAGTACCACAAGTTCTTTATCCATTTTTCACTTTCTGCGATGTTGAACTTGTACTGTAAACGAGGTTCTTGTAAACAGAGGCGTCCCAAACTTTGGGGTGGCTGTGTCTTTTTGATTTTAATTTCCCTAAGCTATAGGACCATAAGTGGAAGTGCCCTAGGCTCTGTTGCTTTGTTTTTTAGATGTTTCAGGAAACACCATACACTTCTCCCGAGTGTCTGTTGGCAATTTACATCCCGCCCATCAGCATAACAAGGCTCCCAGTTCTCCATGGCCTGTTGCCTTTCTGGATTTTACACTTTTTTCAGATGGCCCTTTTGACCGGGGGGAAGTGAGACTTCATTGTAGTGCAGATTTCCTTTGCAAGCTTGCTTGGTTGGCCAAAAAGGGCGTATGCGTTTTTTCCTGAATATATTCAGGAAAAAACGCATACGCCCTTTTTGGCCAAGTGCATCATTGTGGACGTTCTGCCTCTTTTCCTATGCTTTCAATGCAATTCCAGTCTACCTCCTGAAATCGGTTTCCTGCAATTCTGCCCCGCTTTCAAGTCCTCTTGGCAGCCTTACTTCAGTCTATTTTTGGACGATAGCTGTCATTTATAACTCTGCAGGTTTGTGAATTACAGTGCCCCTGAGCTCCTTTCTTCAACTCGCTTTCTTGTGAGCTGGCCGCAACACCGCAGGATGGCTTCAGGCCCTAATCTGGTTCCGGCACGGCACGCTGAGCCTTTGGTTAATTCCTCTTCCTGGTGGGAAATGAGAGTTAAATTTGCCCGTCCAGACACCTCCAGCTAGTCTCTCATTGGTTCTCGCTATTCCTGTTCATCTTCCGCAGAAATTGCAAACTGGGCCAAACAGGAGGTTAAAGACACTGACTCTCCAAGTCGGGAGAGTGTTAGTAAAGCGTCTGGAATGTTGCACCCTAGTACCAGGGTTCGAAAACTGAGACATATTTGAACACGTCTCCCGATCACATGGTTGATCATACTCTGGGTTCCACATGCATGTTTTAGCTGAAGGAAGAATACCTAAAACCTGGGTATTTGAAACCCGTGGAATGGGTACCATGCAATATGACTTCAAAGGGTCTTCATTTGCTCACCGAACCTCTCCAATCCTATCACTGCTGCGTTTATGCCCCTGTACACATGCTTGATTCTCTTTCAGAGACATAGCAATCCATAGGTTTTAAGATACTTACTAGTCAGGTACATTCTTAGGCGTTTAATATGCGGTGTTGAGTCCATTTCGTTGAGCAAGGAGTAGCTCTTGTCTATTCCATATTTGGCTTAAGGAACTTTATCTGTGCTCATTTCAATCTCTGGTTTTATGCAGCACCCCAACTCACCTTTCCCCTTAAGCAAGCATAAGTTGGTTTTCTAAATTTGAGACCCTCTCCTGTTCTGTAATTCAGTTCCTGTGTAGCCAAGTTTACATTCCGTGTATTACTGATATCTTATGATGTTTCTTTTTCTGTGTGACTTATTTCAGTTAGAATCATCATACCTGAATCCACTCATTGTGCTGCTAAGGGCCTGATGACACAGATTTCATTGCTGAGTGATATTGCTTTGTAAGTAAATACCACAACTTCTTTATCCATTTTTCACTTTCTGCGATGTTGAACTTGTACTGTAAACGAGGTTCTTGTAAACAGAGCCGTTCCAAACTTTGGGGTGGCTGTGTCTTTTTGATTTTAATTTCCATAAGCTATAGGACCATAAGTGGAAGTGCCCTAGGTTCTGTTGCTTTGTTTTTTAGATGTTTCAGGAAACACCATACACTTCTCCTGAGTGGTTGTTGGCAATTTACATCCCACCCATCAGCATAACAAGGCTCCCAGTTCTCCATGGCCTGTCCTGCCTTTCTGGATTTTACACTTTTTTCAGATGGCCCTTTTGACCGGGGGGAAGTGAGACTTCATTGTAGTGCAGATTTCCTTTGCAAGCTTGCTTGGTTGGCCAAAAAGGGCGTATGCGTTTTTTCCTGAATATATTCAGGAAAAAACGCATACGCCCTTTTTGGCCAAGTGCATCATTGTGGACGTTCTGCCTCTTTTCCTATGCTTTCAATGCAATTCCAGTCTACCTCCTGAAATCGGTTTCCTGCAATTCTGCCCCGCTTTCAAGTCCTCTTGGCAGCCTTACTTCAGTCTATTTTTGGACGATAGCTGTCATTTATAACTCTGCAGGTTTGTGAATTACAGTGCCCCTGAGCTCCTTTCTTCAACTCGCTTTCTTGTGAGCTGGCCGCAACACCGCAGGATGGCTTCAGGCCCTAATCTGGTTCCGGCACGGCACGCTGAGCCTTTGGTTAATTCCTCTTCCTGGTGGGAAATGAGAGTTAAATTTGCCCGTCCAGACACCTCCAGCTAGTCTCTCATTGGTTCTCGCTATTCCTGTTCATCTTCCGCAGAAATTGCAAACTGGGGCAAACAGGAGGTTAAAGACACTGACTCTCCAAGTCGGGAGAGTGTTAGTAAAGCGTCTGGATTGTTGCACCCGAGTACCAAGGGAGGAAAACTGAGACATATTTGAACACGTCTCCCGATCACATGGTTGATCATACTCTGGGTTCCACATGCATGTTTTAGCTGAAGGAAGAATACCTAAAACCTGGGTAGTTGAAACCCGTGGAATGGGTACCATGCAATATGACTTCAAAGGGTCTTCATTTGCTCACCGAACCTCTCCAATCCTATCACTGCTGCGTTTATGCCCCTGTACACATGCTTGATTCTCTTTCGGAGACATAGCAATCCATAGGTTTTAAGATACTTACTAGTCAGGTACATTCTTAGGCGTTTAATATGCGGTGTTGAGTCCATTTCGTTGAGCAAGGAGTAGCTCTTGTCTATTCCATATTTGGCTTAAGGAACTTTATCTGTGCTCATTTCAATCTCTGGTTTTATGCAGCAACCCAACTCACCTTTCCCCTTAAGCAAGCATAAGTTGGTTTTCTAAATTTGAGAACCTGTTCTGTTTTGGAATTCAGTTCCTGTGTAGCCAAGTTTACATTCCGTGTATTAGTGATATCTTATGATGTTTCTTTTTCTGTGTGACTTATTTCAGTTAGAATCATCGTACCTGAATCTACTCATTATGCTGCTACGGGCCTGATGACATAGATTTCATTGCTGAGTGATACTGCATTGTACGTAAGTAACACAAGTTCTTTATCCATTTTTCACTTTCTGCGATGTTGAACTTGTACTGTAACGAGGTTCTTGTAAACAGAGCCGTTCCAAACTTTGGGGTGGCTGTGTCTTTTTGATTTTAATTTCCCTAAGCTATAGGACCATAAGTGGAAGTGCCCTAGGCTCTGTTGCTTTGTTTTTTAGATGTTTCAGGAAACACCATACACTTCTCCCGAGTGGTTGTTGGCAATTTACATCCCGCCCATCAGCATATCAAGGCTCCCAGTTCTCCATGGCCTGTCCTGCCTTTCTGGATTTTACACTTTTTTCAGATGGCCCTTTTGACCGGGGGGAAGTGAGACTTCATTGTAGTGCAGATTTCCTTTGCAAGCTTGCTTGGTTGGCCAAAAAGGGCGTATGCGTTTTTTCCTGAATATATTCAGGAAAAAACGCATACGCCCTTTTTGGCCAAGTGCATCATTGTGGACGTTCTGCCTCTTTTCCTATGCTTTCAATGCAATTCCAGTCTACCTCCTGAAATCGGTTTCCTGCAATTCTGCCCCGCTTTCAAGTCCTCTTGGCAGCCTTACTTCAGTCTATTTTTGGACGATAGCTGTCATTTATAACTCTGCAGGTTTGTGAATTACAGTGCCCCTGAGCTCCTTTCTTCAACTCGCTTTCTTTTGAGCTGGCCGCAACATCGCAGGATGGCTTCAGGCCCTAATCTGGTTCCGGCACGGCACACTGAGCCTTTGGTTATTTCCTCTTCCTGGTGGGAAATGAGAGTTAAATTTGCCCGTCCAGACACCTCCAGCTAGCCTCTCATTGGTTCTCGCTATTCCTGTTCATCTTCCGCAGAAATTGCAAACTGAGCCAAACAGGAGGTTAAAGGCGCTGACTCTCCAAGTGGGGAGAGTGTTAGTAAAGCGTCTGGAATGTTGCACCTGAGTACCAGGGGAGGAAAACTGAGACATATTTGAACACGTCTCCCGTTCACATGGTTGATCATACTTGGGTTCCACATGCATGTTTTAGCTGAAGGAAGAATACCTTAAACCTGGAGAGATGAGACCCGTGTAATGGGTACCATGCAATATGACTTCAAAGGGTCTTCATTTGCTCACCGAACCTCTCCAATCCTATCACTGCTGCGTTTATGCCCCTGTACACATGCTTGATTCTCTTTTGGAGACATAGCAATCCATAGGTTTTACGATACTTACTAGTCAGGTACATTCTTAGGCGTTTAATATGCGGTGTTGAGTCCATTTCGTTGAGCAAGGAGTAGCTCTTGTCTATTCCATATTTGACTTAAGGAACTTTATCTGTGCTCATTTCAATCTCTGGTTTTATGCAGCACCCCAACTCTCCTTTTCCCTTAAGCAAGCATAAGTTGGTTTTCTAAATTTGAGACCCTCTTCTGTTTTGGAATGCAGTTCCTGTGTAGCCAAGTTTACATTCCGTGTATTAGTGATATCTTATGATGTTTCTTTTTCTGTGTGACTTATTTCAGTTAGAATCATCGTACCTGAATCCACTCATTATGCTGCTACGGGCCTGATGACATAGATTTCATTGCTGAGTGATACTGCATTGTACGTAAGTACCACAAGTTCTTTATCCATTTTTCACTTTCTGTGATATTGAACTTGTACGGTAAATGAGGTTCTGGTAAACAGAGGCGTCCCAAACTTTGGGGTGGCTGTGTCTTTTTGATTTTAATTTCCCTAAGCTATAGGACCATAAGTGGCAGTGCCCTAGGCTCTGTTGCTTTGTTTTTTAGATGTTTCAGGAAACACCATACACTTCTCCCGAGTGTCTGTTGGCAATTTACATCCCGCCCATCAGCATAACAAGGCTCCCAGTTCTCCATGGCCTGTCCTGCCTTTCTGGATTTTACACTTTTTTCAGATGGCCCTTTTGACCGGGGGGAAGTGAGACTTCATTGTAGTGCAGATTTCCTTTGCAAGCTTGCTTGGTTGGCCAAAAAGGGCGTATGCGTTTTTTCCTGAATATATTCAGGAAAAAACGCATACGCCCTTTTTGGCCAAGTGCATCATTGTGGACGTTCTGCCTCTTTTCCTATGCTTTCAATGCAATTCCAGTCTACCTCCTGAAATTGGTTTCCTGCAATTCTGCCCCGCTTTCAAGTCCTCTTGGCAGCCTTACCTCAGTATATTTTTGGACGATAGCTGTCATTTATAACTCTGCAGGTTTGTGAATTACAGTGCCCCTGAGCTCCTTTCTTCAACTCGCTTTCTTGTGAGCTGGCCGCAACACCGCAGGATGGCTTCAGGCCCTAATCTGCTACCGGCACGGCACGCTGAGCCTTTGGTTATTTCCTCTTCCTGGTGGGAAATGAGAGTTAAATTTGCCCGTCCAGACACCTCCAGCTAGTCTCTCATTGGTTCTCCCTATTCCTGTTCATCTTGCGCAGAAATTGCAAACTGGGCCAAACAGGAGGTTAAAGGTGCTGACTCTCCAAGTGGGGAGAGTGTTAGTAAAGCGTCTGGAATGTTGCACCCGAGTACCAGGGTACGAAAACTGAGACATATTTGAACACGTCTCCTGATCACATGGTTGATCATACTCTAGGTTCTACATGCATGTTTTAGCTGAAGGAAGAATACCTTAAACCTGGGTAGTTGAAACCCGTGGAATGGGTACCATGCAATATGACTTCAAAGGGTCTTCATTTGCTCACCGAACCTCTCCAATCCTATCACTGCTGCGTTTATGCCCCTGTACACACGCTTGATTCTCTTTTGGAGACATAGCAATCCATAGGTTTTACGATACTTACTAGTCAGGTACATTCTTAAGCGTTTAATATGCGGTGTTGAGTCCATTTCGTTAAGCAAGGAGTAGCTCTTGTCTATTCCATATTTGGCTTAAGGACCTTTATCTGTGCTCATTTCAATCTCTGGTTTTATGCAGCACCCCAACTCACCTTTCCCCTTAAGCAAGCATAAGTTGCTTTTCTAAATTTGAGACCCTGTTGTGTTTTGGAATTCAGTTCCTGTGTAGCCAAGTTTACATTCTGTGTATTAGTGATACCTTATGATGTTTCTTTTTCTGTGTGACTTATTTCAGTTAGAATCATCGTACCTGAATCCACTCATTATGCTGCTACGGGCCTGATGACATAGATTTCATTGCTGAGTGATACTGCATTGTACGTAAGTACCACAAGTTCTTTATCCATTTTTCACTTTCTGTGATATTGAACTTGTACGGTAAATGAGGTTCTTGTAAACAGAGGCGTCCCAAACTTTGGGGTGGCTGTGTGTTTTTGATTTTAATTTTCCTAAGCTATAGGACCATAAGTGGAAGTGCCCTAGGTTCTGTTGCTTTGTTTTTTAGATGTTTCAGGAAACACCATACACTTCTCCCGAGTGGTTGTTCGCAATTTACATCCCGCCCATCAGCATAACAAGGCTCCCAGTTCTCCATGGCCTGTCCTGCCTTTCTGGATTTTACACTTTTTTCAGATGGCCCTTTTGACCGGGGGGAAGTGAGACTTCATTGTAGTGCAGATTTCCTTTGCAAGCTTGCTTGGTTGGCCAAAAAGTGCGTATGCGTTTTTTCCTGAATATATTCAGGAAAAAACGCATACGCCCTTTTTGGCCAAGTGCATCATTGTGGACGTTCTGCCTCTTTTCCTATGCTTTCAATGCAATTCCAGTCTACCTCCTGAAATCGGTTTCCTGCAATTCTGCCCCGCTTTCAAGTCCTCTTGGCAGCCTTACTTCAGTCTATTTTTGGACGATAGCTGTCATTTATAACTCTGCAGGTTTGTGAATTACAGTGCCCCTGAGCTCCTTTCTTCAACTCGCTTTCTTGTGACCTGGCCGCAACACCGCAGGATGGCTTCAGGCCCTAATCTGGTTCCGGCACGACACGCTGAGCCTTTGGTTATTTCCTCTTCCTGGTGGGAAATGAGAGTTAAATTTGCCCGTCCAGACACCTCCAGCTAGTCTCTCATTGTTTCTCGCTATTCCTGTTCATCTTCCGCAGAAATTGCAAACTGGGCCAAACAGGAGGTTAAAGGCGCTGACTCTCCAAGTGGGGAGAGTGTTAGTAAAGCGTCTGGAATGTTGCACCCGAGTACCAGGGTACGGAAACTGAGACATATTTGAACACGTCTCCCGATCACATGGTTGATCATACTCTAGGTTCCACATGCATGTTTTAGCTGAAGGAAGAATACCTTAAACCTGGGTAGTTGAAACCCTTGGAATGGGTACCATGCAATATGACTTCAAAGGTCTTCATTTGCTCACCGAACCTCTCCAATCCTATCACTGTTGCGTTTATGCCCCTGTACACATGCTTGATTCTCTTTCGGAGACATAGCAATCCATAGGTTTTAAGATACTTACAAGTCAGGTACATTCTTAGGCGTTTAATATGCGGTGTTGAGTCCATTTCGTTGAGCAAGGAGTAGCTCTTGTCTATTCCATATTTGGCTTAAGGAACTTTATCTGTGCTCATTTCAATCTCTGGTTTTATGCAGCACCCCAACTCACCTTTCCCCTTAAGCAAGCATAAGTTGGTTTTCTAAATTTGAGACCCTGTTCTGTTCTGTAATTCAGTTCCTGTGTAGCCAAGTTTACATTCCGTGTATTAGTGATATCTTATGATGTTTCTTTTTCTGTGTGACTTATTTCAGTTAGAATCATCATACCTGAATCCACTCATTATGCTGCTAAGGGCCTGATGACATAGATTTCATTGCTGAGTGATACTGCATTGTACGTAAGTACCTCAAGTTCTTTATCCATTTTTCACTTTCTGTGATATTGAACTTGTACGGTAAACGAGGTTCTTGTAAACGGAGGCTTCCCAAACTTTGGGGTGGCTGTGTCTTTTTGATTTTAATTTCCCTAAGCTATAGGACCATAAGTGGAAGTGCCCTAGGTTCTGTTGCTTTGTTTTTTAGATGTTTCAGGAAACACCATACACTTCTCCTGAGTGGTTGTTGGCAATTTACATCCCGCCCATCAGCATAACAAGGCTCCCAGTTCTCCATGGCCTGTCCTGCCTTTCTGGATTTTACACTTTTTTCAGATGGCCCTTTTGACCGGGGGGAAGTGAGACTTCATTGTAGTGCAGATTTCCTTTGCAAGCTTGCTTGGTTGGCCAAAAAGGGCGTATGCGTTTTTTCCTGAATATATTCAGGAAAAAACGCATACGCCCTTTTTGGTCAAGTGCATCATTGTGGACGTTCTGCCTCTTTTCCTATGCTTTCAATGCAATTCCAGTCTACCTCCTGAAATCGGTTTCCTGCAATTCTGCCCCGCTTTCAAGTCCACTTGGCAGCCTTACTTCAGTCTATTTTTGGACGATAGCTGTCATTTATAACTCTGCAGGTTTGTGAATTACAGTGCCCCTGAGCTCCTTTCTTCAACTCGCTTTCTTTTGAGCTGGCCGCAACACCGCAGGATGACTTCAGGCCCTAATCTGGCTCCGGTACGGCACGCTGAGCCTTTGGTTATTTCCTCTTCCTGGTGGGAAATGAGAGTTAAATTTGCCCGTCCAGACACCTCCAGCTAGCCTCTCATTGGTTCTCGCTATTCCTGTTCATCTTCCGCAGAAATTGCAAACTGGGCCAAACAGGAGGTTAAAGACACTGACTCTCCAGGTCGGGAGAGTGTTAGTAAAGCGTCTGGAATGTTGCACCCGAGTACCAGGGGAGGAAAACTGAGACATATTTGAACACGTCTCCCGATCACATGGTTGATCATACTCTGGGTTCCACATGCATGTTTTAGCTGAAGGAAGAATACCTAAAACCTGGGTAGTTGAAACCCGTGGAATGGGTACCATGCAATATGACTTCAAAGGGTCTTCATTTGCTCACCGAACCTCTCCAATCCTATCACTGCTGCGTTTATGCCCCTGTACACATGCTTGATTCTCTTTCGGAGACATAGCAATCCATAGGTTTTAAGATACTTACTAGTCAGGTACATTCTTAGGCGTTTAATATGCGGTGTTGAGTCCATTTCGTTGAGCAAGGAGTAGCTCTTGTCTATTCCATATTAGGCTTAAGGAACTTTATCTGTGCTCATTTCAATCTCTGGTTTTATGCAGCAACCCAACTCACCTTTCCCCTTAAGCAAGCATAAGTTGGTTTTGTAAATTTGAGAACCTGTTCTGTTTTGGAATTCAGTTCCTGTGTAGCCAAGTTTACATTCCGTGTATTAGTGATATCTTATGATGTTTCTTTTTCTGTGTGACTTATTTCAGTTAGAATCATCGTACCTGAATCTACTCATTATGCTGCTACGGGCCTGATGACATAGATTTCATTGCTGAGTGATACTGCAGTGTACGTAAGTACCACAAGTTCTTTATCCATTTTTCACTTTCTGCGATGTTGAACTTGTACTGTAAACGAGGTTTTTGTAAACAGAGCCGTTCCAAACTTTGGGGTGGCTGTGTCTTTTTGATTTATTTTCCCTAAGCTATAGGACCATAAGTGGAAGTGCCCTAGGCTCTGTTGCTTTGTTTTTTAGATGTTTCAGGAAACACCATACACTTCTCCCGAGTGTCTGTTGGCAATTTACATCCCGCCCATCAGCATAACAAGGCTCCCAGTTCTCCATGGCCTGTTGCCTTTCTGGATTTTACACTTTTTTCAGATGGCCCTTTTGACCGGGCGGAAGTGAGACTTCATTGTAGTGCAGATTTCCTTTGCAAGCTTGCTTGGTTGGCCAAAAAGTGCGTATGCGTTTTTTCCTGAATATATTCAGGAAAAAACGCATACGCCCTTTTTGGCCAAGTGCATCATTGTGGACGTTCTGCCTCTTTTCCTATGCTTTCAATGCAATTCCAGTCTACCTCCTGAAATCGGTTTCCTGCAATTCTGCCCCGCTTTCAAGTCCTCTTGGCAGCCTTACTTCAGTCTATTTTTGGACGATAGCTGTCATTTATAACTCTGCAGGTTTGTGAATTACAGTGCCCCTGAGCTCCTTTCTTCAACTCGCTTTCTTGTGACCTGGCCGCAACACCGCAGGATGGCTTCAGGCCCTAATCTGGTTCCAGCACGGCACGCTGAGCCTTTGGTTAATTCCTCTTCCTGGTGGGAAATGAGAGTTAAATTTGCCCGTCCGGACACCTCCAGCTAGTCTCTCATTGGTTCTCGCTATTCCTGTTCATCTTCCGCAGAAATTGCAAACTGGGCCAAACAGGAGGTTAAAGGGACTGACTCTCCAAGTCGGGAGAGTGTTAGTAAAGCGTCTGGAATGTTGCACCCGAGTACCAGGGGAGGAAAACTGAGACATATTTGAACACGTCTCCCGTTCACATGGTTGATCATACTTGGGTTCCACATGCATGTTTTAGCTGAAGGAAGAATACCTAAAAGCTGGGTAGTTGAAACCCGTGGAATGGGTACCATGCAATATGACTTCAAAGGGTCTTCATTTGCTCACCGAACCTCTCCAATCCTATCACTGCTGCGTTTATGCCCCTGTACACACGCTTGATTCTCTTTTGGAGACATAGCAATCCATCGGTTTTACGATACTTACTAGTCAGGTACATTCTTAGGCGTTTAATATGCGGTGTTGAGTCCATTTCGTTGAGCAAGGAGTAGCTCTTGTCTATTCCATATTTGACTTAAGGAACTTTATCTGTGCTCATTTCAATCTCTGGTTTTATGCAACACCCCAACTCACCTTTACCCTTAAGCAAGCATAAGTTGGTTTTCTAAATTTGAGACCCTCTTCTGTTTTGGAATGCAGTTCCTGTGTAGCCAAGTTTACATTCCGTGTATTAGTGATATCTTATGATGTTTCTTTTTCTGTGTGACTTATTTCAGTTAGAATCATCATACCTGAATCCACTCATTGTGCTGCTAAGGGCCTGATGACACAGATTTCATTGCTGAGTGATATTGCTTTGTAAGTAAATACCACAACTTCTTTATCCATTTTTCACTTTCTGCGATGTTGAACTTGTACTGTAAACGAGGTTTTTGTAAACAGAGCCGTTCCAAACTTTGGGGTGGCTGTGTCTTTTTGATTTATTTTCCCTAAGCTATAGGACCATAAGTGGAAGTGCCCTAGGCTCTGTTGCTTTGTTTTTTAGATGTTTCAGGAAACACCATACACTTCTCCCGAGTGTCTGTTGGCAATTTACATCCCGCCCATCAGCATAACAAGGCTCCCAGTTCTCCATGGCCTGTTGCCTTTCTGGATTTTACACTTTTTTCAGATGGCCCTTTTGACCGGGGGGAAGTGAGACTTCATTGTAGTGCAGATTTCCTTTGCAAGCTTGCTTGGTTGGCCAAAAAGTGCGTATGCGTTTTTTCCTGAATATATTCAGGAAAAAACGCATACGCCCTTTTTGGCCAAGTGCATCATTGTGGACGTTCTGCCTCTTTTCCTATGCTTTCAATGCAATTCCAGTCTACCTCCTGAAATCGGTTTCCTGCAATTCTGCCCCGCTTTCAAGTCCTCTTGGCAGCCTTACTTCAGTCTATTTTTGGACGATAGCTGTCATTTATAACTCTGCAGGTTTGTGAATTACAGTGCCCCTGAGCTCCTTTCTTCAACTCGCTTTCTTGTGACCTGGCCGCAACACCGCAGGATGGCTTCAGGCCCTAATCTGGTTCCAGCACGGCACGCTGAGCCTTTGGTTAATTCCTCTTCCTGGTGGGAAATGAGAGTTAAATTTGCCCGTCCAGACACCTCCAGCTAGTCTCTCATTGGTTCTCGCTATTCCTGTTCATCTTCCGCAGAAATTGCAAACTGGGCCAAACAGGAGGTTAAAGGGACTGACTCTCCAAGTCGGGAGAGTGTTAGTAAAGCGTCTGGAATGTTGCACCCGAGTACCAGGGGAGGAAAACTGAGACATATTTGAACACGTCTCCCGTTCACATGGTTGATCATACTTGGGTTCCACATGCATGTTTTAGCTGAAGGAAGAATACCTAAAAGCTGGGTAGTTGAAACCCGTGGAATGGGTACCATGCAATATGACTTCAAAGGGTCTTCATTTGCTCACCGAACCTCTCCAATCCTATCACTGCTGCGTTTATGCCCCTGTACACACGCTTGATTCTCTTTTGGAGACATAGCAATCCATCGGTTTTACGATACTTACTAGTCAGGTACATTCTTAGGCGTTTAATATGCGGTGTTGAGTCCATTTCGTTGAGCAAGGAGTAGCTCTTGTCTATTCCATATTTGACTTAAGGAACTTTATCTGTGCTCATTTCAATCTCTGGTTTTATGCAGCACCCCAACTCACCTTTACCCTTAAGCAAGCATAAGTTGGTTTTCTAAATTTGAGACCCTCTTCTGTTTTGGAATGCAGTTCCTGTGTAGCCAAGTTTACATTCCGTGTATTAGTGATATCTTATGATGTTTCTTTTTCTGTGTGACTTATTTCAGTTAGAATCATCATACCTGAATCCACTCATTGTGCTGCTAAGGGCCTGATGACACAGATTTCATTGCTGAGTGATATTGCTTTGTAAGTAAATACCACAACTTCTTTATCCATTTTTCACTTTCTGCGATGTTGAACTTGTACTGTAAACGAGGTTCTTGTAAACAGAGGCGTCCCAAACTTTGGGGTGGCTGTGTCTTTTTGATTTTAATTTCCCTAAGCTATAGGACCATAAGTGGAAGTGCCCTAGGCTCTGTTGCTTTGTTTTTTAGATGTTTCAGGAAACACCATACACTTCTCCCGAGTGGTTGTTGGCAATTTACATCCCGCCCATCAGCATAACAAGGCTCCCAGTTCTCCATGGCCTGTCCTGCCTTTCTGGATTTTACACTTTTTTCAGATGGCCCTTTTGACCGGGGGGAAGTGAGACTTCATTGTAGTGCAGATTTCCTTTGAAAGCTTGCTTGGTTGGCCAAAAAGGGCGTATGCGTTTTTTCCTGAATATATTCAGGAAAAAACGCATACGCCCTTTTTGGCCAAGTGCATCATTGTGGACGTTCTGCCTCTTTTCCTATGCTTTCAATGCAATTCCAGTCTACCTCCTGAAATCGGTTTCCTGCAATTCTGCCCCGCTTTCAAGTCCTCTTGGCTGCCTTACTTCAGTCTATTTTTGGACGATAGCTGTCATTTATAACTCTGCAGGTTTGTGAATTACAGTGCCCCTGAGCTCCTTTCTTCAACTCGCTTTCTTGTGACCTGGCCGCAACACCGCAGGATGGCTTCAGGCCCTAATCTGGTTCCGGCACGGCACACTGAGCCTTTGGTTATTTCCTCTTCCTGGTGGGAAATGAGAGTTAAATTTGCCCGTCCAGACACCTCCAGCTAGCCTCTCATTGGTTCTCGCTATTCCTGTTCATCTTCCGCAGAAATTGCAAACTGAGCCAAACAGGAGGTTAAAGGCGCTGACTCTCCAAGTGGGGAGAGTGTTAGTAAAGCGTCTGGAATGTTGCACCTGAGTACCAGGGGAGGAAAACTGAGACATATTTGAACACGTCTCCCGTTCACATGGTTGATCATACTTGGGTTCCACATGCATGTTTTAGCTGAAGGAAGAATACCTTAAACCTGGAGAGTTGAGACCCGTGTAATGGGTACCATGCAATATGACTTCAAAGGGTCTTCATTTGCTCACCGAACCTCTCCAATCCTATCACTGCTGCGTTTATGCCCCTGTACACATGCTTGATTCTCTTTCGGAGACTTAGCAATCCATAGCTTTTAAGATACTTACTAGTCAGGTACATTCTTAGGCGTTTAATATGCGGTGTTGAGTCCATTTCGTTTAGCAAGGAGTAGCTCTTGTCTATTCCATATTTGGCTTAAGGAACTTTATCTGTGCTCATTTCAATCTCTGGTTTTATGCAGCACCCCAACTCACCTTTACCCTTAAGCAAGCATAAGTTGGTTTTCTACATTTGAGACCCTGTTCTGTTCTGTAATTCAGTTCCTGTGTAGCCAAGTTTACATTCCGTGTATTACTGATATCTTATGAAGTTTCTTTTTCTGTGTGACTTACTTCAGTTAGAATCATCATACCTGAATCCACTCATTGTGCTGCTAAGGGCCTGATGACACAGATTTCATTGCTGAGTGATATTGCTTTGTAAGTAAATACCACAACTTCTTTATCCATTTTTCACTTTCTGCGATGTTGAACTTGTACTATAAACGAGGTTCTTGTAAACAGAGCCGTTCCAAACTTTGGGGTGGCTGTGTCTTTTTGATTTTAATTTCCCTAAGCTATAGGACCATAAGTGGAAGTGCCCTAGGTTCTGTTGCTTTGTTTTTTAGATGTTTCAGGAAACACCATACACTTCTTCCCAGTGGTTGTTGGCAATTTACATCCCGCCCATCAGCATAACAAGGCTCCCAGTTCTCCATGGCCTGTCCTGCCTTTCTGGATTTTACACTTTTTTCAGATGGCCCTTTTGACCGGGGGGAAGTGAGACTTCATTGTAGTGCAGATTTCCTTTGCAAGCTTGCTTGGTTGGCCAAAAAGGGCGTATGCGTTTTTTCCTGAATATATTCAGGAAAAAACGCATACGCCCTTTTTGGCCAAGTGCATCATTGTGGACGTTCTGCCTCTTTTCCTATGCTTTCAATGCAATTTCAGTCTACCTCCTGAAATCGGTTTCTTGCAATTCTGACCCGCTTTCAAGTCCTCTTGGCAGCCTTACTTCAGTCTATTTTTGGACGATAGCTGTCATTTATAACTCTGCAGGTTTGTGAATTACAGTGCCCCTGAGCTCCTTTCTTCAACTCGCTTTCTTGTGACCTGGCCGCAACACCGCAGGATGGCTTCAGGCCCTAATCTGGTTCCGGCCCGGCATGCTGAGCCTTTGGTTAATTCCTCTTCCCGGTGGGAAATGAGAGTTAAATTTGCCCGTTCAGACACCTCCAGCTAGTCTCTCATTGGTTCTCGCTATTCCTGTTCATCTTCCGCAGAAATTGCAAACTGGGCCAAATAGGAGGTTAAAGGGACTGACTCTCCAAGTCGGGAGAGTGTTAGTAAAGCGTCTGGAATGTTGCACCTGAGTACCAGGGGAGGAAAACTGAGACATATTTGAACACGTCTCCCGTTCACATGGTTGATCATACTCTGGGTTCCACATGCATGTTTTAGCTGAAGGAAGAATACCTTAAACCTGGAGAGTTGAGACCCGTGGAATGGGTACCATGCAATATGACTTCAAAGGGTCTTCATTTGCTCACCGAACCTCTCCAATCCTATCACTGCTGCGTTTATGCCCGTGTACACACGCTTGATTCTCTTTTGGAGACATAGCAATCCATAGGTTTTAAGATACTTACTAGTCAGGTACATTCTTAGGCGTTTAATATGGGGTGTTGAGTCCATTTCGTTGAGCAAGGAGTAGCTCTTGTCTATTCCATATTTGGCTTAAGGAACTTTATCTGTGCTCATTTCAATCTCTGGTTTTATGCAGCACCCCAACTCACCTTTCCCCTTAAGCAAGCATAAGTTGGTTTTCTAAATTTGAGACCCTGTTCTGTTTTGGAATGCAGTTCCTGTGTAGCCAAGTTTACATTCCGTGTATTAGTGATATCTTATGATGTTTCTTTTTCTGTGTGACTTATTTCAGTTAGAATCATCGTACCTGAATCCACTCATTGTGCTGCTACGGGCCTGATGACATAGATTTCATTGCTGAGTGATACTGCATTGTACGTAAGTACCACAAGTTCTTTATCCATTTTTCACTTTCTTTGATATTGAACTTGTACGGTAAACGAGGTTCTTGTAAACGGAGGCGTCCCAAACTTTGGGGTGGCTGTGTCTTTTTGATTTAATTTCCCTAAGCTATAGGACCATAAGTGAAAGTGCCCTAGGCTCTGTTGCTTTGTTTTTTAGATGTTTCTGGAAACACTATACACTTCTCCCGAGTGGTTGTTGGCAATTTACGTCCCGCCCATCAGCATAACAAGGCTCCCAGTTCTCCATGGCCTGTCCTGCCTTTCTGGATTTTACACTTTTTTCAGATGGCCCTTTTGACCGGGGGGAAGTGAGACTTCATTGTAGTGCAGATTTCCTTTGCAAGCTTGCTTGGTTGGCCAAAAAGGGCGTATGCGTTTTTTCCTGAATATATTCAGGAAAAAACGCATACGCCCTTTTTGGCCAAGTGCATCATTGTGGACGTTCTGCCTCTTTTCCTATGCTTTCAATGCAATTCCAGTCTACCTCCTGAAATCGGTTTCCTGCAATTCTGCCCCGCTTTCAAGTCCTCTTGGCAGCCTTACTTCAGTCTATTTTTGGACGATAGCTGTCATTTATAACTCTGCAGGTTTGTGAATTACAGTGCCCCTGAGCTCCTTTCTTCAACTCGCTTTCTTGTGACCTGGCCGCAACACCGCAGGATGTCTTCAGGCCCTAATCTGGTTCCGGCATGGCACGCTGAGCCTTTGGTTATTTCCTCATCCTGGTGGGAAATGAGAGTTAAATTTGCCCGTCCACACACCTCCAGCTAGTCTCTCATTGGTTCTCGCTATTCCTGTTCATCTTCCGCAGAAATTGCAAACTGGGCCAAACAGGAGGTTAAAGGGACTGACTCTCCAAGTGGGGAGAGTGTTAGTAAAGCGTCTGGAATGTTGCACCCGAGTACCAGGGGAGGAAAACTGAGACATATTTGAACAGGTCTCCTGTTCACATGGTTAATCATACTTGGGTTCCACATGCATGTTTTAGCTGAAGGAAGAATACCTTAAACCTGGAGAGTTAAGACCCGTGTAATGGGTACCATGCAATATGACTTCAAAGGGTCTTCATTTGCTCACCGAACCTCTCCAATCCTATCACTGCTGCGTTTATGCCCCTGTACACATGCTTGATTCTCTTTCGGAGACATAGCAATCCATAGGTTTTAAGATACTTACTAGTCAGATACATTCTTAGGCGTTTAATATGCGGTGTTGAGTCCATTTCGTTGAGCAAGGAGTAGCTCTTGTCTATTCCATATTTGACTTAAGGAACTTTATCTGTGCTCATTTCAATCTCTGGTTTTATGCAGCACCCCAACTCACCTTTACCCTTAAGCAAGCATAAGTTGATTTTCTAAATTTGAGACCCTGTTCTGTTCTGTAATTCAGTTCCTGTGTAGCCAAGTTTACATTCCGTGTATTACTGATATCTTATGATGTTTCTTTTTCTGTGTGACTTACTTCAGTTAGAATCATCATACCTGAATCCACTCATTGTGCTGCTAAGGGCCTGATGACACAGATTTCATTGCTGAGTGATATTGCTTTGTAAGTAAATACCACAACTTCTTTATCCATTTTTCACTTTCTGCGATGTTGAACTTGTACTGTAAACGAGGTTCTTGTAAACAGAGCCGTTCCAAACTTTGGGGTGGCTGTGTCTTTTTGATTTTAATTTCCCTAAGCTATAGGACCATAAGTGGAAGTGCCCTAGGTTCTGTTGCTTTGTTTTTTAGATGTTTCAGGAAACACCATACACTTCTCCGGAGTGGTTGTTGGCAATTTACATCCCGCCCATCAGCATAACAAGGCTCCCAGTTCTCCATGGCATGTCCTGCCTTTCTGGATTTTACACTTTTTTCAGATGGCCCTTTTGACCGGGGGGAAGTGAGACTTCATTGTAGTGCAGATTTCCTTTGCAAGCTTGCTTGGTTGGCCAAAAAGGGCGTATGCGTTTTTTCCTGAATATATTCAGGAAAAAACGCATACGCCCTTTTTGGCCAAGTGCATCATTGTGGACGTTCTGCCTCTTTTCCTATGCTTTCAATGCAATTTCAGTCTACCTCCTGAAATCGGTTTCCTGCAATTCTGCCCCGCTTTCAAGTCCACTTGGCAGCCTTACTTCAGTCTATTTTTGGACGATAGCTGTCATTTATAACTCTGCAGGTTTGTGAATTACAGTGCCCCTGAGCTCCTTTCTTCAACTCGCTTTCTTTTGAGCTGGCCGCAACACCGCAGGATGACTTCAGGCCCTAATCTGGCTCCGGTACGGCACGCTGAGCCTTTGGTTATTTCCTCTTCCTGGTGGGAAATGAGAGTTAAATTTGCCCGTCCAGACACCTCCAGCTAGCCTCTCATTGGTTCTCGCTATTCCTGTTCATCTTCCGCAGAAATTGCAAACAGGGCCAAACAGGAGGTTAAAGGCGCTGACTCTCCAAGTGGGGAGAGTGTTAGTAAAGCGTCTGGAATGTTGCACCCGAGTACCAGGGGAGGAAAACTGAGACATATTTGAACACGTCTCCCGTTCACATGGTTGATCATACTTAGGTTCCACATGCATGTTTTAGCTGAAGGAAGAATACCTTAAACCTGGAGAGTTGAGACCCGTGTAATGGGTACCATGCAATATGACTTCAAAGGGTCTTCATTTGCTCACCGAACCTCTCCAATCCTATCACTGCTGCGTTTATGCCCCTGTACACACGCTTGATTCTCTTTCGGAGACATAGCAATCCATAGGTTTTACGATACTTACTAGTCAGGTACATTCTTAGGCGTTTAATATGTGGTGTTGAGTCCATTTCGTTCAGCAAGGAGTAGCTCTTGTCTATTCCATATTTGACTTAAGGAACTTTATCTGTGCTCATTTCAATCTCTGGTTTTATGCAGCACCCCAACTCACCTTTACCCTTAAGCAAGCATAAGTTGGTTTTCTAAATTTGAGACCCTCTTCTGTTCTGTAATTCAGTTCCTGTGTAGCCAAGTTTACATTCCGTGTATTACTGATATCTTATGATGTTTCTTTTTCTGTGTGACTTATTTCAGTTAGAATCATCATACCTGAATCCACTCATTGTGATGCTAAGGGCCTGATGACATAGATTTCATTGCTGAGTGATATTGCTTTGTAAGTAAATACCACAACTTCTTTATCCATTTTTCACTTTCTGCGATGTTGAACTTGTACTGTAAACGAGGTTCTTGTAAACAGAGGCGTCCCAAACTTTGGGGTGGCTGTGTCTTTTTGATTTTAATTTCCCTAAGCTATAGGACCATAAGTGGCAGTGCCTTAGGCTCTGTTGCTTTGTTTTTTAGATGTTTCAGGAAACACCATACACTTCTCCCGAGTGTCTGTTGGCAATTTACATCCCGCCCATCAGCATAACAAGGCTCCCAGTTCTCCATGGCCTGTCCTGCCTTTCTGGATTTTACACTTTTTTCAGATGGCCCTTTTGACCGGGGGGAAGTGAGACTTCATTGTAGTGCAGATTTCCTTTGCAAGCTTGCTTGGTTGGCCAAAAAGGGCGTATGCGTTTTTTCCTGAATATATTCAGGAAAAAACGCATACGCCCTTTTTGGCCAAGTGCATCATTGTGGACGTTCTGCCTCTTTTCCTATGCTTTCAATGCAATTTCAGTCTACCTCCTGAAATCGGTTTGTTGCAATTCTGACCCGCTTTCAAGTCCTCTTGGCAGCCTTACTTCAGTCTATTTTTGGACGATAGCTGTCATTTATAACTCTGCAGGTTTGTGAATTACAGTGCCCCTGAGCTCCTTTCTTCAACTCGCTTTCTTGTGACCTGGCCGCAACACCGCAGGATGGCTTCAGGCCCTAATCTGGTTCCGGCCCGGCATGCTGAGCCTTTGGTTAATTCCTCTTCCCGGTGGGAAATGAGAGTTAAATTTGCCCGTTCAGACACCTCCAGCTAGTCTCTCATTGGTTCTCGCTATTCCTGTTCATCTTCCGCAGAAATTGCAAACTGGGCCAAATAGGAGGTTAAAGGGACTGACTCTCCAAGTCGGGAGAGTGTTAGTAAAGCGTCTGGAATGTTGCACCTGAGTACCAGGGGAGGAAAACTGAGACATATTTGAACACGTCTCCCGTTCACATGGTTGATCATACTCTGGGTTCCACATGCATGTTTTAGCTGAAGGAAGAATACCTTAAACCTGGAGAGTTGAGACCCGTGGAATGGGTACCATGCAATATGACTTCAAAGGGTCTTCATTTGCTCACCGAACCTCTCCAATCCTATCACTGCTGCGTTTATGCCCGTGTACACACGCTTGATTCTCTTTTGGAGACATAGCAATCCATAGGTTTTAAGATACTTACTAGTCAGGTACATTCTTAGGCGTTTAATATGGGGTGTTGAGTCCATTTCGTTGAGCAAGGAGTAGCTCTTGTCTATTCCATATTTGGCTTAAGGAACTTTATCTGTGCTCATTTCAATCTCTGGTTTTATGCAGCACCCCAACTCACCTTTCCCCTTAAGCAAGCATAAGTTGGTTTTCTAAATTTGAGACCCTGTTCTGTTTTGGAATGCAGTTCCTGTGTAGCCAAGTTTACATTCCGTGTATTAGTGATATCTTATGATGTTTCTTTTTCTGTGTGACTTATTTCAGTTAGAATCATCGTACCTGAATCCACTCATTGTGCTGCTACGGGCCTGATGACATAGATTTCATTGCTGAGTGATACTGCATTGTACGTAAGTACCACAAGTTCTTTATCCATTTTTCACTTTCTGTGATATTGAACTTGTACGGTAAACGAGGTTCTTGTAAACGGAGGCGTCCCAAACTTTGGGGTGGCTGTGTCTTTTTGATTTAATTTCCCTAAGCTATAGGACCATAAGTGAAAGTGCCCTAGGCTCTGTTGCTTTGTTTTTTAGATGTTTCTGGAAACACTATACACTTCTCCCGAGTGGTTGTTGGCAATTTACGTCCCGCCCATCAGCATAACAAGGCTCCCAGTTCTCCATGGCCTGTCCTGCCTTTCTGGATTTTACACTTTTTTCAGATGGCCCTTTTGACCGGGGGGAAGTGAGACTTCATTGTAGTGCAGATTTCCTTTGCAAGCTTGCTTGGTTGGCCAAAAAGGGCGTATGCGTTTTTTCCTGAATATATTCAGGAAAAAACGCATACGCCCTTTTTGGCCAAGTGCATCATTGTGGACGTTCTGCCTCTTTTCCTATGCTTTCAATGCAATTCCAGTCTACCTCCTGAAATCGGTTTCCTGCAATTCTGCCCCGCTTTCAAGTCCTCTTGGCAGCCTTACTTCAGTCTATTTTTGGACGATAGCTGTCATTTATAACTCTGCAGGTTTGTGAATTACAGTGCCCCTGAGCTCCTTTCTTCAACTCGCTTTCTTGTGACCTGGCCGCAACACCGCAGGATGTCTTCAGGCCCTAATCTGGTTCCGGCATGGCACGCTGAGCCTTTGGTTATTTCCTCATCCTGGTGGGAAATGAGAGTTAAATTTGCCCGTCCACACACCTCCAGCTAGTCTCTCATTGGTTCTCGCTATTCCTGTTCATCTTCCGCAGAAATTGCAAACTGGGCCAAACAGGAGGTTAAAGGGACTGACTCTCCAAGTGGGGAGAGTGTTAGTAAAGCGTCTGGAATGTTGCACCCGAGTACCAGGGGAGGAAAACTGAGACATATTTGAACAGGTCTCCTGTTCACATGGTTAATCATACTTGGGTTCCACATGCATGTTTTAGCTGAAGGAAGAATACCTTAAACCTGGAGAGTTAAGACCCGTGTAATGGGTACCATGCAATATGACTTCAAAGGGTCTTCATTTGCTCACCGAACCTCTCCAATCCTATCACTGCTGCGTTTATGCCCCTGTACACATGCTTGATTCTCTTTCGGAGACATAGCAATCCATAGGTTTTAAGATACTTACTAGTCAGATACATTCTTAGGCGTTTAATATGCGGTGTTGAGTCCATTTCGTTGAGCAAGGAGTAGCTCTTGTCTATTCCATATTTGACTTAAGGAACTTTATCTGTGCTCATTTCAATCTCTGGTTTTATGCAGCACCCCAACTCACCTTTACCCTTAAGCAAGCATAAGTTGATTTTCTAAATTTGAGACCCTGTTCTGTTCTGTAATTCAGTTCCTGTGTAGCCAAGTTTACATTCCGTGTATTACTGATATCTTATGATGTTTCTTTTTCTGTGTGACTTACTTCAGTTAGAATCATCATACCTGAATCCACTCATTGTGCTGCTAAGGGCCTGATGACACAGATTTCATTGCTGAGTGATATTGCTTTGTAAGTAAATACCACAACTTCTTTATCCATTTTTCACTTTCTGCGATGTTGAACTTGTACTGTAAACGAGGTTCTTGTAAACAGAGCCGTTCCAAACTTTGGGGTGGCTGTGTCTTTTTGATTTTAATTTCCCTAAGCTATAGGACCATAAGTGGAAGTGCCCTAGGTTCTGTTGCTTTGTTTTTTAGATGTTTCAGGAAACACCATACACTTCTCCGGAGTGGTTGTTGGCAATTTACATCCCGCCCATCAGCATAACAAGGCTCCCAGTTCTCCATGGCATGTCCTGCCTTTCTGGATTTTACACTTTTTTCAGATGGCCCTTTTGACCGGGGGGAAGTGAGACTTCATTGTAGTGCAGATTTCCTTTGCAAGCTTGCTTGGTTGGCCAAAAAGGGCGTATGCGTTTTTTCCTGAATATATTCAGGAAAAAACGCATACGCCCTTTTTGGCCAAGTGCATCATTGTGGACGTTCTGCCTCTTTTCCTATGCTTTCAATGCAATTTCAGTCTACCTCCTGAAATCGGTTTCCTGCAATTCTGCCCCGCTTTCAAGTCCACTTGGCAGCCTTACTTCAGTCTATTTTTGGACGATAGCTGTCATTTATAACTCTGCAGGTTTGTGAATTACAGTGCCCCTGAGCTCCTTTCTTCAACTCGCTTTCTTTTGAGCTGGCCGCAACACCGCAGGATGACTTCAGGCCCTAATCTGGCTCCGGTACGGCACGCTGAGCCTTTGGTTATTTCCTCTTCCTGGTGGGAAATGAGAGTTAAATTTGCCCGTCCAGACACCTCCAGCTAGCCTCTCATTGGTTCTCGCTATTCCTGTTCATCTTCCGCAGAAATTGCAAACAGGGCCAAACAGGAGGTTAAAGGCGCTGACTCTCCAAGTGGGGAGAGTGTTAGTAAAGCGTCTGGAATGTTGCACCCGAGTACCAGGGGAGGAAAACTGAGACATATTTGAACACGTCTCCCGTTCACATGGTTGATCATACTTGGGTTCCACATGCATGTTTTAGCTGAAGGAAGAATACCTTAAACCTGGAGAGTTGAGACCCGTGTAATGGGTACCATGCAATATGACTTCAAAGGGTCTTCATTTGCTCACCGAACCTCTCCAATCCTATCACTGCTGCGTTTATGCCCCTGTACACACGCTTGATTCTCTTTCGGAGACATAGCAATCCATAGGTTTTACGATACTTACTAGTCAGGTACATTCTTAGGCGTTTAATATGTGGTGTTGAGTCCATTTCGTTCAGCAAGGAGTAGCTCTTGTCTATTCCATATTTGACTTAAGGAACTTTATCTGTGCTCATTTCAATCTCTGGTTTTATGCAGCACCCCAACTCACCTTTACCCTTAAGCAAGCATAAGTTGGTTTTCTAAATTTGAGACCCTCTTCTGTTCTGTAATTCAGTTCCTGTGTAGCCAAGTTTACATTCCGTGTATTACTGATATCTTATGATGTTTCTTTTTCTGTGTGACTTATTTCAGTTAGAATCATCATACCTGAATCCACTCATTGTGATGCTAAGGGCCTGATGACATAGATTTCATTGCTGAGTGATATTGCTTTGTAAGTAAATACCACAACTTCTTTATCCATTTTTCACTTTCTGCGATGTTGAACTTGTACTGTAAACGAGGTTCTTGTAAACAGAGGCGTCCCAAACTTTGGGGTGGCTGTGTCTTTTTGATTTTAATTTCCCTAAGCTATAGGACCATAAGTGGCAGTGCCCTAGGCTCTGTTGCTTTGTTTTTTAGATGTTTCAGGAAACACCATACACTTCTCCCGAGTGTCTGTTGGCAATTTACATCCCGCCCATCAGCATAACAAGGCTCCCAGTTCTCCATGGCCTGTCCTGCCTTTCTGGATTTTACACTTTTTTCAGATGGCCCTTTTGACCGGGGGGAAGTGAGACTTCATTGTAGTGCAGATTTCCTTTGCAAGCTTGCTTGGTTGGCCAAAAAGGGCGTATGCGTTTTTTCCTGAATATATTCAGGAAAAAACGCATACGCCCTTTTTGGCCAAGTGCATCATTGTCGAGTTTCTGACTCTCTTCATATGCTTTCAATGCAATTCCAGTCTACCTCCTGAAATCGGTTTCCTGCAATTCTGCCTTGCGTTCAATGCCTCTTCATAGCCTTACCTCAATATATTTTTTAAAAATAGTTGGCCTTTATAACTCTGCAGGTTTTTGAATTGCAGTGGCCCTTAGCTCCATTTTTTAGCTCTTATTTTTGTGGTCTTGCCCCATAACCACAGGATTCCTTGAAGCCCTATTTTTCTTCTGGGGCACCTTGCTGTGCCTTTGGTTAATTCTTCTTACTGATGTGATATTAGAGTGACATGTGCCCATTGAAACCGCTACAGCTAGTTTCTCACTGGTTCCCCCTATTCCCATTCATCCTCTGCACTAACTGCAGACTGTGCGATACCAGAACTTAAAGGCATTGACTCCATGTGGGGATGTTGTTAGTAAAGTGGCTGGAATGTCGATCCGGAGCCCCAGGAGAGGAAAAATGAGGTGCGTTTTAGAAACCTTTCCCGATCATATGGTATACCAGTCGCTGGGTTTCCCAAGCATGGTTTAGCTGTAGGAAGATTCCCTTCAACCTGGAGTGTTGGGACCCTTGGAATGAGTAGCATGAAGTATTGCATTAAACTTTCGGCAGTTGCTCACCAAAGCTCACCAATCCTGTCAGCCCCAAGTGTCCAGCCTTATGTCTTATCCAGCTGTGGGTTTATATGTGGTCAATCCAGGTTGCATCACAGCCCCTGAGCGAATTTTGTAAGAATTTTTCTCTCTTTCATTGTTTCAGCGTTTTGTTTTTAAAATTTATTTCTATAATGGGGTTTAGCTCCTTTTCACTGCTGTGTTTGTGCCGCTCTGCACACACTTGATTCCCTTATGGAGATATATCAATACATGGGTTTTAAGATTCTTATTCCTCAGATATATTTCTCTGCGGTGTATAGGGTGTGTTGAGGCCTGTTCATTGAGCAAGGTGTAGATCTTGTCTAATACCTATTTGGTTTATTGAACGGTATCTGTGCTAATTTCAAACTCTGGTTTTATGCATCACCCCACCTCTCCTTTCCCCTTAAGCTGACATAAGTGTGTTTTCTAAATGTGAGACACCGTTCTGTTCTGTAATTCATTTCTTGTGCAGCCATATTTACCCTCCCTCTATAAGTGATATCTTATGATATGTTTCTTTTTCTGTTTGACTTATTTCAAGTAGTATTATCGGACCTAAATCCACTCTTTATCCTTCTACTAGCCTTATTACATTGATTTCATGGTGAAGAGATATTCCATTGTACATAAGTACCACATCTTCTTTATCCATTGTTCTCTTTCCTGGGATATTTAAGGTGTACTGAAGTTGAGGTTCTTGTAAACAGAGTAGCCCTAAACTGTGGTGTGCTTGTGTCTTGTTGATTTTTAGACTTCCCTAGATATACTCCCATGATTGGAAGTGTCCTATGCTCTGTAGCTCTGTTTTTTAGATGATTTAGGAACCACCATACACTTCTCCAGAGTGGCTCTCGGCAGTTCACACACTGCCCATCAGCGTATAAAGGCTCCCTGTTCTCCATGGCCTGTCCTGCATTTCTGGTTTTTACAATTTTTTAGGATGGCCCTTTTGACCGGTGGGAAGTGAGACTTCTTTGTTGTGCACATTTGCATTGCTTGCTTGCTTCGTTGCCCATAAAGTGCGTATGCGTTTTTTCCTGGATATAATCAGGAAAAAACGCATACGCCCTTTTGGGCCAACTGCATCATTGTCGAAATTCTGCCGCTTTTCATGTGCGTTAAAGACGAGTCCAATCTATCTCTTGAAATCTGTTTCTTGCAATTCTGTCTTGCATTCAGATCCTCTTCTTTGCCTTACCTCAACATATTTTTGGACGTTAGTTTTCATTTATAACTCTGCAGGTTTGTGAATTGCAGTGACCCTGAGCTCCATTTTTTAAGTTGCTCTTTTGTGAGCTGGCCTCAAACCCGCAGGATTGCTTCAGGCCCTATTTTGGCTCCGGTGAGGCAGGCTGAGCCTTTCTTTAATTCTTATTCTTAATGGGAAATTAGAGTGATATGTGCCCGTCCAAACCCCTACAACTCTTCTCTCATTGGTTCCCCCTCTTCCCGTTCATCCTCCTCACAATTTGCAAAATGTGTGAAACAGAAGTTTAAATGTGCTGATTCTCCAAGTGGGGAGATTCTAAGTAGCGTGGCTGGAATGGTGAACAGGAGCACCAGGAGAGGATAAATGAGGTGCATTTTAGACACATCTCCCGATCACATGGTGTACAGTCCTCTGGGTTTTCCATGCATGTTTTAGCTGTAGGAAGATCCCTTGAACCTGCAGATTTGGGACCCATTGAATGGGTACCAGGTAGTATTACTTTAAAGGGTGTGCATTTCCTCACCCAACCTCACATTTCTCTTAGCGCAAACAGTTTCCAGCCTTATGTCTCATCCTGCTGTGGGTCTAGATGTGTTCAATCCATGTTGCATCACCGTCCCTGAGGAAAAGTTGTAAGAGGTTTTCTCTGTCTCTCTGTCGTTTATTTTTTTCAATTTATTACTATATTGGTTACAGCTGATTTTCAAAGCTCTGTTTCTTGCTGCTGTACATCCACTTGATTCGCGTACAGAGAGACATCAATAAATTCTTTTTCAGATTCTTACCAGTCGTATATATTCTTTTCCGGTGACTTGAGTGTGCTGAGTGCAGTTCTTTTAGCTACCGTGTAGGCCTTGTTGATTATCAGTTTGGTATTTGGAATGGTATCTTTGCTAATTTCAACCTCCTGGATGATGCCTCACCCCTCCCCACCTTTCCCGTTTAGCAGCCTTATGCGTGTTTTCTACATATTTGACTATGTTTTTGTTTTGTAATTTATTTCATGTGTAGCCATTTTGGATTCCACCTTTAAGTGATATCTTATGATATGTGTCTTTTTCTTTTTGAATTCTGTCACTTAGAATGATCATACGTAACTCCTCCGGAGTTGTTACAACTGGCCATATTTCATTGATTTCCAGGCTGAATAATATTCCACTCTACCTAAGTACCACATCTCTATCCATTTTTTCCCTCCAGAGACATTTAAGTTATATCCTAGTCGAGGATCTTTTAAACAGAGAGGGGGTAAACATTGGGGTGCCTGTGTCCTCTCGATTTTTGTTTTTCCCAAGATATACGCCCATGAGTGCAAGTGCCCTATGCTCTGTAGCTCATTTTTTAGATGCTTTAGTAAACACAATACACTTCTCCAGAATGGCCGTTGGCAATATACATTTCCACTATAAGTCTCACAGGGCTCCCTCTTCTCGTTGCCCTGTCCTGCATTTCTGTTGTTTACGCTTTATGAGGATGGCTCTTCTGACTGATGCGAAGTGATATCTTTTGTAGTATTGACTTCCAGTGCCCACCTGTTTGGTTGGCTAAAAAAGTGTATGCCCTTTTCTTGAATATATACAGAAAAGAACGCATACACCCTTTTTGGCCAACTGCAATGTTGGCAATGTTCAGCTCCTTTTCTTGTGCTTAATGGCGAGTCCTTTCTACTTCCTCAAATCCCTTTCCTGCCATTCTCCCTTGCTTACAAGTCCTTTTCTCTGACTTTCCTCAAGACATTTTTCAGTGATGGATATTTTCAACTCTGCAGTTTTGTGAATTTTACTGCCCCTGAGTTCCATTGTTCAACTCGTGTTTATGGGAACTGGCCACAAAGCAGCGGGATTTCCTCAAGCCCTATACTGTTTCCATGGGCAACCCTAGCCTTTGGTCAATTCGTCTTCCTGATTGGAAATTAGAGTGACATGTGCCTGTCTGAACACCTAGGACTTGTCTCTCATTGTTCCTCATCCTTCCGCTTCATCCTCTGGACAAATTCCAAACTGTACGCAACAGGATGTTGACAGTGCTGACATCTCCAAGTGGGGAGACTGTTAGTAAAGACGCTGGAGGGGTGAACCCGAGCACCAGGAGATGAGGAGATGAGATGCCTTTTCCAAACTCTTCCCGATCAGACGGTATACCATCCTCTGGGTGTGACAGACATGTTTTAGCAGTAGGAAGAGTCCCATTCATGTAAGGAGAACACCAGGGCTTTTTCAAAATCAGTGTCTCCCCGAAACCCAAACTGGGGAAGTTTTTAAGCTACGGCTACACATATGTTCATTAAGGGCCTTGGGAAGTAGGCAGAGTCCAAACTTTAGATGATTGAAGTCTTCAGGGTCAGAAGCACTCACCACCAGCTTCCCTTAGGCTACACTTTAACTGTCATTGATAGATGATGTCAATAAAAATATCTATTCTTTTTCAGATTATTTCCCCTTATAGGTTATTGCAAAATGTTGAGTGTAGTTCCCTGTGCTATACAGTAGTTCCTTGTTGATGATCTATTTTATACATAGCAGTGTGTATGTGTTCATTCCAAACTGTTAATTTATCCCTCCTCCCACCTTTCCCCTTTGGTAATAATAAATTATAAGATTTTATACTTCTCAGAAATGGGGGAGCTGAAAGAGAGGTATCATTTTCAATGGAAAAGCATTTAAAACAAGATTGAAGGTTTAACCAAGATTATTAGCTGTACATCCTTGGAAAGAAATCACTTCGTTTCTCTAATATTGACCTGACAAATAAGACAAACCTTTTCACTGAACTTGCTTATAAAAAGTGATGGAAATATCAAATGGAAGTGTTAAAAACATCTTATTTTACCCGAGCCTTATACACTGTTCTATGTTAACTACAGTTTGGCTCACACATCTGTTCATTGAGGTTACAATAGTCTCAATTTCTGTTACTGATCCTCCAGAGTGGACCCCAACAAGTGTCCCCCTGCCCAGTGTCATTGGGGCCAACAGATCGAGACTGAGTTTGGTTCACAAGCAAAGGAAACTTTATATTTTGATCAGAGAATGGAGAGGTGAGAGCATGCACTACCCCGTGGGCTGTGGGCTGGGCTGCTGTGTAGAGATCCTGTCAGAGTCAGTGGGAGGGAGGGAGGCGGCGGAGCTCTCGAGGGCCAGGTTGGCTGTAGCTCAGGCTCTATATCGTGGAGTCTGCACTGGGCCCCAGGAGCTGAGGTGTCGACCCAGCCATTCTGCACTAGGAAATCTGGTCTGAAGTGCCGGGTGTGGAACCTCTGCATGCGGGACCCTAGGAGCACGTGAAATTAGACAAAGCACAAAGGATAAAAAAGGTTAGACTTGACTTTATTGCCCAGATTCTATTTTTATCTCCCAGGGATTTTTAATGGGCTTTGCTGGGGACAAACCCCTCCTCTGCCTTTTGTCCCGTTCCTCATTCTTGGAGTGCTGAGGGTGCAGACCCTTCTTCTGTAACTGCTGAGTGCTGAGTTGGGAGCCCTCATACCCTGGGGCGAGGGTCAGAGCTTCTCCCCAGCAGCCTCCCGGTGACGTTGATTGTCCCCAGGACCCCTGCCTCCCTGCTCGTCCACCTGAGCACCAGCATTGGAAGTGTTATAGATTCTAATGACCTTTAAGGGTCCAGGAAAGAGATGTGCAGAGACGCTGTGGGGGCCGGTTTCACCCCGCCCCACATTTGTTCGGCCACCTTAGGCTGACCGTCTCTGCCAGCCTAGATGCTCTGACCAGTAGTCTGCGCTTTCTTCAATTAGGCCCCTGAATTAACGTACAAACAGCACCAGGTGTCAGAGCCCTGCCCACTCAACTCCCAGACAGTCCAGGGTCAGTGGTGACCAAGGACCATGATGGCTACTGAGTCAACAGCCTTTTGAAGTAAACAGGAGTCCAGCCGGTCTTATTGGCCACCATCATCACGGTGTCTGTAGGCTTTTCTATGGTGACAGTGTGGTATACTGTTCCCCCGCCAAGATTATTAGCTCCCCTCTGGGTGCAGTAAGTCCTGCAAGCAGTAGTCTACTCTTTTGGGACACACTCTTGTTGTTTTATGAGAGAAACTCCAGGTCAAGTGATGTTCACACGAGTCGTCATGGTGCCCTGTTGCCCCCGGTTATCTCTCTGGATGTTGGAGTTGGAGGGCCTCCTCACTCGAGGTCGGTGTGCCCACGGAGCGAACCCTGCAACTTCAGGGCATGGTTGGTGGTTAGGATCACCACGTGGGGTCCTTTTCCCTTAGGAGGGAGGTGGCCTTTTGGGCTGCTGATTTCCAGGTTTTTAGATACCGCCAGTATCTTGGCCAGATGTGGCAGTGGGCCAAGCCCCTTAGTGACCGTAGTTTATCCTACCTGGATGGCATTCTTGCATTGTTCCATTTCAAGCGGTCCCAGTTTTTGCACTAATTCTCCAATGGCGATTCACCTTTCACCGGGAATGTAAAGGTCAAAGGGTTTAGCTAAATTAGGGAGTTCCAGGGCAAGGGTCTGAATTGACTGCTCTTTCCATTCTTGAAAGGCCACTTCTGGATTCTATTCAAAAGGATCATCATCTTTTCCTTTCAGTGTTTCATATAGAGGCCCAGCTAGTAGACTGTAGTTAGGGATCCAGAAGCAGCAAACCCTGGCCTCCCCAGGAACCCCTAAGCTGTCTTCTAGTTTTAGAAAGGGGTAAGGCTGAAAATGGTTTCTTCCCTTTCCTGGGATGGGCTTCTCTGACCTTCTGTGAGAATGAAGCCCAGGCAGGTCACCGCAGTCTGTGATATTTGAGCTTTTTCTTGGACAACTTCTATCCTTTATTGGCTTGGTAGTTCAGAGGCCTCCTTAGTAGGGCTGGTGATCAGAATGTCGTCTGCATATTGAAGGAGGGTTTCCTTTTCCAGAGGTAGAACTTTTAGGTCTTTAGCTAAGCTTTCCCCAAAGATGGTGTGGGAATTTTTGCACCCTTGGGGCCAGACGGCCCGGAAGTATTGTTTTAGTTGTATGTGGAGTCCTGCCACTCACAAGCCAAAATTTCTTGTGACTCTGGGACTAATGGAATACAAAAGAAGGCATCATTGAAGACTAATACAGAATACCATGTCCTGGTGGTTGGTAGAATGACCAGCAGGGTGTAGGAATTAGGAGCAACTGGAGGTATATCCTCGGTGGCTTCACTGACTGTCCTGACATCCTTTACCAGGTCCCCAGCAGCCCATGGGGCTCTCGTGGTCAGACCAATCCCAGAATATGGAGCTCACCTGGGCAGGTACCCCACCCCCACCCCAGCCCACGGGGCTCTCGTGGTCAGGCCCCTCCCAGGATACAGAGCTACCCTTGCAGGTACCGTGGCAGGGCTGGGCACACAGGAACCGTGCACATAGCCCTCATTGCAGAGCACCCCCAGCTCACCTGTCGCTCAGAGCTGACACAGAGCACCTCAGAGCAGGACTTGAACTAACAAACAGCAGCTGCGACAGGTCTGTGACCCTGGGCATCACTCTGTGAGGCCTCCCTCCACCTGGTCTTCCAGAGACTTCCACTGCACCCGGGGCACCAGGCCTCTGTCTCCAACCACCACCCACCCCTCCTCTGCCTGACTCCTGGGTTCCTCTCATTAGGAGAGGGTTTTCTTGAAGTTGTCTCCCACTCATGGGCCAGATAAAATGATTAGAAAACAAGCCAAAGCTGCAGCCCCTTGTCTATCCTGACTCTCAGGAGCCCACACCTGTTCCTTGGACCTGGCCGGTTCAGCAAGTTCCATTTTCTGCAACTGTGAGCCCCGGAGGGGTGATGATTGGCTGACCTGGGCAGCCTTACCGTGCCGGCCAGCCCTCCCCAGGTGTGCCTGGGTTGAGATCAATATAAATACCACTCCAGGCAGCAAGAGCCCCTGCAGCCGTGCCTGACGCCATTTTCTCTGCCCTGTCAGCAGTCTCGGGGCTGGGCTGGTGGGAGGGAGTGAGAGGCCACGGCTTTGTGGGTGGCCCAGTGTGAGTGGGGCTCTGCTGGACTTTCTGCAGCAGTTGCCAGGCTGCCACCTGCTAAAGAAGAGGATGTGTCACCCATACCTGCTGCTGGAATTTCTCCCTGGGCAGAGGTGAGGAAGGAAAAAAGCAGTGGGGGCAGGGACAGGACGGGTATCTCAGGCAGGGAAATGGAAATCTTCCAGAAGAGCACCCAGGGCCAGGACCATCCTGGCTGGCCTGCAGGCACCAAGTCGGCCGGCATGCTGTCACTCGTGTGGCTCTATGGCCCTTCCTCTAGGCTTTCAAGTCCTTGTATATATTCAGGTGTTTTACCTGGGACGGGTGGGAATAGTTCAGCAGCAACTGGCCTGGGGCTCAGCTCACGTTTACTCACAGATGCCTCAGCACGGTGCCCCAGCTTTGCAATGAGGACGCTTGTTGTGTGGGGGCTGCTGGCTGAATGGGAGACGATTCCCCACCACTGACCAACTTCAGAATTGTTTACAACTGGAGCAAGTGCCCTGATACGGTTTTCCTCTGTGTAACTGGTGGGTTCTGTGTTTTTTTTCTCTTTTTCGTTTTTGGTTCAAGGTAGATTTTATTCCTCTTTTTTGTATTTACAGATATAAGCATGGAAATAATTTATTCATATAAATACATGTATGTGCAGGGAATAATTGTTTTTTCTGTTTTATTTTTTAAATTTTATTTCTTTTTAATTTTGAATTTTATTTTATATTTTTATACAGCAGGTTCTTATTGGTTATCTATTTTATACATATAAATGTATACATGCCAATCCCAGTCTCTCAACTCCTCCCACCACCACCCCCCCAACAGCTTTCCCCCCTTGTTGTCCATACGTTTGTTGTCTACATCTGTTGCTCTATTTATGCCTTGCAAAATGGTTAATCTGTACAGTATTTCTAGGTTCCACATATATGCATGAATATACAAGATTTGTTTTTATCTTTCTGACTTACTTCACTCTGTATGACAGTCTCTAGATCCATCGACGTCTCTACAAATGACCCAATTTCATTCCTTTTCATGGCTTAGTAATATTCCATTTTATATATGTACCACAGCTTTATGCATTCGTCTGTCTGTGGGCATTTAGGTTGCTTCCATTACCTCGATATTGTAAATAGTGATGCAATGAACATTGCGGTGAATGACTCTTTTTGATTTATGGTTTTGTCTGGGTATATGTCCAGTACTGGGATTGCTGTATCATATGGTAATTCTATTGTTAGTTTCTTAAGAAATTCCATATTGTTCTCCATAATGACTGTATCAATTTATATTCCCAACAATAGTGGAAGAGGGTTCCTTTTCTCCACACCCTTTCCAGCATTTTTTGTTTGTAGATTTTCAATGATGCCTATTCTACCAGGTGTGAGGTGATACCTCATTGTTGAATCCATTTCGTTGAGCAAGGGGTAGCTCTTGTCTATTCCATATTTGGCTTATGGAACGGTATCTGTGCTAATTTCAAACTCTGCTTTTATGCAGCACCCCAACTCACCTTCCCCCTTAAGCAGGCATAAGTTGGTTTTCTAAACTTGAGACCCTGTTCTGTTTTGTAATTCAGTTCATGTGTAGCCAAGTTCACATTCCGTGTATTAGTGATACCTTATGATGTTTCTTTTTCTGTGTGACTTATTTCACTTAGAATCATCGTGCCTCAATGCACTCATTATGCTGGTACGGGCCTGGTGACATAGATTTCATTGCTGAGTGGTATTCTGTTGTACAGAAGTACCGCAACTTCTTTATCCATTATTTGCTCTCTGGGATATTTAACTTGTGCCGTAGAAGAGATTCCTCTAAAAAGAGCCGTCCCAAATTTTGGGGTTGCTGTGTCTTTTTGATATTAATTTCCCTAAGCTATAGGACCATAAGTGGAAGTGCCCTAGGCTCTGTTGCTTTGTTTTTTAGATGTTTCAGGAAACACCATACACTTCTCCTGAGTGTCTGTTGGCAATTTACATCCCGCCCATCAGCATAACAAGGCTCCTAGTTCTCCATGGCCTGTCCTGCCTTTCTGGATTTTACACTTTATTCTGATGGCCCTTTTGACCGGGGGGAAGTGAGACTTCATTGTAGTGCAGATTTCCTTTGCAAGCTTGCTTGGTTGGCCAAAAAGGGCGTATGCGTTTTTTCCTGAATATATTCAGGAAAAAACGCATATGCCCTTTTGGCAAAGTGCATCATTGTGGACGTTCTGCCTCTTTTCCTACGCTTTCAATACAATTCCAGTCTACCTCCTGAAATCGGTATCCTGCAATTCTGCCCCGCTTTCAAGTCCTCTTGGCAGCCTTACTTCAGTCTATTTTTGGACGATAGCTGTCATTTATAACTCTGCAGGTTTGTGAATTACAGAGCCCCTGAGCTCCTTTCTTCAACTCACTTTCTTCTGAGCTGGCTGCAACACCGCAGGATGGCTTCAGGCCCTAATCTGTTTCCGCCACGGCACGCTGAGCCTTTGGTTAATTCCTCTTCCTAGTGGGAAATGAGAGTTAAATTTGCCCGTCCAGACACCTCCAGCTAGCCTCTCATTGGTTCTCGCTATTCCTGTTCATCTTCCGCAGAAATTGCAAACTGGGCCAAACAGGAGGTTAAAGGGACTGACTCTCCAAGTGGGGAGAGTGTTAGTAAAGCGTCTGGAATGTTGCACCCGAGTACCAGGGGAGGAAAACTGAGACATATTTGAACACGTCTCCCGATCACATGGTTGATCATACTCTGGGTTCCACATGCATGTTTTAGCTGAAGGAAGAATACCTAAAATCTGCGTAGTTGAAACCCGTGGAATGGGTACCATGCAATATGACTTCAAAGGTCTTCATTTGCTCACTGAACCTCTCCAATCCTATCACTGCTGCGTTTATGCCCCTGTACACATGCTTGATTCTCTTTCGGAGACATAGCAATCTATAGGTTTTAAGATACTTACTAGTCAGGTACATTCTTAGGCGTTTAATATGCGGTGTTGAGTCCATTTCGTTGAGCAAGGAGTAGCTCTTGTCTATTCCATATTTGGCTTAAGGAACTTTGTGCTCATTTCAATCTCTGGTTTTATGCAGCACCCCAACTCACCTTTCCCCTTAAGCAAGCATAAGTTGGTTTTCTAAATTTGAGACCCTGTTCTGTTCTGTAATTCAGTTCCTGTGTAGCCAAGTTTACATTCCGTGTATTACTGATATCTTATGATGTTTCTTTTTCTGTGTGACTTATTTCAGTTAGAATCACCATACCCGAATCCACTCATTATGCTGCTACGGGCCTGGTGACATAGATTTCATTGCTGAGTGATATTGCTTTGTACATGAGTACCACAACTTCTTTATCCATTTTTCACTTTCTGTGATATTGAACTTGTACGGTAAACGAGGTTCTTGTAAACAGAGGCGTCCCAAACTTTGGGGTGGCTGTGTCTTTTTGATTTTAATTTCCCTAAGCTATAGGACCATAAGTGGAAGTGCACTAGGCTCTGTTGCTTTGTTTTTTAGATGTTTCAGGAAACACCATACACTTCTCCGGAGTGGCTGTTGGCAATTTACATCCCGCCCATCAGCATAACAAGGCTCCCAGTTCTCCATGTCCTGTCCTGCCTTTCTGGATTTTACACTTTTTTCAGATGGCCCTTTTGACCGGGGGGAAGTGAGACTTCATTGTAGTGCAGATTTCCTTTGCAAGCTTGCTTGGTTGGCCAAAAAGGGCGTATGCGTTTTTTCCTGAATATATTCAGGAAAAAACGCATACGCCCTTTTTGGCCAAGTGCATCATTGTGGACGTTCTGCCTCTTTTCCTATGCTTTCAATGCAATTCCAGTCTACCTCCTGAAATCGGTTTCCTGCAATTCTGCCCCGCTTTCAAGTCCTCTTGGCAGCCTTACTTCAGTCTATTTTTGGACGATAGCTGTCATTTATAACTCTGCAGGTTTGTAAATTACAGTGCCCCTGAGCTCCTTTCTTCAACTCGCTTTCTTTTGAGCTGGCCGCAACACCGCAGGATGGCTTCAGGCCCTAATCTGGTTCCGGTACGGCACGCTGAGCCTTTGGTTATTTCCTCTTCCTGGTGGGAAATGAGAGTTAAATTTGCCCGTCCAGACACCTCCAGCTAGCCTCTCATTGGTTCTCGCTATTCCTGTTCATCTTCCGCAGAAAGTGCAAACTGGGCCAAACAGGAGGTTAAAGGGACTGACTCTCCAAGTGGGGAGAGTGTTAGTAAAGCGTCTGGAATGTTGCACCCGAGTACCAGGGGAGGAAAACTGAGACATATTTGAACACGTCTCCCGATCACATGGTTGATCATACTCTGGGTTCCACATGCATATTTTAGCTAAAGGAAGAATACCTAAAATCTGCGTAGTTGAAACCCGTGGAATGGGTACCATGCAATATGACTTCAAAGGTCTTCATTTGCTCACTGAACCTCTCCAATCCTATCACTGCTGCGTTTATGCCCCTGTACACATGCTTGATTCTCTTTCGGAGACATAGCAATCTATAGGTTTTAAGATACTTACTAGTCAGGTACATTCTTAGGCGTTTAATATGCGGTGTTGAGTCCATTTCGTTGAGCAAGGAGTAGCTCTTGTCTATTCCATATTTGGCTTAAGGAACTTTGTGCTCATTTCAATCTCTGGTTTTATGCAGCACCCCAACTCACCTTTCCCCTTAAGCAAGCATAAGTTGGTTTTCTAAATTTGAGACCCTGTTCTGTTCTGTAATTCAGTTCCTGTGTAGCCAAGTTTACATTCCGTGTATTACTGATATCTTATGATGTTTCTTTTTCTGTGTGACTTATTTCAGTTAGAATCATCATACCTGAATCCACTCATTGTGCTGCTAAGGGCCTGATGACTCAGATTTCATTGCTGAGTGATATTGCTTTGTAACTAAATACCACAACTTCTTTATCCATTTTTCACTTTCTGCGATGTTGAACTTGTACTGTAAACGAGGTTCTTGTAAACAGAGCCGTTCCAAACTTTGGGGTGGCTGTGTCTTTTTGATTTTAATTTCCCTAAGCTATAGGACCATAAGTGGAAGTGCCCTAGGTTCTGTTGCTTTGTTTTTTAGATGTTTCAGGAAACACCATACACTTCTCCCGAGTGGTTGTTGGCAATTTACATCCCGCCCATCAGCATAACAAGGCTCCCAGTTCTCCATGGCCTGTCCTGCCTTTCTGGATTTTACACTTTTTTCAGATGGCCCTTTTGACCGGGGGGAAGTGAGACTTCATTGTAGTGCAGATTTCCTTTGCAAGCTTGCTTGGTTGGCCAAAAAGGGCGTATGCGTTTTTTCCTGAATATATTCAGGAAAAAACGCATACGCCCTTTTTGGCCAAGTGCATCATTGTGGACGTTCTGCCTCTTTTCCTATGCTTTCAATGCAATTCCAGTCTACCTCCTGAAATCGGATTCCTGCAATTCTGCCCCGCTTTCAAGTCCTCTTGGCAGCCTTACTTCAGTCTATTTTTGGACGATAGCTGTCATTTATAACTCTGCAGGTTTGTGAATTACAGTGCCCCTGAGCTCCTTTCTTCAACTCGCTTTCTTTTGAGCTGGCCGTAACACCGCAGGATGGCTTCAGGCCCTAATCTGGTTCCGGCACGGCACGCTGAGCCTTTGGTTATTTCCTCTTCCTGGTGGGAAATGAGAGTTAAATTTGCCCGTCCAGACACCTCCAGCTAGCCTCTCATTGGTTCTCGCTATTCCTGTTCATCTTCCGCAGAAATTGCAAACTGGGCCAAACAGGAGGTTAAAGGGACTGACTCTCCAAGTGGGGAGAGTGTTAGTAAAGCGTCTGGAATGTTGCACCCGAGTACCAGGGGAGGAAAACTGAGACATATTTGAACACGTCTCCCGATCACATGGTTGATCATACTCTGGGTTCCACAGGCATGTTTTAGCTGAAGGAAGAATACCTAAAATCTGTGTAGTTGAAACCCGTGGAATGGGTACCATGCAATATGACTTCAAAGGTCTTCATTTGCTCACTGAACCTCTCCAATCCTATCACTGCTGCGTTTATGCCCCTGTACACATGCTTGATTCTCTTTTGGAGACATAGCAATCTATAGGTTTTAAGATACTTACTAGTCAGGTACATTCTTAGGCGTTTAATATGCGGTGTTGAGTCCACTTCGTTGAGCAAGGAGTAGCTCTTGTCTATTCCATATTTGGCTTAAGGAACTTTGTGCTCATTTCAATCTCTGGTTTTATGCAGCACCCCAACTCACCTTTCCCCTTAAGCAAGCATAAGTTGGTTTTCTAAATTTGAGACCCTGTTCTGTTCTGTAATTCAGTTCCTGTGTAGCCAAGTTTACATTCCGTGTATTACTGATATCTTATGATGTTTCTTTTTCTGTGTGACTTATTTCAGTTAGAATCACCATACCCGAATCCATTCATTATGCTGCTACGGGCCTGGTGACATAGATTTCATTGCTGAGTGATATTGCTTTGTACATGAGTACCACAACTTCTTTATCCATTTTTCACTTTCTGTGATATTGAACTTGTACGGTAAACGAGGTTCTTGTAAACAGAGGCGTCCCAAACTTTGGGGTGGCTGTGTCTTTTTGATTTTAATTTCCCTAAGCTATAGGACCATAAGTGGAAGTGCCCTAGGTTCTGTTGCTTTGTTTTTTAGATGTTTCAGGAAACACCATACACTTCTCCCGAGTGGTTGTTGGCAATTTACATCCCGCCCATCAGCATAACAAGGCTCCCAGTTCTCCATGGCCTGTCCTGCCTTTCTGGATTTTACACTTTTTTCAGATGGCCCTTTTGACCGGGGGGAAGTGAGACTTCATTGTAGTGCAGATTTCCTTTGCAAGCTTGCTTGGTTGGCCAAAAAGGGCGTATGCGTTTTTTCCTGAATATATTCAGGAAAAAACGCATACGCCCTTTTTGGCCAAGTGCATCATTGTGGACGTTCTGCCTCTTTTCCTATGCTTTCAATGCAATTCCAGTCTACCTCCTGAAATCGGATTCCTGCAATTCTGCCCCGCTTTCAAGTCCTCTTGGCAGCCTTACTTCAGTCTCTTTTTGGACGATAGCTGTCATTTATAACTCTGCAGGTTTGTTAATTACAGTGCCCCTGAGCTCCTTTCTTCAACTCGCTTTCTTTTGAGCTGGCCGCAACACCGCAGGATGGCTTCAGGCCCTAATCTGGTTCCGGTACGGCACGCTGAGCCTTTGGTTATTTCCTCTTCCTGGTGGGAAATGAGAGTTAAATTTGCCCGTCCAGACACCTCCAGCTAGCCTCTCATTGGTTCTCGCTATTCCTGTTCATCTTCCGCAGAAATTGCAAACTGGGCCAAACAGGAGGTTAAAGGGACTGACTCTCCAAGTGGGGAGAGTGTTAGTAAAGCGTCTGGAATGTTGCACCCGAGTACCAGGGGAGGAAAACTGAGACATATTTGAACACGTCTCCCGATCACATGGTTGATCATACTCTGGGTTCCACATGCATGTTTTAGCTGAAGGAAGAATACCTAAAATCTGTGTAGTTGAAACCCGTGGAATGGGTACCATGCAATATGACTTCAAAGGTCTTCATTTGCTCACTGAACCTCTCCAATCCTATCACTGCTGCGTTTATGCCCCTGTACACATGCTTGATTCTCTTTCGGAGACATAGCAATCTATAGGTTTTAAGATACTTACTAGTCAGGTACATTCTCAGGCGTTTAATATGCGGTGTTGAGTCCACTTCGTTGAGCAAGGAGTAGCTCTTGTCTATTCCATATTTGGCTTAAGGAACTTTGTGCTCATTTCAATCTCTGGTTTTATGCAGCACCCCAACTCACCTTTCCCCTTAAGCAAGCATAAGTTGGTTTTCTAAATTTGAGACCCTGTTCTGTTCTGTAATTCAGTTCCTGTGTAGCCAAGTTTACATTCCGTGTATTACTGATATCTTATGATGTTTCTTTTTCTGTGTGACTTATTTCAGTTAGAATCACCATACCCGAATCCATTCATTATGCTGCTATGGGCCTGGTGACATAGATTTCATTGCTGAGTGATATTGCTTTGTACATGAGTACCACAACTTCTTTATCCATTTTTCACTTTCTGTGTTATTGAACTTGTACGGTAAACGAGGTTCTTGTAAACAGAGGCGTCCCAAACTTTGGGGTGGCTGTGTCTTTTTGATTTTAATTTCCCTAAGCTATAGGACCATAAGTGGAAGTGCACTAGGCTCTGTTGCTTTGTTTTTTAGATGTTTCAGGAAACACCATACACTTCTCCGGAGTGGCTGTTGGCAATTTACATCCCGCCCATCAGCATAACAAGGCTCCCAGTTCTCCATGTCCTGTCCTGCCTTTCTGGATTTTACACTTTTTTCAGATGGCCCTTTTGACCGGGGGGAAGTGAGACTTCATTGTAGTGCAGATTTCCTTTGCAAGCTTGCTTGGTTGGCCAAAAAGGGCGTATGCGTTTTTTCCTGAATATATTCAGGAAAAAACGCATACGCCATTTTTGGCCAAGTGCATCATTGTGGACGTTCTGCCTCTTTTCCTATGCTTTCAATGCAATTCCAGTCTACCTCCTGAAATCGGTATCCTGCAATTCTGCCCCGCTTTCAAGTCCTCTTGGCAGCCTTACTTCAGTCTATTTTTGGACGATAGCTGTCATTTATAACTCTGCAGGTTTGTGAATTACAGTGCCCCTGAGCTCCTTTCTTCAACTCGCTTTCTTTTGAGCTGGCCGCAACACCGCAGGATGGCTTCAGGCCCTAATCTGGTTCCGGTACGGCACGCTGAGCCTTTGGTTATTTCCTCTTCCTGGTGGGAAATGAGAGTTAAATTTGCCCGTCCAGACACCTCCAGCTAGCCTCTCATTGGTTCTCGCTATTCCTGTTCATCTTCCGCAGAAATTGCAAACTGGGCCAAACAGGAGGTTAAAGGGACTGACTCTCCAAGTGGGGAGAGTGTTAGTAAAGCGTCTGGAATGTTGCACCCGAGTACCAGGGGAGGAAAACTGAGACATATTTGAACACGTCTCCCGATCACATGGTTGATCATACTCTGGGTTCCACATGCATGTTTTAGCTGAAGGAAGAATACCTAAAATCTGTGTAGTTGAAACCCGTGGAATGGGTACCATGCAATATGACTTCAAAGGTCTTCATTTGCTCACTGAACCTCTCCAATCCTATCACTGCTGCGTTTATGCCCCTGTACACATGCTTGATTCTCTTTCAGAGACATAGCAATCTATAGGTTTTAAGATACTTACTAGTCAGGTACATTCTTAGGCGTTTAATATGCGGTGTTGAGTCCACTTCGTTGAGCAAGGAGTAGCTCTTGTCTATTCCATATTTGGCTTAAGGAACTTTGTGCTCATTTCAATCTCTGGTTTTATGCAGCACCCCAACTCACCTTTCCCCTTAAGCAAGCATAAGTTGGTTTTCTAAATTTGAGACCCTGTTCTGTTCTGTAATTCAGTTCCTGTGTAGCCAAGTTTACATTCCGTGTATTACTGATATCTTATGATGTTTCTTTTTCTGTGTGACTTATTTCAGTTAGAATCATCATACCTGAATCCACTCATTGTGCTGCTAAGGGCCTGATGACACAGATTTCATTGCTGAGTGATATTGCTTTGTAACTAAATACCACAACTTCTTTATCCATTTTTCACTTTCTGCAATGTTGAACTTGTACTGTAAACGAGGTTCTTGTAAACAGAGCCGTTCCAAACTTTGGGGTGGCTGTGTCTTTTTGATTTTAATTTCCCTAAGCTATAGGACCATAAGTGGAAGTGCCCTAGGTTCTGTTGCTTTGTTTTTTAGATGTTTCAGGAAACACCATACACTTCTCCCGAGTGGTTGTTGGCAATTTACATCCCGCCCATCAGCATAACAAGGCTCCCAGTTCTCCATGGCCTGTCCTGCCTTTCTGGATTTTACACTTTTTTCAGATGGCCCTTTTGACTGGGGGGAAGTGAGACTTCATTGTAGTGCAGATTTCCTTTGCAAGCTTGCTTGGTTGGCCAAAAAGTGCGTATGCGTTTTTTCCTGAATATATTCAGGAAAAAACGCATACGCCCTTTTTGGCCAAGTGCATCATTGTGGACGTTCTGCCTCTTTTCCTATGCTTTCAATGCAATTCCAGTCTACCTCCTGAAATCGGTTTCCTGCAATTCTGCCCCGCTTTCAAGTCCTCTTGGCAGCCTTACTTCAGTCTATTTTTGGACGATAGCTGTCATTTATAACTCTGCAGGTTTGTGAATTACAGTGCCCCTGAGCTCCTTTCTTCAACTCGCTTTCTTTTGAGCTGGCCGCAACACCGCAGGATGGCTTCAGGCCCTAATCTGGTTCCGGTACGGCACGCTGAGCCTTTGGTTATTTCCTCTTCCTGGTGGGAAATGAGAGTTAAATTTGCCCGTCCAGACACCTCCAGCTAGCCTCTCATTGGTTCTCGCTATTCCTGTTCATCTTCCGCAGAAATTGCAAACTGGGCCAAACAGGAGGTTAAAGGGACTGACTCTCCAAGTGGGGAGAGTGTTAGTAAAGCGTCTGGAATGTTGCACCCGAGTACCAGGGGAGGAAAACTGAGACATATTTGAACACGTCTCCCGATCACATGGTTGATCATACTCTGGGTTCCACATGCATGTTTTAGCTGAAGGAAGAATACCTAAAATCTGCGTAGTTGAAACCCGTGGAATGGGTACCATGCAATATGACTTCAAAGGTCTTCATTTGCTCACTGAACCTCTCCAATCCTATCACTGCTGCGTTTATGCCCCTGTACACATGCTTGATTCTCTTTCGGAGACATAGCAATCTATAGGTTTTAAGATACTTACTAGTCAGGTACATTCTTAGGCGTTTAATATGCGGTGTTGAGTCCATTTCGTTGAGCAAGGAGTAGCTCTTGTCTATTCCATATTTGGCTTAAGGAACTTTGTGCTCATTTCAATCTCTGGTTTTATGCAGCACCCCAACTCACCTTTCCCCTTAAGCAAGCATAAGTTGGTTTTCTAAATTTGAGACCCTGTTCTGTTCTGTAATTCAGTTCCTGTGTAGCCAAGTTTACATTCCGTGTATTACTGATATCTTATGATGTTTCTTTTTCTGTGTGACTTATTTCAGTTAGAATCACCATACCCGAATCCACTCATTATGCTGCTACGGCACTGGTGACATAGATTTCATTGCTGAGTGATATTGCTTTGTACATGAGTACCACAACTTCTTTATCCATTTTTCACTTTCTGTGATATTGAACTTGTACGGTAAACGAGGTTCTTGTAAACAGAGGCGTCCCAAACTTTGGGGTGGCTGTGTCTTTTTGATTTTAATTTCCCTAAGCTATAGGACCATAAGTGGCAGTGCCCTGGGCTCTGTTGCTTTGTTTTTTAGATGTTTCAGGAAACACCATACACTTCTCCCGAGTGGTTGTTGGCAATTTACATCCCGCCCATCAGCATAACAAGGCTCCCAGTTCTCCATGGCCTGTCCTGCCTTTCTGGATTTTACACTTTTTTCAGATGGCCCTTTTGACTGGGGGGAAGTGAGACTTCACTGTAGTGCAGATTTCCTTTGCAAGCTTGCTTGGTTGGCCAAAAAGGGCGTATGCGTTTTTTCCTGAATATATTCAGGAAAAAACGCATACGCCCTTTTTGGCCAAGTGCATCATTGTGGACGTTCTGCCTCTTTTCCTATGCTTTCAATGCAATTCCAGTCTACCTCCTGAAATCGGTTTCCTGCAATTCTGCCCCGCTTTCAAGTCCTCTTGGCAGCCTTACTTCAGTCTATTTTTGGACGATAGCTGTCATTTATAACTCTGCAGGTTTGTGAATTACAGTGCCCCTGAGCTCCTTTCTTCAACTCGCTTTCTTTTGAGCTGGCCGCAACACCGCAGGATGGCTTCAGGCCCTAATCTGGTTCCGGTACGGCACGCTGAGCCTTTGGTTATTTCCTCTTCCTGGTGGGAAATGAGAGTTAAATTTGCCCGTCCAGACACCTCCAGCTAGCCTCTCATTGGTTCTCGCTATTCCTGTTCATCTTCCGCAGAAATTGCAAACTGGGCCAAACAGGAGGTTAAAGGGACTGACTCTCCAAGTGGGGAGAGTGTTAGTAAAGCGTCTGGAATGTTGCACCCGAGTACCAGGGGAGGAAAACTGAGACATATTTGAACACGTCTCCCGATCACATGGTTGATCATACTCTGGGTTCCACATGCATGTTTTAGCTGAAGGAAGAATACCTAAAATCTGCGTAGTTGAAACCCGTGGAATGGGTACCATGCAATATGACTTCAAAGGTCTTCATTTGCTCACTGAACCTCTCCAATCCTATCACTGCTGCGTTTATGCCCCTGTACACATGCTTGATTCTCTTTCGGAGACATAGCAATCTATAGGTTTTAAGATACTTACTAGTCAGGTACATTCTTAGGCGTTTAATATGCGGTGTTGTGTCCATTTCGTTGAGCAAGGAGTAGCACTTGTCTATTCCATATTTGGCTTAAGGAACTTTGTGCTCATTTCAATCTCTGGTTTTATGCAGCACCCCAACTCACCTTTCCCCTTAAGCAAGCATAAGTTGGTTTTCTAAATTTGAGACCCTGTTCTGTTCTGTAATTCAGTTCCTGTGTAGCCAAGTTTACATTCCGTGTATTACTGATATCTTATGATGTTTCTTTTTCTGTGTGACTTATTTCAGTTAGAATCATCATACCTGAATCCACTCATTGTGCTGCTAAGGGCCTGATGACACAGATTTCATTGCTGAGTGATATTGCTTTGTAACTAAATACCACAACTTCTTTATCCATTTTTCACTTTCTGCAATGTTGAACTTGTACTGTAAACGAGGTTCTTGTAAACAGAGCCGTTCCAAACTTTGGGGTGGCTGTGTCTTTTTGATTTTAATTTCCCTAAGCTATAGGATCATAAGTGGAAGTGCCCTAGGTTCTGTTGCTTTGTTTTTTAGATGTTTCAGGAAACACCATACACTTCTCCCGAGTGGTTGTTGGCAATTTACATCCCGCCCATCAGCATAACAAGGCTCCCAGTTCTCCATGGCCTGTCCTGCCTTTCTGGATTTTACACTTTTTTCAGATGGCCCTTTTGACCGGGGGGAAGTGAGACTTCATTGTAGTGCAGATTTCCTTTGCAAGCTTGCTTGGTTGGCCAAAAATGGCATATGCGTTTTTTCCTGAATATATTCAGGAAAAAACGCATACGCCCTTTTTGGCCAAGTGCATCATTGTGGACGTTCTGCCTCTTTTCCTATGCTTTCAATGCAATTCCAGTCTACCTCCTGAAATCGGTTTCCTGCAATTCTGCCCCGCTTTCCAGTCCTCTTGGCAGCCTTACTTCAGTCTATTTTTGGACGATAGCTGTCATTTATAACTCTGCAGGTTTGTGAATTACAGTGCCCCTGAGCTCCTTTCTTCAACTCGCTTTCTTTTGAGCTGGCCGCAACACCGCAGGATGGCTTCAGGCCCTAATCTGGTTCCGGTACGGCACGCTGAGCCTTTGGTTATTTCCTCTTCCTGGTGGGAAATGAGAGTTAAATTTGCCCGTCCAGACACCTCCAGCTAGCCTCTCATTGGTTCTCGCTATTCCTGTTCATCTTCCGCAGAAATTGCAAACTGGGCCAAACAGGAGGTTAAAGGGACTGACTCTCCAAGTGGGGAGAGTGTTAGTAAAGCGTCTGGAATGTTGCACCCGAGTACCAGGGGAGGAAAACTGAGACATATTTGAACACGTCTCCCGATCACATGGTTGATCATACTCTGGGTTCCACATGCATGTTTTAGCTGAAGGAAGAATACCTAAAATCTGCGTAGTTGAAACCCGTGGAATGGGTACCATGCAATATGACTTCAAAGGTCTTCATTTGCTCACTGAACCTCTCCAATCCTATCACTGCTGCGTTTATGCCCCTGTACACATGCTTGATTCTCTTTCGGAGACATAGCAATCTATAGGTTTTAAGATACTTACTAGTCAGGTACATTCTTAGGCGTTTAATATGCGGTGTTGAGTCCATTTCGTTGAGCAAGGAGTAGCTCTTGTCTATTCCATATTTGGCTTAAGGAACTTTGTGCTCATTTCAATCTCTGGTTTTATGCAGCACCCCAACTCACCTTTCCACTTAAGCAAGCATAAGTTGGTTTTCTAAATTTGAGACCCTGTTCTGTTCTGTAATTCAGTTCCTGTGTAGCCAAGTTTACATTCCGTGTATTACTGATATCTTATGATGTTTCTTTTTCTGTGTGACTTATTTCAGTTAGAATCACCATACCCGAATCCACTCATTATGCTGCTACGGGCCTGGTGACATAGATTTCATTGCTGAGTGATATTGCTTTGTACATGAGTACCACAACTTCTTTATCCATTTTTCACTTTCTGTGATATTGAACTTGTACGGTAAACGAGGTTCTTGTAAACAGAGGCGTCCCAAACTTTGGGGTGGCTGTGTCTTTTTGATTTTAATTTCCCTAAGCTATAGGACCATAAGTGGAAGTGCCCTAGGCTCTGTTGCTTTGTTTTTTAGATGTTTCAGGAAACACCATACACTTCTCCCGAGTGGTTGTTGGCAATTTATATCCCGCCCTTCAGCATAACAATGCTCCCAGTTCTCCATGGCCTGTCCTGCCTTTCTGGATTTTACACTTTTTTCAGATGGCCCTTTTGACCGGGGGGAAGTGAGACTTCATTGTAGTGCAGATTTCCTTTGCAAGCTTGCTTGGTTGGCCAAAAAGGGCGTATGCGTTTTTTCCTGAATATATTCAGGAAAAAACGCATACGCCCTTTTTGGCCAAGTGCATCATTGTGGACGTTCTGCCTCTTTTCCTATGCTTTCAATGCAATTCCAGTCTACCTCCTGAAATCGGTTTCCTGCAATTCTGCCCCGCTTTCAAGTCCTCTTGGCAGCCTTACTTCAGTCTATTTTTGGACGATAGCTGTTATTTATAACTCTGCAGGTTTGTGAATTACAGTGCCCCTGAGCTCCTTTCTTCAACTCGGTGTCTTTTGAGCTGGCCGCAACACCGCAGGATGGCTTCAGGCCCTAATCTGGTTCCGGCACGGCACGCTGAGCCTTTGGTTATTTCCTCTTACTGGTGGGAAATGAGAGTTAAATTTGCCCGTCCAGACACCTCCAGCTAGCCTCTCATTTGTTCTCGCTATTCCTGTTCATCTTCCGCAGAAATTGCAAACTGGGCCAAACAGGAGGTTAAAGGGACTGACTCTCCAAGTGGGGAGAGTGTTAGTAAAGCGTCTGGAATGTTGCACCCGAGTACCAGGGGAGGAAAACTGAGACATATTTGAACACGTCTCCCGTTCACATGGTTGATCATACTCTGGGTTCCACATGCATGTTTTAGCTGAAGGAAGGATACCTTAAACCTGGAGAGTTGAGACCCGTGTAATGGGTACCATGCAATATGACTTCAAAGGGTTTTCATTTGCTCACCGAACCTCTCCGATCCTATCACTGCTGCGTTTATGCCCCTGTACACACGCTTGATTCTCTTTTGGAGACATAGCAATCCATAGGTTTTAAGATACTTACTAGTCAGGTACATTCTTAGGCGTTTAATATGGGGTGTTGAGTCCATTTCGTTGAGCAAGGAGTAGCTCTTGTCTATTCCATATTTGGCTTAAGGAACTTTATCTGTGCTCATTTCAATCTCTGGTTTTATGCACCACCCCAACTCACCTTTCCCCTTAAGCAAGCATAAGTTGGTTTTCTAAATTTGAGACCCTGTTCTGTTTTGGAATGCAGTTCCTGTGTAGCCAAGTTTACATTCCGTGTATTAGTGATATCTTATGATGTTTCTTTTTCTGTGTGACTTATTTCAGTTAGAATCATCGTACCTGAATCCACTCATTATGCTGCTAAGGGCCTGATGACATAGATTTCATTGCTGAGTGATACTGCTTTGTAAGTAAATACCACAAGTTCTTTATCCATTTTTCACTTTCTGCGATGTTGAACTTGTACTTTAAATGAGGTTCTTGTAAACAGAGCCGTTCCAAACTTTGGGGTGGCTGTGTCTTTTTGATTTTAATTTCCCTAAGCTATAGGACCATAAGTGGAAGTGCCCTAGGCTCTGTTGCTTTGTTTTTTAGATGTTTCAGGAAACACCATACACTTCTCCCAAGTGGTTGTTGGCAATTTACATCCCGCCCATCAGCATAACAAGGCTCCCAGTTCTCCATGACCTGTCCTGCCTTTCTGGATTTTACACTTTTTTCAGATGGCCCTTTTGACCGGGGGGGAAGTGAGACTTCATTGTAGTGCAGATTTCCTTTGCAAGCTTGCTTGGTTGGCCAAAAAGGGCGTATGCGTTTTTTCCTGAATATATTCAGGAAAAAACGCATACGCCCTTTTTGGCCAAGTGCATCATTGTGGACGTTCTGCCTCTTTTCCTATGCTTTCAATGCAATTCCAGTCTACCTCCTGAAATCGGTTTCCTGCAATTCTGCCCTGCTTTCAAGTCCTCTTGGCAGCCTTACTTCAGTCTATTTTTGGACGATAGCTGTCATTTATAACTCTGCAGGTTTGTGAATAACAGTGCCCCTGAGCTCCTTTCTTCAACTCGGTGTCTTTTGAGCTGGCCGCAACACCGCAGGATGGCTTCAGGCCCTAATCTGGTTCCGGTACGGCACGCTGAGCCTTTGGTTATTTCCTCTTACTGGTGGGAAATGAGAGTTAAATTTGCCCGTCCAGACACCTCCAGCTAGCCTCTCATTGGTTCTCGCTATTCCTGTTCATCTTCCGCAGAAATTGCAAACTGGGCCAAACAGGAGGTTAAAGGCGCTGACTCTCCAAGTGGGGAGAGTGTTAGTAAAGCGTCTGGAATGTTGCACCCGAGTACCAGGGGAGGAAAACTGAGACATATTTGAACACGTCTCCCGTTCACATGGTTGATCATACTCTGGGTTCCACATGCATGTTTTAGCTGAAGGAAGAATACCTTAAACCTGGAGAGTTGAGACCCGTGTAATGGGTACCATGCAATATGACTTCAAAGGGTCTTCATTTGCTCACCGAACCTCTCCAATCCTATCACTGCTGCGTTTATGCCCCTGTACACACGCTTGATTCTCTTTTGGAGACATAGCAATCCATAGGTTTTAAGATACTTACTAGTCAGGTACATTCTTAGGCGTTTAATATGGGGTGTTGAGTCCATTTCGTTGAGCAAGGAGTAGCTCTTGTCTATTCCATATTTGGCTTAAGGAACTTTATCTGTGCTCATTTCAATCTCTGGTTTTATGCAGCACCCCAACTCACCTTTCCCCTTAAGCAAGCATAAGTTGGTTTTCTAAATTTGAGACCCTGTTCTGTTTTGGAATGCAGTTCCTGTGTAGCCAAGTTTACATTCCGTGTATTAGTGATATCTTATGATGTTTCTTTTTCTGTGTGACTTATTTCAGTTAGAATCATCGTACCTGAATCCACTCATTATGCTGCTAAGGGCCTGATGACATAGATTTCATTGCTGAGTGATACTGCTTTGTAAGTAAATACCACAAGTTCTTTATCCATTTTTCACTTTCTGCGATGTTGAACTTGTACTGTAAACGAGGTTCTTGTAAACAGAGCCGTTCCAAACTTTGGGGTGGCTGTGTCTTTTTGATTTTAATTTCCCTAAGCTATAGGACCATAAGTGGAAGTGCCCTAGGTTCTGTTGCTTTGTTTTTTAGATGTTTCAGGAAACACCATACACTTCTCCCGAGTGGTTGTTGGCAATTTACATCCCGCCCATCAGCATAACAAGGCTCCCAGTTCTCCATGGCCTGTCCTGCCTTTCTGTATTTTACACTTTTTTCAGATGGCCCTTTTGACCGGGAGGAAGTGAGACTTCATTGTAGTGCAGATTTCCTTTGCAAGCTTGCTTGGTTGGCCAAAAAGGGCGTATGCGTTTTTTCCTGAATATATTCAGGAAAAAACGCATACGCCCTTTTCGGCCAAGTGCATCATTGTGGACGTTCTGCCTCTTTTCCTATGCTTTCAATGCAATTCCAGTCTACCTCCTGAAATCGGTTTCCTGCAATTCTGCCCCGCTTTCAAGTCCTCTTGGCAGCCTTACTTCAGTCTATTTTTGGACGATAGCTGTCATTTATAACTCTGCAGGTTTGTGAATTACAGTGCCCCTGAGCTCCTTTCTTCAACTCGCTTTCTTGTGAGCTGGCCGCAACACCGCAGGATGGCTTCAGGCCGTAATCTGGTTCTGGCACGGCACGCTGAGCCTTTGGTTAATTCCTCTTCCTGGTGGGAAATGAGAGTTAAATTTGCCCGTCCAGACACCTCCAGCTAGTCTCTCATTGGTTCTCGCTATTCCTGTTCATCTTCCGCAGAAATTGCAAACTGGGGCAAACAGGAGGTTAAAGGCACTGACTGACCAAGTAGGGAGAGTGTTAGTAAAGCGTCTGGGATGTTGCACCCGAGTACCAGGGTACGAAAACTGAGACATATTTGAACACGTCTCCCGATCACATGGTTGATCATACTCTAGGTTCCACATGCATGTTTTAGCTGAAGGAAGAATACCTTAAACCTGGGTAGTTGAAACCCGTGGAATGTGTACCATGCAATATGACTTCAAAGGGTCTTCATTTGCTCACTGAACCTCTCCAATCCTATCACTGCTGCGTTTATGCCCCTGTACAAATGCTTGATTCTCTTTCGGAGACATAGCAATCCATAGGTTTTAAGATACTTACAAGTCAGGTACATTCTTAGGCATTTAATATGCGGTGTTGAGTCCATTTCGTTGAGCAAGGAGTAGCTCTTGTCTATTCCATATTTGGCTTAAGGAACTTTATCTGTGCTCATTTCAATCTCTGGTTTTATGCAGCACCCCAACTCACCTTTCCCCTTAAGCAAGCATAAGTTGGTTTTCTAAATTTGAGACCCTGTTCTGTTCTGTAATTCAGTTCCTGTGTAGCCAAGTTTACATTCCGTGTATTACTGATATCTTATGATGTTTCTTTTTCTGTGTGACTTATTTCAGTTAGAATCACCATACCCGAATCCACTCATTATGCTGCTACAGGCCTGGTGACATAGATTTCATTGCTGAGTGATATTGCTTTGTACATGAGTACCACAACTTCTTTATCCATTTTTCACTTTCTGTGATATTGAACTTGTACGGTAAACGAGGTTCTTGTAAACAGAGGCGTCCCAAACTTTGGGGTGGCTGTGTCTTTTTGATTTTAATTTCCCTAAGCTATAGGACCATAAGTGGAAGTGCCCTAGGCTCTGTTGCTTTGTTTTTTAGATGTTTCAGGAAACACCATACACTTCTCCCGAGTGGTTGTTGGCAATTTACATCCCGCCCATCAGCATAACAAGGCTCCCAGTTCTCCATGGCCTGTCCTGCCTTTCTGTATTTTACACTTTTTTCAGATGGCCCTTTTGACCGGGAGGAAGTGAGACTTCATTGTAGTGCAGATTTCCTTTGCAAGCTTGCTTGGTTGGCCAAAAAGGGCGTATGCGTTTTTTCCTGAATATATTCAGGAAAAAACGCATACGCCCTTTTCGGCCAAGTGCATCATTGTGGACGTTCTGCCTCTTTTCCTATGCTTTCAATGCAATTCCAGTCTACCTCCTGAAATCGGTTTCCTGCAATTCTGCCCCGCTTTCAAGTCCTCTTGGCAGCCTTACTTCAGTCTATTTTTGGACGATAGCTGTCATTTATAACTCTGCAGGTTTGTGAATTACAGTGCCCCTGAGCTCCTTTCTTCAACTCGCTTTCTTGTGAGCTGGCCGCAACACCGCAGGATGGCTTCAGGCCGTAATCTGGTTCTGGCACGGCACGCTGAGCCTTTGGTTAATTCCTCTTCCTGGTGGGAAATGAGAGTTAAATTTGCCCGTCCAGACACCTCCAGCTAGCCTCTCATTGGTTCTCGCTATTCCTGTTCATCTTCCGCAGAAATTGCAAACTGGGCCAAACAGGAGGTTAAAGACACTGACTCTCCAAGTCGGGAGAGTGTTAGTAAAGCGTCTGGAATGTTGCACCCGAGTACCAGGGTACGAAAACTGAGACATATTTGAACACGTCTCCCGATCACATGGTTGATCATACTCTGGGTTCCACATGCATGTTTTAGCTGAAAGAAGAATACCTAAAACCTGGGTAGTTGAAACCCGTGGAATGGGTATCATGCAATATGACTTCAAAGGGTCTTCATTTGCTCACCGAACCTCTCCAATCCTATCACTGCTGCGTTTATGCCCCTGTACACATGCTTGATTCTCTTTCGGAGACATAGCAATCCATAGGTTTTAAGATACTTACTAGTCAGGTACATTCTTAGGCGTTTAATATGCGGTGTTGAGTCCATTTCGTTGAGCAAGGAGTAGCTCTTGTCTATTCCATATTTGGCTTAAGGAACTTTATCTGTGCTCATTTCAATCTCTGGTTTTATGCAGCACCCCAACTCACCTTTACCCTTAAGCAAGCATAAGTTGGTTTTGTAAATTTGAGACCCTGTCCTGTTCTGTAATTCAGTTCCTGTGTAGCCAAGTTTACATTCCGTGTATTACTGATATCTTATGATGTTTCTTTTTCTGTGTGACTTATTTCAGTTAGAATCATCATACCTGAATCCACTCATTGTGCTGCTAAGGGCCTGATGACACAGATTTCATTGCTGAGTGATATTGCTTTGTAAGTAAATACCACAACTTCTTTATGAATTTTTCACTTTCTGCGATGTTGAACTTGTACTGTAAAAGAGGTTCTTGTAAACAGAGCCGTTCCAAACTTTGGGGTGGCTGTGTCTTTTTGATTTTAATTTCCCTAAGCTATAGGACCATAAGTGGAAGTGCCCTAGGTTCTGTTGCTTTGTTTTTTAGATGTTTCAGGAAACACCATACACTTCTCCCGAGTGGTTGTTGGCAATTTACATCCCGCCCATCAGCATAACAAGGCTCCCAGTTCTCCATGGCCTGTCCTGCCTTTCTGGATTTTACACTTTTTTCAGATGGCCCTTTTGACCAGGGGGAAGTGAGACTTCATTGTAGTGCAGATTTCCTTTGCAAGCTTGCTTGGTTGGCCAAAAAGGGCGTATGCGTTTTTTCCTGAATATATTCAGGAAAAAACGCATACGCCCTTTTTGGCCAAGTGCATCATTGTGGACGTTCTGCCTCTTTTCCTATGCTTTCAATGCAATTCCAGTCTACCTCCTGAAATCGGTTTCCTGCAATTCTGCCCCGCTTTCAAGTCCTCTTGGCAGCCTTACTTCAGTCTATTTTTGGACGATAGCTGTCATTTATAACTCTGCAGGTTTGTGAATTACAGTGCCCCTGAGCTCCTTTCTTCAACTCGCCTTCTTTTGAGCTGGCCGCAACACCGCAGGATGGCTTCAGGCCCTAATCTGGTTCTGGCATGGCACGCTGAGCCTTTGGTTAATTCCCCTTCCTGGTAGGAAATGAGAGTTAAATTTGCCCGTCCAGACACCTCCAGCTAGTCTCCATTGGTTCTCGCTATTCCTGTTCATCTTCCGCAGAAATTGCAAACTGGGCCAAACAGGAGGTTAAAGGGACTGACTCTCCAAGTCGGGAGAGTGTTAGTAAAGCGTCTGGAATGTTGCACCCGAGTACCAGGGTACGAAAACTGAGACATATTTGAACACGTCTCCCGATCACATGGTTGATCATACTCTAGGTTCCACATGCATGTTTTAGCTGAAGGAAGAATACCTTAAACCTGGGTAGTTGAAACCCGTGGAATGGGTACCATGCAATATGACTTCAAAGGGTCTTCATTTGCTCACCGAACCTCTCCAATCCTATCACTGCTGCGTTTATGCCCCTGTACACATGCTTGATTCTCTTTTGGAGACATAGCAATCCATAGGTTTTAAGATACTTACAAGTCAGGTACATTCTTAGGCGTTTAATATGCGGTGTTGAGTCCATTTCGTTGAGCAAGGAGTAGCTCTTGTCTATTCCATATTTGGCTTAAGGAACTTTATCTGTGCTCATTTCAATCTCTGGTTTTATGCAGCACCCCAACTCACCTTTACCCTTAAGCAAGCATAAGTTGGTTTTCTAAATTTGAGACCCTGTTCTGTTCTGTAATTCAGTTCCTGTGTAGCCAAGTTTACATTCCGTGTATTAGTGATATCTTATGATGTTTCTTTTTCTGTGTGACTTATTTCAGTTAGAATCATCATACCTGAATCCACTCATTGTGCTGCTAAGGGTCTGATGACACAGATTTCATTGCTGAGTGATACTGCATTGTAAGTAAATACCACAAGTTCTTTATCCATTTTTCACTTTCTGCGATGTTGACCTTGTACTGTAAACGAGGTTCTTGTAAACAGAGGCGTCCCAAACTTTGGGGTGGCTGTGTCTTTTTGATTTTAATTTCCCTAATCTATAGGACCATAAGTGGAAGTGCCCTAGGTTCTGTTGCTTTGTTTTTTAGATGTTTCAGGAAACACCATACACTTCTCCCGAGTGGTTGTTGGCAATTTACATCCCGCCCATCAGCATAACAAGGCTCCCAGTTCTCCATGGCCTGTCCTGCCTTTCTGGATTTTACACTTTTTTCAGATGGCCCTTTTGACCAGGGGGAAGTGAGACGTCATTGTAGTGCAGATTTCCTTTGCAAGCTTGCTTGGTTGGCCAAAAAGGGCGTATGCGTTTTTTCCTGAATATATTCAGGAAAAAACGCATACGCCCTTTTTGGCCAAGTGCATCATTGTGGACGTTCTGCCTCTTTTCCTATGCTTTCAATGCAATTCCAGTCTACCTCCTGAAATCGGTTTCCTGCAATTCTGCCCCGCTTTCAAGTCCTCTTGGCAGCCTTACTTCAGTCTATTTTTGGACGATAGCTGTCATTTATAACTCTGCAGGTTTGTGAATTACAGTGCCCCTGAGCTCCTTTCTTCAACTCGCCTTCTTTTGAGCTGGCCGCAACACCGCAGGATGGCTTCAGGCCCTAATCTGATTCTGGCATGGCACGCTGAGCCTTTGGTTAATTCCCCTTCCTGGTAGGAAATGAGAGTTAAATTTGCCCGTCCAGACACCTCCAGCTAGTCTCCATTGGTTCTCGCTATTCCTGTTCATCTTCCGCAGAAATTGCAAACTGGACCAAACAGGAGGTTAAAGGGACTGACTCTCCAAGTCGGGAGAGTGTTAGTAAAGCGTCTGGAATGTTGCACCCGAGTACCAGGGTACGAAAACTGAGACATATTTGAACACGTCTCCCGATCACATGGTTGATCATACTCTAGGTTCCACATGCATGTTTTAGCTGAAGGAAGAATACCTTAAACCTGGAGAGTTGAAACCCGTGGAATGGGTACCATGCAATATGACTTCAAAGGGTCTTCATTTGCTCACCGAACCTCTCCAATCCTATCACTGCTGCGTTTATGCCGCTGTACACATGCTTGATTCTCATTTGGAGACATAGCAATCCATAGGTTTTAAGATACTTACAAGTCAGGTACATTCTTAGGCGTTTAATATGCGGTGTTGAGTCCATTTCGTTGAGCAAGGAGTAGCTCTTGTCTATTCCATATTTGGCTTAAGGAACTTTATCTGTGCTCATTTCAATCTCTGGTTTTATGCAGCACCCCAACTCACCTTTACCCTTAAGCAAGCATAAGTTGTTTTTCTAAATTTGAGACACTGTTCTGTTCTGTAATTCAGTTCCTGTGTAGCCAAGTTTACATTCCGTGTATTACTGATATCTTATGATGTTTCTTTTTCTGTGTGACTTATTTCAGTTAGAATCATCATACCTGAATCCACTCATTGTGCTGCTAAGGGCCTGATGACACAGATTTCATTGCTGAGTGATATTGCTTTGTAAGTAAATACCACAACTTCTTTATCCATTTTTCACTTTCTGCGGTGTTGAACTTGTACTGTAAACGAGGTTCTTGTAAACAGAGGCGTCCCAAACTTTGGGGTGGCTGTGTCTTTTTGATTTTAATTTCCCTAAGCTATAGGACCATAAGTGGAAGTGCCCTAGGTTCTGTTGCTTTGTTTTTTAGATGTTTCAGGAAACACCATACACTTCTCCCGAGTGGTTGTTGGCAATTTACATCCCGCCCATCAGCATAACAAGGCTCCCAGTTCTCCATGGCCTGTCCTGCCTTTCTGGATTTTACACTTTTTTCAGATGGCCCTTTTGACCAGGGGGAAGTGAGACGTCATTGTAGTGCAGATTTCCTTTGCAAGCTTGCTTGGTTGGCCAAAAAGGGCGTATGCGTTTTTTCCTGAATATATTCAGGAAAAAACGCATACGCCCTTTTTGGCCAAGTGCATCATTGTGGACGTTCTGCCTCTTTTCCTATGCTTTCAATGCAATTCCAGTCTACCTCCTGAAATCGGTTTCCTGCAATTCTGCCCCGCTTTCAAGTCCTCTTGGCAGCCTTACTTCAGTCTATTTTTGGACGATAGCTGTCATTTATAACTCTGCAGGTTTGTGAATTACAGTGCCCCTGAGCTCCTTTCTTCAACTCGCCTTCTTTTGAGCTGGCCGCAACACCGCAGGATGGCTTCAGGCCCTAATCTGATTCTGGCATGGCACGCTGAGCCTTTGGTTAATTCCCCTTCCTGGTAGGAAATGAGAGTTAAATTTGCCCGTCCAGACACCTCCAGCTAGTCTCCATTGGTTCTCGCTATTCCTGTTCATCTTCCGCAGAAATTGCAAACTGGACCAAACAGGAGGTTAAAGGGACTGACTCTCCAAGTCGGGAGAGTGTTAGTAAAGCGTCTGGAATGTTGCACCCGAGTACCAGGGTACGAAAACTGAGACATATTTGAACACGTCTCCCGATCACATGGTTGATCATACTCTAGGTTCCACATGCATGTTTTAGCTGAAGGAAGAATACCTTAAACCTGGAGAGTTGAAACCCGTGGAATGGGTACCATGCAATATGACTTCAAAGGGTCTTCATTTGCTCACCGAACCTCTCCAATCCTATCACTGCTGCGTTTATGCCGCTGTACACATGCTTGATTCTCATTTGGAGACATAGCAATCCATAGGTTTTAAGATACTTACAAGTCAGGTACATTCTTAGGCGTTTAATATGCGGTGTTGAGTCCATTTCGTTGAGCAAGGAGTAGCTCTTGTCTATTCCATATTTGGCTTAAGGAACTTTATCTGTGCTCATTTCAATCTCTGGTTTTATGCAGCACCCCAACTCACCTTTACCCTTAAGCAAGCATAAGTTGTTTTTCTAAATTTGAGACACTGTTCTGTTCTGTAATTCAGTTCCTGTGTAGCCAAGTTTACATTCCGTGTATTACTGATATCTTATGATGTTTCTTTTTCTGTGTGACTTATTTCAGTTAGAATCATCATACCTGAATCCACTCATTGTGCTGCTAAGGGCCTGATGACACAGATTTCATTGCTGAGTGATATTGCTTTGTAAGTAAATACCACAACTTCTTTATCCATTTTTCACTTTCTGCGGTGTTGAACTTGTACTGTAAACGAGGTTCTTGTAAACAGAGGCGTCCCAAACTTTGGGGTGGCTGTGTCTTTTTGATTTTAATTTCCCTAAGCTATAGGACCATAAGTGGAAGTGCCCTAGGTTCTGTTGCTTTGTTTTTTAGATGTTTCAGGAAACACCATACACTTCTCTCGAGTGGTTGTTGGCAATTTACATCCCGCCCATCAGCATAACAAGGCTCCCAGTTCTCCATGGCCTGTCCTGCCTTTCTGGATTTTACACTTTTTTCAGATGGCCCTTTTGACCGGGGGGAAGTGAGACTTCATTGTAGTGCAGATTTCCTTTGCAAGCTTGCTTGGTTGGCCAAAAAGTGCGTATGCGTTTTTTCCTGAATATATTCAGGAAAAAACGCATACGCCCTTTTTGGCCAAGTGCATCATTGTGGACGTTCTGCCTCTTTTCCTATGCTTTCAATGCAATTCCAGTCTACCTCCTGAAATCGGTTTCCTGCAATTCTGCCCCGCTTTCAAGTCCTCTTGGCAGCCTTACTTCAGTATATTTTTGGACGATAGCTGTCATTTATAACTCTGCAGGTTTGTGAATTACAGTGCCCCTGAGCTCCTTTCTTCAACTCGCTTTCTTGTGAGCTGGCCGCAACACCGCAGGATGGCTTCAGGCCCTAATTTGGTTCATGCACGGCACGCTGAGCCTTTGGTTAATTCCTCTTCCTGGTGGGAAATGAGAGTTAAATTTGCCGTCCAGACACCTCCAGCTAGCCTCTCATTGGTTCTCGCTATTCCTGTTCATCTTCCGCAGAAATTGCAAACTGGGCCAAACAGGAGGTTAAAGGCGCTGACTCTCCAAGTGGGGAGAGTGTTAGTAAAGCGTCTGGAATGTTGCACCCGAGTACCAGGGGAGGAAAACTGAGACATATTTGAACACGTCTCCCGTTCACATGGTTGATCATACTTGGGTTCCACATGCATGTTTTAGCTGAAGGAAGAATACCTTAAACCTGGAGAGTTAAGACCCGTGTAATGGGTACCATGCAATATGACTTCAAAGGGTCTTCATTTGTTCACCGAACCTCTCCAATCTTATCACTGCTGCGTTTATGCCCCTGTACACATGCTTGATTCTCTTTCGGAGACATAGCAATCCATAGGTTTTAAGACACTTACTAGTCAGGTACATTCTTAGGCGTTTAATATGCGGTGTTGAGTCCATTTCGTTGAGCAAGGAGTAGCTCTTGTCTATTCCATATTTGACTTAAGGAACTTTATCTGTGCTCATTTCAATCTCTGGTTTTATGCAGCACCCCAACTCACCTTTACCCTTAAGCAAGCATAAGTTGGTTTTCTAAATTTGAGACCCTGTTCTGTTCTGTAATTCAGTTCCTGTGTAGCCAAGTTTACATTCCGTGTATTACTGATATCTTATGATGTTTCTATTTCTGTGTGACTTACTTCAGTTAGAATCATCATACCTGAATCCACTCATTGTGCTGCTAAGGGCCTGATGACACAGATTTCATTGCTGAGTGATATTGCTTTGTAAGTAAATACCACAACTTCTTTATCCATTTTTCACTTTCTGCGATGTTGAACTTGTACTGTAAACGAGGTTCTTGTAAACAGACCCGTTCCAAACTTTGGGGTGGCTGTGTCTTTTTTATTTTAATTTCCCTAAGCTATAGGACCATAAGTGGAAGTGCCCTAGGTTCTGTTGCTTTGTTTTTTAGATGTTTCAGGAAACACCATACACTTCTCCCGAGTGGTTGTTGGCAATTTACATCCCGCCCATCAGCATAACAAGGCTCCCAGTTCTCCATGGCCTGTCCTGCCTTTCTGGATTTTACACTTTTTTCAGATGGCCCTTTTGACCGGGGGGAAGTGAGACTTCATTGTAGTGCAGATTTCCTTTGCAAGCTTGCTTGGTTGGCCAAAAAGGGCGTATCCGTTTTTTCCTGAATATATTCAGGAAAAAACGCATACGCCCTTTTTGGCCAAGTGCATCATTGTGGACGTTCTGCCTCTTTTCCTATGCTTTCAATGCAATTCCAGTCTACCTCCTGAAATCGGTTTCCTGCAATTCTGCCCCGCTTTCAAGTCCTCTTGGCAGCCTCACTTCAGTCTATTTTTGGACGATAGCTGTCATTTATAACTCTGCAGGTTTGTGAATTACAGTGCCCCTGAGCTCCTTTCTTCAAGTCGCTTTCTTGTGACCTGGCCGCAACACCGCAGGATGGCTTCAGGCCCTAATCTGGTTCCGGCCCGGCATGCTGAGCCTTTGGTTAATTCCTCTTCCTGGTGGGAAATGAGAGTTAAATTTGCCCGTCCAGACACCTCCAGCTAGCCTCTCATTGGTTCTCGCTATTCCTGTTCATCTTCCGCAGAAATTGCAAACTGGGCCAAACAGGAGGTTAAAGGGACTGACTCTCCAAGTGGGGAGAGTGTTAGTAAAGCGTCTGGAATGTTGCACCCGAGTACCAGGGTACGAAAACTGAGACATATTTGAACACGTCTCCCGATCACATGGTTGATCATACTCTAGGTTCCACATGCATGTTTTAGCTGAAGGAAGAATACCTTAAACCTGGGTAGTTGAAACCCGTGGAATGGGTACCATGCAATATGACTTCAAAGGGTCTTCATTTGCTCACCGAACCTCTCCAATCCTATCACTGCTGCGTTTATGCCCCTGTACACATGCTTGATTCTCTTTCGGAGACATAGCAATCCATAGGTTTTAAGATACTTACTAGTCAGGTACATTCTTAGGCGTTTAATATGCGGTGTTGAGTCCATTTCGTTGAGCAAGGAGTAGCTCTTGTCTATTCCATATTTGACTTAAGGAACTTTATCTGTGCTCATTTCAATCTCTGGTTTTATGCAGCACCCCAACTCACCTTTACCCTTAAGCAAGCATAAGTTGTTTTTCTAAATTTGAGACCCTGTTCTGTTCTGTAATTCAGTTCCTGTGTAGCCAAGTTTACATTCTGTGTATTACTGATATCTTATGATGTTTCTTTTTCTGTGTGACTTATTTCAGTTAGAATCATCATACCTGAATCCACTCATTGTGCTGCTAAGGGCCTGATGACACAGATTTCATTGCTGAGTGATATTGCTTTGTAAGTAAATACCACAATTTCTTTATCCATTTTTCACTTTCTGCGATGTTGAACTTGTACTGTAAACGAGGTTCTTGTAAACAGAGCCGTTCCAAACTTTGGGGTGGCTGTGTCTTTTTGATTTTAATTTCCCTAAGCTATAGGACCATAAGTGGAAGTGCCCTAGGCTCTGTTGCTTTGTTTTTTAAATGTTTCAGGAAACACCATACACTTCTCCCGAGTGGTTGTTGGCAATTTACATCCCGCCCATCAGCATAACAAGGCTCCCAGTTCTCCATGGCCTGTCCTGCCTTTCTGGATTTTACACTTTTTTCAGATGGCCCTTTTGACCGGGGGGAAGTGAGACTTCATTGTAGTGCAGATTTCCTTTGCAAGCTTGCTTGGTTGGCCAAAAAGGGCATATGCGTTTTTTCCTGAATATATTCAGGAAAAAACGCATACGCCCTTTTTGGCCAAGTGCATCATTGTGGACGTTCTGCCTCTTTTCCTATGCTTTCAATGCAATTCCAGTCTACCTCCTGAAATCGGTTTCCTGCAATTCTGCCCCGCTTTCAAGTCCTCTTGGCAGCCTTACTTCAGTCTATTTTTGGACGATAGCTGTCATTTATAACTCTGCAGGTTTGTGAATTACAGTGCCCCTGAGTTCCTTTCTTCAACTCGCTTTCTTTTGAGCTGGCCGCAACACCGCAGGATGGCTTCAGGCCCTAATCTGGTTCCGGTACGGCACGCTGAGCCTTTGGTTATTTCCTCTTCCTGGTGGGAAATGAGAGTTAAATTTGCCGTCCAGACACCTCCAGCTAGCCTCTCATTGGTTCTCGCTATTCCTGTTCATCTTCCGCAGAAATTGCAAACTGGGCCAAACAGGAGGTTAAAGGGACTGACTCTCCAAGTGGGGAGAGTGTTAGTAAAGCGTCTGGAATGTTGCACCCGAGTACCAGGGTACGAAAACTGAGACATATTTGAACACGTCTCCCGATCACATGGTTGATCATACTCTAGGTTCCACATGCATGTTTTAGCTGAAGGAAGAATACCTTAAACCTGGAGAGTTGAAACCCGTGGAATGGGTACCATGCAATATGACTTCAAAGGGTCTTCATTTGCTCACCGAACCTCTCCAATCCTATCACTGCTGCGTTTATGCCGCTGTACACATGCTTGATTCTCATTTGGAGACATAGCAATCCATAGGTTTTAAGATACTTACAAGTCAGGTACATTCTTAGGCGTTTAATATGCGGTGTTGAGTCCATTTCGTTGAGCAAGGAGTAGCTCTTGTCTATTCCATATTTGGCTTAAGGAACTTTATCTGTGCTCATTTCAATCTCTGGTTTTATGCAGCACCCCAACTCACCTTTACCCTTAAGCAAGCATAAGTTGTTTTTCTAAATTTGAGACACTGTTCTGTTCTGTAATTCAGTTCCTGTGTAGCCAAGTTTACATTCCGTGTATTACTGATATCTTATGATGTTTCTTTTTCTGTGTGACTTATTTCAGTTAGAATCATCATACCTGAATCCACTCATTGTGCTGCTAAGGGCCTGATGACACAGATTTCATTGCTGAGTGATATTGCTTTGTAAGTAAATACCACAACTTCTTTATCCATTTTTCACTTTCTGCGGTGTTGAACTTGTACTGTAAACGAGGTTCTTGTAAACAGAGGCGTCCCAAACTTTGGGGTGGCTGTGTCTTTTTGATTTTAATTTCCCTAAGCTATAGGACCATAAGTGGAAGTGCCCTAGGTTCTGTTGCTTTGTTTTTTAGATGTTTCAGGAAACACCATACACTTCTCCCGAGTGGTTGTTGGCAATTTACATCCCGCCCATCAGCATAACAAGGCTCCCAGTTCTCCATGGCCTGTCCTGCCTTTCTGGATTTTACACTTTTTTCAGATGGCCCTTTTGACCAGGGGGAAGTGAGACGTCATTGTAGTGCAGATTTCCTTTGCAAGCTTGCTTGGTTGGCCAAAAAGGGCGTATGCGTTTTTTCCTGAATATATTCAGGAAAAAACGCATACGCCCTTTTTGGCCAAGTGCATCATTGTGGACGTTCTGCCTCTTTTCCTATGCTTTCAATGCAATTCCAGTCTACCTCCTGAAATCGGTTTCCTGCAATTCTGCCCCGCTTTCAAGTCCTCTTGGCAGCCTTACTTCAGTCTATTTTTGGACGATAGCTGTCATTTATAACTCTGCAGGTTTGTGAATTACAGTGCCCCTGAGCTCCTTTCTTCAACTCGCCTTCTTTTGAGCTGGCCGCAACACCGCAGGATGGCTTCAGGCCCTAATCTGATTCTGGCATGGCACGCTGAGCCTTTGGTTAATTCCCCTTCCTGGTAGGAAATGAGAGTTAAATTTGCCCGTCCAGACACCTCCAGCTAGTCTCCATTGGTTCTCGCTATTCCTGTTCATCTTCCGCAGAAATTGCAAACTGGACCAAACAGGAGGTTAAAGGGACTGACTCTCCAAGTCGGGAGAGTGTTAGTAAAGCGTCTGGAATGTTGCACCCGAGTACCAGGGTACGAAAACTGAGACATATTTGAACACGTCTCCCGATCACATGGTTGATCATACTCTAGGTTCCACATGCATGTTTTAGCTGAAGGAAGAATACCTTAAACCTGGAGAGTTGAAACCCGTGGAATGGGTACCATGCAATATGACTTCAAAGGGTCTTCATTTGCTCACCGAACCTCTCCAATCCTATCACTGCTGCGTTTATGCCGCTGTACACATGCTTGATTCTCATTTGGAGACATAGCAATCCATAGGTTTTAAGATACTTACAAGTCAGGTACATTCTTAGGCGTTTAATATGCGGTGTTGAGTCCATTTCGTTGAGCAAGGAGTAGCTCTTGTCTATTCCATATTTGGCTTAAGGAACTTTATCTGTGCTCATTTCAATCTCTGGTTTTATGCAGCACCCCAACTCACCTTTACCCTTAAGCAAGCATAAGTTGTTTTTCTAAATTTGAGACACTGTTCTGTTCTGTAATTCAGTTCCTGTGTAGCCAAGTTTACATTCCGTGTATTACTGATATCTTATGATGTTTCTTTTTCTGTGTGACTTATTTCAGTTAGAATCATCATACCTGAATCCACTCATTGTGCTGCTAAGGGCCTGATGACACAGATTTCATTGCTGAGTGATATTGCTTTGTAAGTAAATACCACAACTTCTTTATCCATTTTTCACTTTCTGCGGTGTTGAACTTGTACTGTAAACGAGGTTCTTGTAAACAGAGGCGTCCCAAACTTTGGGGTGGCTGTGTCTTTTTGATTTTAATTTCCCTAAGCTATAGGACCATAAGTGGAAGTGCCCTAGGTTCTGTTGCTTTGTTTTTTAGATGTTTCAGGAAACACCATACACTTCTCTCGAGTGGTTGTTGGCAATTTACATCCCGCCCATCAGCATAACAAGGCTCCCAGTTCTCCATGGCCTGTCCTGCCTTTCTGGATTTTACACTTTTTTCAGATGGCCCTTTTGACCGGGGGGAAGTGAGACTTCATTGTAGTGCAGATTTCCTTTGCAAGCTTGCTTGGTTGGCCAAAAAGTGCGTATGCGTTTTTTCCTGAATATATTCAGGAAAAAACGCATACGCCCTTTTTGGCCAAGTGCATCATTGTGGACGTTCTGCCTCTTTTCCTATGCTTTCAATGCAATTCCAGTCTACCTCCTGAAATCGGTTTCCTGCAATTCTGCCCCGCTTTCAAGTCCTCTTGGCAGCCTTACTTCAGTATATTTTTGGACGATAGCTGTCATTTATAACTCTGCAGGTTTGTGAATTACAGTGCCCCTGAGCTCCTTTCTTCAACTCGCTTTCTTGTGAGCTGGCCGCAACACCGCAGGATGGCTTCAGGCCCTAATTTGGTTCATGCACGGCACGCTGAGCCTTTGGTTAATTCCTCTTCCTGGTGGGAAATGAGAGTTAAATTTGCCGTCCAGACACCTCCAGCTAGCCTCTCATTGGTTCTCGCTATTCCTGTTCATCTTCCGCAGAAATTGCAAACTGGGCCAAACAGGAGGTTAAAGGCGCTGACTCTCCAAGTGGGGAGAGTGTTAGTAAAGCGTCTGGAATGTTGCACCCGAGTACCAGGGGAGGAAAACTGAGACATATTTGAACACGTCTCCCGTTCACATGGTTGATCATACTTGGGTTCCACATGCATGTTTTAGCTGAAGGAAGAATACCTTAAACCTGGAGAGTTAAGACCCGTGTAATGGGTACCATGCAATATGACTTCAAAGGGTCTTCATTTGTTCACCGAACCTCTCCAATCTTATCACTGCTGCGTTTATGCCCCTGTACACATGCTTGATTCTCTTTCGGAGACATAGCAATCCATAGGTTTTAAGACACTTACTAGTCAGGTACATTCTTAGGCGTTTAATATGCGGTGTTGAGTCCATTTCGTTGAGCAAGGAGTAGCTCTTGTCTATTCCATATTTGACTTAAGGAACTTTATCTGTGCTCATTTCAATCTCTGGTTTTATGCAGCACCCCAACTCACCTTTACCCTTAAGCAAGCATAAGTTGGTTTTCTAAATTTGAGACCCTGTTCTGTTCTGTAATTCAGTTCCTGTGTAGCCAAGTTTACATTCCGTGTATTACTGATATCTTATGATGTTTCTATTTCTGTGTGACTTACTTCAGTTAGAATCATCATACCTGAATCCACTCATTGTGCTGCTAAGGGCCTGATGACACAGATTTCATTGCTGAGTGATATTGCTTTGTAAGTAAATACCACAACTTCTTTATCCATTTTTCACTTTCTGCGATGTTGAACTTGTACTGTAAACGAGGTTCTTGTAAACAGACCCGTTCCAAACTTTGGGGTGGCTGTGTCTTTTTTATTTTAATTTCCCTAAGCTATAGGACCATAAGTGGAAGTGCCCTAGGTTCTGTTGCTTTGTTTTTTAGATGTTTCAGGAAACACCATACACTTCTCCCGAGTGGTTGTTGGCAATTTACATCCCGCCCATCAGCATAACAAGGCTCCCAGTTCTCCATGGCCTGTCCTGCCTTTCTGGATTTTACACTTTTTTCAGATGGCCCTTTTGACCGGGGGGAAGTGAGACTTCATTGTAGTGCAGATTTCCTTTGCAAGCTTGCTTGGTTGGCCAAAAAGGGCGTATCCGTTTTTTCCTGAATATATTCAGGAAAAAACGCATACGCCCTTTTTGGCCAAGTGCATCATTGTGGACGTTCTGCCTCTTTTCCTATGCTTTCAATGCAATTCCAGTCTACCTCCTGAAATCGGTTTCCTGCAATTCTGCCCCGCTTTCAAGTCCTCTTGGCAGCCTCACTTCAGTCTATTTTTGGACGATAGCTGTCATTTATAACTCTGCAGGTTTGTGAATTACAGTGCCCCTGAGCTCCTTTCTTCAAGTCGCTTTCTTGTGACCTGGCCGCAACACCGCAGGATGGCTTCAGGCCCTAATCTGGTTCCGGCCCGGCATGCTGAGCCTTTGGTTAATTCCTCTTCCTGGTGGGAAATGAGAGTTAAATTTGCCCGTCCAGACACCTCCAGCTAGCCTCTCATTGGTTCTCGCTATTCCTGTTCATCTTCCGCAGAAATTGCAAACTGGGCCAAACAGGAGGTTAAAGGGACTGACTCTCCAAGTGGGGAGAGTGTTAGTAAAGCGTCTGGAATGTTGCACCCGAGTACCAGGGTACGAAAACTGAGACATATTTGAACACGTCTCCCGATCACATGGTTGATCATACTCTAGGTTCCACATGCATGTTTTAGCTGAAGGAAGAATACCTTAAACCTGGGTAGTTGAAACCCGTGGAATGGGTACCATGCAATATGACTTCAAAGGGTCTTCATTTGCTCACCGAACCTCTCCAATCCTATCACTGCTGCGTTTATGCCCCTGTACACATGCTTGATTCTCTTTCGGAGACATAGCAATCCATAGGTTTTAAGATACTTACTAGTCAGGTACATTCTTAGGCGTTTAATATGCGGTGTTGAGTCCATTTCGTTGAGCAAGGAGTAGCTCTTGTCTATTCCATATTTGACTTAAGGAACTTTATCTGTGCTCATTTCAATCTCTGGTTTTATGCAGCACCCCAACTCACCTTTACCCTTAAGCAAGCATAAGTTGTTTTTCTAAATTTGAGACCCTGTTCTGTTCTGTAATTCAGTTCCTGTGTAGCCAAGTTTACATTCTGTGTATTACTGATATCTTATGATGTTTCTTTTTCTGTGTGACTTATTTCAGTTAGAATCATCATACCTGAATCCACTCATTGTGCTGCTAAGGGCCTGATGACACAGATTTCATTGCTGAGTGATATTGCTTTGTAAGTAAATACCACAATTTCTTTATCCATTTTTCACTTTCTGCGATGTTGAACTTGTACTGTAAACGAGGTTCTTGTAAACAGAGCCGTTCCAAACTTTGGGGTGGCTGTGTCTTTTTGATTTTAATTTCCCTAAGCTATAGGACCATAAGTGGAAGTGCCCTAGGCTCTGTTGCTTTGTTTTTTAAATGTTTCAGGAAACACCATACACTTCTCCCGAGTGGTTGTTGGCAATTTACATCCCGCCCATCAGCATAACAAGGCTCCCAGTTCTCCATGGCCTGTCCTGCCTTTCTGGATTTTACACTTTTTTCAGATGGCCCTTTTGACCGGGGGGAAGTGAGACTTCATTGTAGTGCAGATTTCCTTTGCAAGCTTGCTTGGTTGGCCAAAAAGGGCATATGCGTTTTTTCCTGAATATATTCAGGAAAAAACGCATACGCCCTTTTTGGCCAAGTGCATCATTGTGGACGTTCTGCCTCTTTTCCTATGCTTTCAATGCAATTCCAGTCTACCTCCTGAAATCGGTTTCCTGCAATTCTGCCCCGCTTTCAAGTCCTCTTGGCAGCCTTACTTCAGTCTATTTTTGGACGATAGCTGTCATTTATAACTCTGCAGGTTTGTGAATTACAGTGCCCCTGAGTTCCTTTCTTCAACTCGCTTTCTTTTGAGCTGGCCGCAACACCGCAGGATGGCTTCAGGCCCTAATCTGGTTCCGGTACGGCACGCTGAGCCTTTGGTTATTTCCTCTTCCTGGTGGGAAATGAGAGTTAAATTTGCCGTCCAGACACCTCCAGCTAGCCTCTCATTGGTTCTCGCTATTCCTGTTCATCTTCCGCAGAAATTGCAAACTGGGCCAAACAGGAGGTTAAAGGGACTGACTCTCCAAGTGGGGAGAGTGTTAGTAAAGCGTCTGGAATGTTGCACCCGAGTACCAGGGGAGGAAAACTGAGACATATTTGAACACGTCTCCCGTTCACATGGTTGATCATACTTGGGTTCCACATGCATGTTTTAGCTGAAGGAAGAATACCTTAAACCTGGAGAGTTGAGACCCGTGTAATGGGTACCATGCAATATGACTTCAAAGGGTCTTCATTTGCTCACCGAACCTCTCCAATCCTATCACTGCTGCGTTTATGCCCCTGTACACATGCTTGATTCTCTTTTGGAGACATAGCAATCCATAGGTTTTAAGATACTTACTAGTCAGGAACATTCTTAGGCATTTAATATGGGGTGTTGAGTCCATTTCGTTGAGCAAGGAGTAGCTCTTGTCTATTCCATATTTGGCTTAAGGAACTTTATCTGTGCTCATTTCAATCTCTGGTTTTATGCAGCACCCCAACTCACCTTTACCCTTAAGCAAGCATAAGTTGGTTTTCTAAATTTGAGACCCTGTTCTGTTCTGTAATTCAGTTCCTGTGTAGCCAAGTTTACATTCCGTGTATTACTGATATCTTATGATGTTTCTTTTTCTGTGTGACTTATTTCAGTTAGAATCATCATACCTGAATCCACTCATTGTGCTGCTAAGGGCCTGATGACACAGATTTCATTGCTGAGTGATATTGCTTTGTAAGTAAATACCACAACTTCTTTATCCATTTTTCACTTTCTGCGATGTTGAACTTGTACTGTAAACGAGGTTCTTGTAAACAGAGCCGTTCCAAACTTTGGGGTGGCTGTGTCTTTTTGATTTTAATTTCCCTAAGCTATAGGACCATAAGTGGAAGTGCCCTAGGTTCTGTTGCTTTGTTTTTTAGATGTTTCAGGAAACACCATACACTTCTCCCGAGTGGTTGTTGGCAATTTACATCCCGCCCATCAGCATAACAAGGCTCCCAGTTCTCCATGGCCTGTCCTGCCTTTCTGGATTTTACACTTTTTTCAGATGGCCCTTTTGACCAGGGGGAAGTGAGACTTCATTGTAGTGCAGATTTCCTTTGCAAGCTTGCTTGGTTGGCCAAAAAGGGCGTATGCGTTTTTTCCTGAATATATTCAGGAAAAAACGCATACGCCCTTTTTGGCCAAGTGCATCATTGTGGACGTTCTGCCTCTTTTCCTATGCTTTCAATGCAATTCCAGTCTACCTCCTGAAATCGGTTTCCTGCAATTCTGCCCCGCTTTCAAGTCCTCTTGGCAGCCTTACTTCAGTCTATTTTTGGACGATAGCTGTCATTTATAACTCTGCAGGTTTGTGAATTACAGTGCCCCTGAGCTCCTTTCTACAACTTGCTTTCTTGTGACCTGGCCGCAACACCGCAGGATGGCTTCAGGCCCTAATCTGGTTCCGGCCCGGCATGCTGAGCCTTTGGTTAATTCCTCTTCCTGGTGGGAAATGAGAGTTAAATTTGCCCGTCCAGACACCTCCAGCTAGCCTCTCATTGGTTCTCGCTATTCCTGTTCATCTTCCGCAGAAATTGCAAACTGGGCCAAACAGGAGGTTAAAGGCGCTGACTCTCCAAGTGGGGAGAGTGTTAGTAAAGCGTCTGGAATGTTGCACCCGAGTACCAGGGGAGGAAAACTGAGACCTATTTGAACACGTCTCCCGTTCACATGGTTGATCATACTTGGGTTCCACATGCATGTTTTAGCTGAAGGAAGAATACCTTAAACCTGGAGAGTTAAGACCCGTGTAATGGGTACCATGCAATATGACTTCAAAGGGTCTTCATTTGTTCACCGAACCTCTCCAATCTTATCACTGCTGCGTTTATGCCCCTGTACACATGCTTGATTCTCTTTCGGAGACATAGCAATCCATAGGTTTTAAGACACTTACTAGTCAGGTACATTCTTAGGCGTTTAATATGCGGTGTTGAGTCCATTTCGTTGAGCAAGGAGTAGCTCTTGTCTATTCCATATTTGACTTAAGGAACTTTATCTGTGCTCATTTCAATCTCTGGTTTTATGCAGCACCCCAACTCACCTTTACCCTTAAGCAAGCATAAGTTGGTTTTCTAAATTTGAGACCCTGTTCTGTTCTGTAATTCAGTTCCTGTGTAGCCAAGTTTACATTCCGTGTATTACTGATATCTTATGATGTTTCTATTTCTGTGTGACTTACTTCAGTTAGAATCATCATACCTGAATCCACTCATTGTGCTGCTAAGGGCCTGATGACACAGATTTCATTGCTGAGTGATATTGCTTTGTAAGTAAATACCACAACTTCTTTATCCATTTTTCACTTTCTGCGATGTTGAACTTGTACTGTAAACGAGGTTCTTGTAAACAGAGCCGTTCCAAACTTTGGGGTGGCTGTGTCTTTTTTATTTTAATTTCCCTAAGCTATAGGACCATAAGTGGAAGTGCCCTAGGTTCTGTTGCTTTGTTTTTTAGATGTTTCAGGAAACACCATACACTTCTCCCGAGTGGTTGTTGGCAATTTACATCCCGCCCATCAGCATAACAAGGCTCCCAGTTCTCCATGGCCTGTCCTGCCTTTCTGGATTTTACACTTTTTTCAGATGGCCCTTTTGACCGGGGGGAAGTGAGACTTCATTGTAGTGCAGATTTCCTTTGCAAGCTTGCTTGGTTGGCCAAAAAGGGCGTATGCGTTTTTTCCTGAATATATTCAGGAAAAAACGCATACGCCCTTTTTGGCCAAGTGCATCATTGTGGACGTTCTGCCTCTTTTCCTATGCTTTCAATGCAATTCCAGTCTACCTCCTGAAATCGGTTTCCTGCAATTCTGCCCCGCTTTCAAGTCCTCTTGGCAGCCTCACTTCAGTCTATTTTTGGACGATAGCTGTCATTTATAACTCTGCAGGTTTGTGAATTACAGTGCCCCTGAGCTCCTTTCTTCAAGTCGCTTTCTTGTGACCTGGCCGCAACACCGCAGGATGGCTTCAGGCCCTAATCTGGTTCCGGCCCGGCATGCTGAGCCTTTGGTTAATTCCTCTTCCTGGTGGGAAATGAGAGTTAAATTTGCCCGTCCAGACACCTCCAGCTAGCCTCTCATTGGTTCTCGCTATTCCTGTTCATCTTCCGCAGAAATTGCAAACTGGGCCAAACAGGAGGTTAAAGGGACTGACTCTCCAAGTGGGGAGAGTGTTAGTAAAGCGTCTGGAATGTTGCACCCGAGTACCAGGGTACGAAAACTGAGACATATTTGAACACGTCTCCCGATCACATGGTTGATCATACTCTAGGTTCCACATGCATGTTTTAGCTGAAGGAAGAATACCTTAAACCTGGGTAGTTGAAACCCGTGGAATGGGTACCATGCAATATGACTTCAAAGGGTCTTCATTTGCTCACCGAACCTCTCCAATCCTATCACTGCTGCGTTTATGCCCCTGTACACATGCTTGATTCTCTTTCGGAGACATAGCAATCCATAGGTTTTAAGATACTTACTAGTCAGGTACATTCTTAGGCGTTTAATATGCGGTGTTGAGTCCATTTCGTTGAGCAAGGAGTAGCTCTTGTCTATTCCATATTTGACTTAAGGAACTTTATCTGTGCTCATTTCAATCTCTGGTTTTATGCAGCACCCCAACTCACCTTTACCCTTAAGCAAGCATAAGTTGTTTTTCTAAATTTGAGACCCTGTTCTGTTCTGTAATTCAGTTCCTGTGTAGCCAAGTTTCCATTCCGTGTATTACTGATATCTTATGATGTTTCTTTTTCTGTGTGACTTATTTCAGTTAGAATCATCATACCTGAATCCACTCATTGTGCTGCTAAGGACCTGATGACATAGATTTCATTGCTGAGTGATATTGCTTTGTAAGTGAATACCACAACTTCTTTATCCATTTTTCACTTTCTGCGATGTTGAACTTGTACTGTAAACGAGGTTCTTGTAAACAGAGCCGTTCCAAACTTTGGGGTGGCTGTGTCTTTTTGATTTTAATTTCCCTAAGCTATAGGACCATAAGTGGAAGTGCCCTAGGCTCTGTTGCTTTGTTTTTTAAATGTTTCAGGAAACACCATACACTTCTCCCGAGTGGTTGTTGGCAATTTACATCCCGCCCATCAGCATAACAAGGCTCCCAGTTCTCCATGGCCTGTCCTGCCTTTCTGGATTTTACACTTTTTTCAGATGGCCCTTTTGACCGGGGGGAAGTGAGACTTCATTGTAGTGCAGATTTCCTTTGCAAGCTTGCTTGGTTGGCCAAAAAGGGCATATGCGTTTTTTCCTGAATATATTCAGGAAAAAACGCATACGCCCTTTTTGGCCAAGTGCATCATTGTGGACGTTCTGCCTCTTTTCCTATGCTTTCAATGCAATTCCAGTCTACCTCCTGAAATCGGTTTCCTGCAATTCTGCCCCGCTTTCAAGTCCTCTTGGCAGCCTTACTTCAGTCTATTTTTGGACGATAGCTGTCATTTATAACTCTGCAGGTTTGTGAATTACAGTGCCCCTGAGTTCCTTTCTTCAACTCGCTTTCTTTTGAGCTGGCCGCAACACCGCAGGATGGCTTCAGGCCCTAATCTGGTTCCGGTACGGCACGCTGAGCCTTTGGTTATTTCCTCTTCCTGGTGGGAAATGAGAGTTAAATTTGCCGTCCAGACACCTCCAGCTAGCCTCTCATTGGTTCTCGCTATTCCTGTTCATCTTCCGCAGAAATTGCAAACTGGGCCAAACAGGAGGTTAAAGGCGCTGACTCTCCAAGTGGGGAGAGTGTTAGTAAAGCGTCTGGAATGTTGCACCCGAGTACCAGGGGAGGAAAACTGAGACATATTTGAACACGTCTCCCGTTCACATGGTTGATCATACTTGGGTTCCACATGCATGTTTTAGCTGAAGGAAGAATACCTTAAACCTGGAGAGTTGAGACCCGTGTAATGGGTACCATGCAATATGACTTCAAAGGGTCTTCATTTGCTCACCGAACCTCTCCAATCCTATCACTGCTGCGTTTATGCCCCTGTACACATGCTTGATTCTCTTTTGGAGACATAGCAATCCATAGGTTTTAAGATACTTACTAGTCAGGAACATTCTTAGGCATTTAATATGGGGTGTTGAGTCCATTTCGTTGAGCAAGGAGTAGCTCTTGTCTATTCCATATTTGGCTTAAGGAACTTTATCTGTGCTCATTTCAATCTCTGGTTTTATGCAGCACCCCAACTCACCTTTACCCTTAAGCAAGCATAAGTTGGTTTTCTAAATTTGAGACCCTGTTCTGTTCTGTAATTCAGTTCCTGTGTAGCCAAGTTTACATTCCGTGTATTACTGATATCTTATGATGTTTCTTTTTCTGTGTGACTTATTTCAGTTAGAATCATCATACCTGAATCCACTCATTGTGCTGCTAAGGGCCTGATGACACAGATTTCATTGCTGAGTGATATTGCTTTGTAAGTAAATACCACAACTTCTTTATCCATTTTTCACTTTCTGCGATGTTGAACTTGTACTGTAAACGAGGTTCTTGTAAACAGAGCCGTTCCAAACTTTGGGGTGGCTGTGTCTTTTTGATTTTAATTTCCCTAAGCTATAGGACCATAAGTGGAAGTGCCCTAGGTTCTGTTGCTTTGTTTTTTAGATGTTTCAGGAAACACCATACACTTCTCCCGAGTGGTTGTTGGCAATTTACATCCCGCCCATCAGCATAACAAGGCTCCCAGTTCTCCATGGCCTGTCCTGCCTTTCTGGATTTTACACTTTTTTCAGATGGCCCTTTTGACCAGGGGGAAGTGAGACTTCATTGTAGTGCAGATTTCCTTTGCAAGCTTGCTTGGTTGGCCAAAAAGGGCGTATGCGTTTTTTCCTGAATATATTCAGGAAAAAACGCATACGCCCTTTTTGGCCAAGTGCATCATTGTGGACGTTCTGCCTCTTTTCCTATGCTTTCAATGCAATTCCAGTCTACCTCCTGAAATCGGTTTCCTGCAATTCTGCCCCGCTTTCAAGTCCTCTTGGCAGCCTTACTTCAGTCTATTTTTGGACGATAGCTGTCATTTATAACTCTGCAGGTTTGTGAATTACAGTGCCCCTGAGCTCCTTTCTACAACTTGCTTTCTTGTGACCTGGCCGCAACACCGCAGGATGGCTTCAGGCCCTAATCTGGTTCCGGCCCGGCATGCTGAGCCTTTGGTTAATTCCTCTTCCTGGTGGGAAATGAGAGTTAAATTTGCCCGTCCAGACACCTCCAGCTAGCCTCTCATTGGTTCTCGCTATTCCTGTTCATCTTCCGCAGAAATTGCAAACTGGGCCAAACAGGAGGTTAAAGGCGCTGACTCTCCAAGTGGGGAGAGTGTTAGTAAAGCGTCTGGAATGTTGCACCCGAGTACCAGGGGAGGAAAACTGAGACCTATTTGAACACGTCTCCCGTTCACATGGTTGATCATACTTGGGTTCCACATGCATGTTTTAGCTGAAGGAAGAATACCTTAAACCTGGAGAGTTAAGACCCGTGTAATGGGTACCATGCAATATGACTTCAAAGGGTCTTCATTTGTTCACCGAACCTCTCCAATCTTATCACTGCTGCGTTTATGCCCCTGTACACATGCTTGATTCTCTTTCGGAGACATAGCAATCCATAGGTTTTAAGACACTTACTAGTCAGGTACATTCTTAGGCGTTTAATATGCGGTGTTGAGTCCATTTCGTTGAGCAAGGAGTAGCTCTTGTCTATTCCATATTTGACTTAAGGAACTTTATCTGTGCTCATTTCAATCTCTGGTTTTATGCAGCACCCCAACTCACCTTTACCCTTAAGCAAGCATAAGTTGGTTTTCTAAATTTGAGACCCTGTTCTGTTCTGTAATTCAGTTCCTGTGTAGCCAAGTTTACATTCCGTGTATTACTGATATCTTATGATGTTTCTATTTCTGTGTGACTTACTTCAGTTAGAATCATCATACCTGAATCCACTCATTGTGCTGCTAAGGGCCTGATGACACAGATTTCATTGCTGAGTGATATTGCTTTGTAAGTAAATACCACAACTTCTTTATCCATTTTTCACTTTCTGCGATGTTGAACTTGTACTGTAAACGAGGTTCTTGTAAACAGAGCCGTTCCAAACTTTGGGGTGGCTGTGTCTTTTTTATTTTAATTTCCCTAAGCTATAGGACCATAAGTGGAAGTGCCCTAGGTTCTGTTGCTTTGTTTTTTAGATGTTTCAGGAAACACCATACACTTCTCCCGAGTGGTTGTTGGCAATTTACATCCCGCCCATCAGCATAACAAGGCTCCCAGTTCTCCATGGCCTGTCCTGCCTTTCTGGATTTTACACTTTTTTCAGATGGCCCTTTTGACCGGGGGGAAGTGAGACTTCATTGTAGTGCAGATTTCCTTTGCAAGCTTGCTTGGTTGGCCAAAAAGGGCGTATCCGTTTTTTCCTGAATATATTCAGGAAAAAACGCATACGCCCTTTTTGGCCAAGTGCATCATTGTGGACGTTCTGCCTCTTTTCCTATGCTTTCAATGCAATTCCAGTCTACCTCCTGAAATCGGTTTCCTGCAATTCTGCCCCGCTTTCAAGTCCTCTTGGCAGCCTCACTTCAGTCTATTTTTGGACGATAGCTGTCATTTATAACTCTGCAGGTTTGTGAATTACAGTGCCCCTGAGCTCCTTTCTTCAAGTCGCTTTCTTGTGACCTGGCCGCAACACCGCAGGATGGCTTCAGGCCCTAATCTGGTTCCGGCCCGGCATGCTGAGCCTTTGGTTAATTCCTCTTCCTGGTGGGAAATGAGAGTTAAATTTGCCCGTCCAGACACCTCCAGCTAGCCTCTCATTGGTTCTCGCTATTCCTGTTCATCTTCCGCAGAAATTGCAAACTGGGCCAAACAGGAGGTTAAAGGGACTGACTCTCCAAGTGGGGAGAGTGTTAGTAAAGCGTCTGGAATGTTGCACCCGAGTACCAGGGTACGAAAACTGAGACATATTTGAACACGTCTCCCGATCACATGGTTGATCATACTCTAGGTTCCACATGCATGTTTTAGCTGAAGGAAGAATACCTTAAACCTGGGTAGTTGAAACCCGTGGAATGGGTACCATGCAATATGACTTCAAAGGGTCTTCATTTGCTCACCGAACCTCTCCAATCCTATCACTGCTGCGTTTATGCCCCTGTACACATGCTTGATTCTCTTTCGGAGACATAGCAATCCATAGGTTTTAAGATACTTACTAGTCAGGTACATTCTTAGGCGTTTAATATGCGGTGTTGAGTCCATTTCGTTGAGCAAGGAGTAGCTCTTGTCTATTCCATATTTGACTTAAGGAACTTTATCTGTGCTCATTTCAATCTCTGGTTTTATGCAGCACCCCAACTCACCTTTACCCTTAAGCAAGCATAAGTTGTTTTTCTAAATTTGAGACCCTGTTCTGTTCTGTAATTCAGTTCCTGTGTAGCCAAGTTTCCATTCCGTGTATTACTGATATCTTATGATGTTTCTTTTTCTGTGTGACTTATTTCAGTTAGAATCATCATACCTGAATCCACTCATTGTGCTGCTAAGGACCTGATGACATAGATTTCATTGCTGAGTGATATTGCTTTGTAAGTGAATACCACAACTTCTTTATCCATTTTTCACTTTCTGCGATGTTGAACTTGTACTGTAAACGAGGTTCTTGTAAACAGAGCCGTTCCAAACTTTGGGGTGGCTGTGTCTTTTTGATTTTAATTTCCCTAAGCTATAGGACCATAAGTGGAAGTGCCCTAGGCTCTGTTGCTTTGTTTTTTAAATGTTTCAGGAAACACCATACACTTCTCCCGAGTGGTTGTTGGCAATTTACATCCCGCCCATCAGCATAACAAGGCTCCCAGTTCTCCATGGCCTGTCCTGCCTTTCTGGATTTTACACTTTTTTCAGATGGCCCTTTTGACCGGGGGGAAGTGAGACTTCATTGTAGTGCAGATTTCCTTTGCAAGCTTGCTTGGTTGGCCAAAAAGGGCATATGCGTTTTTTCCTGAATATATTCAGGAAAAAACGCATACGCCCTTTTTGGCCAAGTGCATCATTGTGGACGTTCTGCCTCTTTTCCTATGCTTTCAATGCAATTCCAGTCTACCTCCTGAAATCGGTTTCCTGCAATTCTGCCCCGCTTTCAAGTCCTCTTGGCAGCCTTACTTCAGTCTATTTTTGGACGATAGCTGTCATTTATAACTCTGCAGGTTTGTGAATTACAGTGCCCCTGAGTTCCTTTCTTCAACTCGCTTTCTTTTGAGCTGGCCGCAACACCGCAGGATGGCTTCAGGCCCTAATCTGGTTCCGGTACGGCACGCTGAGCCTTTGGTTATTTCCTCTTCCTGGTGGGAAATGAGAGTTAAATTTGCCGTCCAGACACCTCCAGCTAGCCTCTCATTGGTTCTCGCTATTCCTGTTCATCTTCCGCAGAAATTGCAAACTGGGCCAAACAGGAGGTTAAAGGCGCTGACTCTCCAAGTGGGGAGAGTGTTAGTAAAGCGTCTGGAATGTTGCACCCGAGTACCAGGGGAGGAAAACTGAGACATATTTGAACACGTCTCCCGTTCACATGGTTGATCATACTTGGGTTCCACATGCATGTTTTAGCTGAAGGAAGAATACCTTAAACCTGGAGAGTTGAGACCCGTGTAATGGGTACCATGCAATATGACTTCAAAGGGTCTTCATTTGCTCACCGAACCTCTCCAATCCTATCACTGCTGCGTTTATGCCCCTGTACACATGCTTGATTCTCTTTTGGAGACATAGCAATCCATAGGTTTTAAGATACTTACTAGTCAGGAACATTCTTAGGCATTTAATATGGGGTGTTGAGTCCATTTCGTTGAGCAAGGAGTAGCTCTTGTCTATTCCATATTTGGCTTAAGGAACTTTATCTGTGCTCATTTCAATCTCTGGTTTTATGCAGCACCCCAACTCACCTTTACCCTTAAGCAAGCATAAGTTGGTTTTCTAAATTTGAGACCCTGTTCTGTTCTGTAATTCAGTTCCTGTGTAGCCAAGTTTACATTCCGTGTATTACTGATATCTTATGATGTTTCTTTTTCTGTGTGACTTATTTCAGTTAGAATCATCATACCTGAATCCACTCATTGTGCTGCTAAGGGCCTGATGACACAGATTTCATTGCTGAGTGATATTGCTTTGTAAGTAAATACCACAACTTCTTTATCCATTTTTCACTTTCTGCGATGTTGAACTTGTACTGTAAACGAGGTTCTTGTAAACAGAGCCGTTCCAAACTTTGGGGTGGCTGTGTCTTTTTGATTTTAATTTCCCTAAGCTATAGGACCATAAGTGGAAGTGCCCTAGGTTCTGTTGCTTTGTTTTTTAGATGTTTCAGGAAACACCATACACTTCTCCCGAGTGGTTGTTGGCAATTTACATCCCGCCCATCAGCATAACAAGGCTCCCAGTTCTCCATGGCCTGTCCTGCCTTTCTGGATTTTACACTTTTTTCAGATGGCCCTTTTGACCAGGGGGAAGTGAGACTTCATTGTAGTGCAGATTTCCTTTGCAAGCTTGCTTGGTTGGCCAAAAAGGGCGTATGCGTTTTTTCCTGAATATATTCAGGAAAAAACGCATACGCCCTTTTTGGCCAAGTGCATCATTGTGGACGTTCTGCCTCTTTTCCTATGCTTTCAATGCAATTCCAGTCTACCTCCTGAAATCGGTTTCCTGCAATTCTGCCCCGCTTTCAAGTCCTCTTGGC